>NW_026732074.1:0-554803 GCF_028476545.2 Physella acuta | reverse complement strand
AGGAGAGGAGGGTGGAGTAAGGTAGGAGGGGGGCAGGAGGATGTGGACGAGAATAGATAGCGAGCAGAGGGTGGTAGAGGTGGGTAAAGGCGGGCGGGGGGGGGGGGGGGAGAGGAAGGTCAACAACAGAGGACAACAGTTGGTTGTTCTTCTTGTAAAGCGGATTGAACTTTTGTGACGTGTGTGTGTTTGCCAGGTAGGAGTGTGATTCTAGCTCACGTGACCGCAAGAAAAAAAAGGAGCAAACATTACTGATTGGTTGATATTAATTAAGAGTTAAAACATGATACAGAGGCACATATTTTATAATGACGATCGTGACGTCACTGTAAGTAAGAGAGGTAACGTGTCTCGACGTAATATACATCACAATAATAGTTGTATCACTGTTTACACCCCCCCCCCCCCCGCATGCAATCCAATAACGAAACGTAACATGAGGTACACAAATATCTTGTCTCATCCATTCACAGTTCACAATAACACTACACTGAAGTAAACTGAAACCCAAAACAAGCAACCTAATACACTCAACTGAACTCACACACGGCATTTGTTTCACTAATTGACTCGATAAGTCCCACAAACACAAGTCCCCGTGACTCCCACACACACAAGTTCCCCTGACTCCCACACACAAGTCCCCGTGACTCCCACACAAGTGCCCCTGACTCCCACACACAAGTCCCCTGTGACTCCCACACACACAAGTTCCCCTGACTCCCACACACAAGTTCCCCTGACTCCCACACACAAGTTCCCCTTACTCCCACACACACAAGTCCCCGTGACTCCCACACACAAGTCCCCGTGACTCCCACACACAAGTTCCCCTGACTCCCACACACACAAGTTCCCCTGACTCCCACACACACAAGTTCCCCTGACTCCCACACACACAAGTTCCCCTGACTCCCACACACAAGTTCCCCCTTACTCCCACACACACAAGTCCCCCGTGACTCCTGCACACAAGTCCCCATGACTCCCACACACAAGTTCCCCTGACTCCCACACACAAGTTCCCCTGACTCCCACACACAAGTTCCCCTTACTCCCACACACACAAGTCCCCGTGACTCCCACACACAAGTCCCCGTGACTCCCACACACAAGTTCCCCCTGACTCCCACACACACAAGTTTCCCCTGACTCCCACACACACAAGTTCCCCTGACTCCCACACACACAAGTTCCCGTGACTCCCACACACAAGTCCCCGTGACTCCTGCACACAAGTCCCCATGACTCCCACACACAAGTTCCCCCGTGACTCCCACACTCAAGTCCCCGTGACTCCCACACACAAGTTCCCCTTACTCCCACACACAAGTCCCCGTGACTCCCACACACAAGTTCCCCTGACTCCCACACACAAGTCCCCGTGACTCCCACACTCAAGTCCCCGTGACCTCCCACACACAAGTTCCCCTTACTCCCACACACAAGTTCCCCTGACTCCCGCACACAAGTCCCCCGTGACTCCCACACACAAGTTCCCCTGACTCCCACACACAAGTCCCCGTGACCTCCCACACTCAAGTCCCCGTGACTCCCACACACAAGTTCCCTTGACTCCCACACAAGTCCCCCGTGACTCCCCACACACGAGTTCCCGTGACTCCCACACAAGTCCCCGTGACTCCCACACACGAGTTCCCGTGACTCCCACACACAAGTCCCCCTGACTCCCACACACAAGTTCCCCTGACTCCCACACAAGTCCCCGTGACTCCCACACACGAGTTCCCGTGATTCCCACACAAGTCCCCTTACTCCCACACACAAGGCTAGGTGACACGATAAGTCCTATTGTACCTGGTACATGTACTGCTTGCAATTAATCTCATAATTACTGACAAGAATGTATTGATAACAACACGGTTTTACATGCATTAAAACAAACGTTTGTGTTGATGCTACCCATTAATTCACGTTAGTGACTAGTGGTGCAAGCAGTGTTTCTTCCAGACTTTTTTCTCCGGGGGGGGGGGGGGGGCACTTGAAATTTTTCGGGGGGGGGGGGCGGTAGACTTTTTTCGGGGGGGGGGGGGCGGACACTGTTAAAAGTATATATTTTCTATATAAATTATACAAATTTCATTTCGTTCGGGGGGCGGTAGAATTTTTTCGGGCGGGCTTTGCTCTGGGTGCAAGAGCGATTTCTTGAGCAACCACCGCTTTCTGTCTCAAGTAGGAAAGGTATCTTGTACTTTTATAGTATACTCATAAGAGTACTTGGTGTTTAAGTTTTATAACAATTGCAACAAAAGTAAGCATCTATATCCAGATCGTTTTTAAGAAAACATTTTATTAGAAATGGATCCAATTGGAGCTTTAAGATTTGACACAAACCAACCTACCCACTACAAACATTATTACCCGATAAAGAGGCTTGTAAATTATTCAGCCCATTAGTCCTAAATGAGAAGTGAGAACAATATAATATCCTTGTTTGTTAATTTATGTCAGTGTATTTCAGTCTACGACAGTTCATGTATGTATCAGTCTCTATCAGTCTCTATCAGTCTATGTCAGCCTATGTCAGTTCATATCTGTGTCAGTCTATGTCAGTCAATGCTTGCCGTTGTCAGTAAACGAATACATTTGAAACATTTCAAACAAAGGGAGATCACTAGCAACTCACAGCTGCGCGTACATGTTATGGCGCTGTTAAGCTCGTGGTCACACGGTCCATAAGCTGCTTCTCTTTCTTAACGCGCATGCGTCAATTACTCTACTATTAGTTGGCCTTTACTGTAGTTTAAAAAATAGTCGTGTGCTTTGCTGATAGATCTATAAGCTCCCGTAGCGCCTATAGTTTTTTTTTTTTTTTTTAATTGCCTATCGGACACAACCGCAGAAGATCGAAATGATCGATTAAGGGCTACAATATCGGTGCACATCAATCAGATTTCACCAAAAGTATTCAGGTACAGTTGTCAAACATTGGTTACAATATCGATGTAAAATTCTGGAATATGGGCCCCATAATAGCAGCACAAAAAAAATTGAATTTAAAATCGCCTGGTCAGTTCAAAGAAATAAAAGTCTTGTGTTTAAGATGAAAAAAAAATATCGAGAAACGAAAAAAAAAACCACTGGACAGCCGGGCCGGTACAACAGTTGAAACAGCTACAAACAGACGAATCAAACTTTCTCGTCTGCTGCGGAATGTCGGCCAGACGGAGGTTGGGACATTCCTGGTACGTCTGGCGCGGGGGGGAGATACGCCAGGAATCACAGCACAGGTTCGAAAATAGCTAGCACTGACTAGATGTGGTCACTGTATGGCTAGCATTGGATGGATGTGGTCACCATCTAATTAGAACTGGCTAGCCTCTCTGCCACTAGCTAGCCTATATTTCTATTATCCAGCCCTCAACAATAAAATTTTAGAACCACAGTCTAGCCGCTGTGATCAACAATAATAATGGCTTCCTACAAGCGACGACCTTTCGATGTAAGAAAAGAATAACCAACTATTTTATACACTTTATTTTTTCAGTGAAGCCAAGATAAAAATACCGTTATAAATAATTAATTCTGACGTCACAAAACTCTACCCAATATTTACCAGACTTTCATAAATTTCATTACAAAACTTCGCCAAGTTTCTCATCGAATCCAATCTTCCCCCCCGCCTCACCCCCCCTCTCACCCCCCCCCCCCCCACCCCATTATCTCGGTGTCGTGATGTAATATTGTCTCTACTAGCCCGGGCCGACAAATTCATAAAAAAGTTCACGGATTATTGGATTATCTGTTCATCGCAAGATTCTATTAGATTTCACGAGTCTTTTTACGGTGTAGGATAATGACAGTCGAGAAAGGGACGTGGCTCTATTGATGTGAAGGGCCTACTCTTTCATTATATATGAGAAATTTCCTCCTTTAATATTGATAAAGGAGGGCAGCGCTTTAAAATTCACTAAAGTAAATTTCCTTCATTTAGAGTTATGTTACTTGGTCTGAACAATATAAAATAAAACAAGTATAAAAGCATTTATAATAATAAGATTTTAAATGCACGGAAAATGAGAAAATAAAACTTATTTGTTTTCTTTAGTAAAAACATTGGTCGCGAATGAGTCTCTTAAATATTTTAGCGACACTTTTTTTTTAATGAAAGAAAGCAAATTAGTTGTATTTTCTTATTTTTAGCCCATTTGAACGCTTATTAGTATAAAGTCTTTATATTTATTTAATTTCGCACTTTTTAGTAATTCATTCAAGATTTAAACGAAGTTAACACCACATACGGTACGGTTAAAAAATATTTGCTTTAAATTCCGAGCTAGCGTTAATTTCCTTTCCCTTGTTAGTTCATGGTCGATGCTCAGGCAAAAAAAAAAAAATCACTAAGTCATGAAAAACTGTTCACAGTCTACGGCCAGTCGATAATGTGATCGTTAATTTTTATTACAGAATTTAGTAAATTTTAATTAAATTTTAATGAATAGCCTTATGTCAACTGAGATTAAAATTAGAAATTTTGCATTGTCACTTGAGACCATTATATACGGAAATCGTTGCATTAAAAGTTGGTCAAACTTTAGTTAGAAAATTTGTCACATCCCACAAACAAACAAACGGATAATTTGAACTAGATAAAAGCTTATAAAGAGATAGAAAATCTTCACAACTTGCACATGTCATGTCATGCGGTTTAATTGTGTGTACATCGACTCTGTTAACTTGTGTACAAACTTGTGTACAAACTCACACAATTCGCGTACACCCTTAAGACTTAATCATTGTACAAGAGCAAAGTGTACCAACGCTTTAAAACCCAACCCCAACTCACAACAAAAACAAACACGCAAGCGTACAGACCAGACGAAATTCAAAACATAAATCTCAGGCTAAACTCTATACACTAAAGAGTGAAACTAGCGGAGGAAAGGGGGGGGGGGAGAGAATGTCAAAGCTTTAGAAAAACAAATCGATATTCAGGTAATTTAAACACTGCAGAGCTTGTAGAGAACCACATATGTTATGTAACTTGTGCATTGGTGGCTTCAGTGATTAAATGGATGACATACGGGTAATTAATTAGTGAACAGAAATGTGGGGTTGATCCAGAAAGACAAAAATATACTGACGGCTGAGCTAGAGAAATATCCGTGACTCAGGGGCCGTAATCGGGTTATTTTTTTTTTTACTTCCCCTTGTGTGCTGTAAATAAAATGTTTTATCTTCAAAGGGGAGTAACCGACTAGGGTCTCTCTATCACTCCCTGTGGGGAGATGGGAGAGTGAGGTAGGGAAGCGATCGTAAGTGTGTGTGTGTGTGAGAGAGACAGGAAACGGATTGAATGAGGGAGATAGGAGAGGTAAAGGGTGTAGTGGGGGGGGGGGGGGGGGAGGGCGCAAGATAGCAATTATCAATCATTAAGTGTTTGAGGGGTAGGGATTTCAAGGTGAGATTTATTTTTAGAAAACGTAGAACTTTTATAGCTACTAGAGTGTCGTAAACGGTAGCAGTATCTGTTAAGCGATTATATATATATATATATATATATATATATATATATATATATATATATATATATATATATATAGAGAGAGAGAGAGAGAGAGAGAGAGAGAGAGAGAGAGAGAGAGACAGAGAACAGAGACAGTGAGAGAAAAAAGAAAACGTCGAAAACGTCGAAATAATATAAAATTTATCATATGTGAATTTTTATGAGAGTATAGGCTTATGCAACGTCTGAATAATTTGGTATAGTATGTGTGTTTGTCTCCAGTATGTGTCTGTGTAAATGTATACATTGTATGTGTACACTTCCAATCCACATCAGTACAATTCATGTACACAGTGTGTACATGTGTGTGTACATGTCTAAACAGGACCGAACCACGTGATACAGGATAAACAAAGCCAATTACTCACACGCCCCCTGCCAGCTACTCACCCACAATGCCAAGCTCTGTTTTCAGACGGCTTGTGTTTTTCTACTCACACTGGCAACCGCCTGTTTGTGGGTGATAAGTAAAGTATCCCCAGATCCTGGACACACCCCGGGACTAGTCCAACAATAAACCCACCCCTATCCTAGGACTAAACCACCATTCTACCCACCCCTACCCCGAGACTACCCCACCATTCTACCCACCCCTACCCCGAGACTACCCCACCATTCTACCCACCCCTACCCCGAGACTACCCCACCATTCTACCCACCCCTATCCCTGGACTAGCCCAACAATAAACCCACCCCTACCCCTGGACTACCCAACCATTTTACCCACCCCTATACCGAGATTAGCCCACCATTCTACCCACCCCTACCCCGGTACTACCCCACCATTCTACCCACCCCTAGCCCGGGGCTAACCCACGATTCTATCCACCCCGACCAACCATCTCAAGACGTGAAGAATGGATATTGATTCCTGTTGTATACGCACTATGTATGGACATTATGCGAAGAAGTAAAAGCTGAACTGTATAGTAGAAGCGACGTTTGATAAAACGCTTCAATAAAAATTCTTTTGTGTAAGGTGCACATAAGATATGTATAAATAATCACTGAGCACATATAGGCCTATATGATTGTACGCATACATCGGCATCACATAAACATAATAAATAAATAAATATAATAGATAAATAAGTGAATAAATAAATAAATAAATAAATATATATATATATATATGTTTGCCAACTTATATATATATATATATATATATATATATATATATATATATATATATATATATATATATATATATATATATATATATATATAAGGTGGCAAACAGCGACGCACTTCTTTAACATTCGACAGTAATTAAATTAAGTAAGAGGTTTATTCAGGATTAGGTACATGGTGAACACCAGGGGAGGTAAGCCAATTTGTCCGCACTTGTGTCTAAAGAAAAACACGGCAACATTTTAAGAAAGGGAAAATCCCGAAACGTGTTAGGAGGGCTACTGAGGGTGTTAGTGAGTGGCTTATGTTGTCAGCTCTTATTTAACCAAAGTTCACAGCTTCACGGGAAAAGTTTGGTTTGTTGGAGTATTTGATGTTTAGTATGATGAGCATTTCCAAAGGAAACTCCTGACGTAACGTCTGCTAGCTAGAGATGTTCAATCGATTTCACAGTGACCTTGTCCTCGACCTTGACGTCGAATCCATTAAAAATTCATGTCTGGAACCTTCATTAACGAGACAGACAAAGCTGAGAACGAGGAGCAATCGAGTGCAACAACCAGGCGAGATGATGTGAGATGGGGAGGGGTTACCATGGTGTAAACATCGGCCTTAAGAAATGGTTAGACGCGAGCCGTTCATTAGATGCGATGACATCGGCCTTAAGAAATGGTTTGATGCGATATATTAAAGAAAATGTTCACCAATCGCGGTCAACTGCACAGGTATGATATAATACCAGCAATATTATAAGAAAACAAGTAGAAAAATTCTTCTCCAGTAAATAAATAATAAAAAAAATAAAAAGAATAAAAAATAAAAAAATAAATATGAAAATATATAGGTCTATATATATATATAGGTCTATATATGTATATATATATATATATATATTAGACCTATAATATATATATATATATATATATATATATATATATATATATATATATATATATATATATATATATATATATATATATATATATATATATATATATATATATATTAGACCTATAATATATATATATATATATATATATATATATATATATATATATATATATATATATATATATATATATATATATATAGACCTATAATGCGGACTGATACAGGTTTACAATAGTAGGACTTCTTTCTCTCATGTACCTTCTTTCATTAAAAAGCGCTAATTGTTACATAATGCAAAATCGTGTAATTTCAATCAAAAAGAAAATGGTGGGTACATTGTATCCGTGTTATGTACCGTACACTTGATTTTGTCCGAATCTGTAGGATTATGTAGGATTATCACTGGTCATTGTTTATTTATAGAACATATCGATTACGTTTTAGTTGTTTATTTTTAATTATTAGCCATGGCGGGAGATTGAATGTACAACATATTTTTTCGGTCAGGTTTTACATAAGTAATTTAAAAAATTGTAGAGTTACTCACGTTCAAATAAATATCCAGTTGTGTAGCCCGCTCACAACAACAAAGCTTTGTCAAGACAGAGCATAACACGAGCAAGCCGCGGTAACTCCAACACACATCTGGCGAGCCGAGTTACTTCCCTGCACAAGGGAAACAAATGGCCGCTGTTCAATGCGAGGGGAAAAAACTGGCACTGTAAAAGGGGACGGCGAGGCGGTGTCACACAGCGCGCGTTGAAGAAGACGGGGGGGGGGGGGGGGGAATTTGAAATACCGTGAGTCCAGTGAATGGAGGGAAGGATGGGGGGAGTGGAGGGGGAGTGGAGGGGGAGGAGGTGGTAGAGAGGGAAGGTAAGGCGTACAATTAATTCAAAAATGTAGGTCAATCAATGATTGGAACTGGTATGGAACCAAGTTCTACAACTCGTGCAATCTTATGACATTCGTAGAATGCTTCTGTGACCATCACAGAGATGAGTGTGTTGTGCGTGTGTGTATGTGTGTGTATGCTTTTTTTATTTTAACTTTACTCAATTAATTAAAAGGCTACATCAGCAAAATAACACTACATTATACCATTGCCAGAAATGATGTTTGGTAAAATGAAATAACACACGTACAACTGTAAAGGCGTTAAGACACATCACTTGCAATATTCCTTAGCAGTCATTTTAGGGATAAATGGTAACACAATTTGACAACGTCCATAAATATTGGCGCACATTTTGCATCGTTTTAACACCATTCCCTCTCTCTTCACGTCATCTTTTGTAAACTAGCTATCAAAACAACATATCGAACAATACAGAACACAAAATACAATGACAGAGAAAAAAAACACAGACACATATTAATGTATACCATCTTTATTATCGTTATATTATGGCTTCTAAAAATGGTATTTGTCTATCATACGAATCTAAAATAGAGCATTGGTGCATCATAACTATCTAAAGAATGTTATGCAATTATCACAGCAAGCTAAATAATATGACGGTAGTATCGTAGTTGTCTCATCTTTTAGCTTTGCATCGTAGCTGGTTAAACTGTTGTTGTAGCTTTTTATTTACTAATTATTCATATCATTCTAAACAATTATGTTTTTTATTCATTTATTGCTAAGACTATCGGCTGTAAACTAAAAAAGTTACCAAGATATCGTACAGAAATTTAATAAATCCATAACGATGATATTGACGTTACAGTAGACACAACTCAAAACTTAAACGATCTCACGCGTGAAAAACTTAAATTTCACGGTCTACCGAATCTCTTATGAGATCTAATGACTGTATCGTAATGTGGGTTGGGGGAGATGGGGCGTAGCTAGGAACTATTCCAGACCACAGCGTCCAAAACGTTTGGAACAAGGAGACTCCATTAGCAGAAGATAACCCTGCGCTACAGATTCAATCTTCCTTGCCCCAGATTTTTTGGAGGGAAGCTGTGAAGTGTGAAAGGAATCGATACGTTGATCGATCTTTAAGACTTTAACGACAGCCCAGCTTGTGAGTATAGTCGATGCGCGGCTAAAAGACGATCAGGGCTCTAAGAAAATCTTCTTTGAGTAGTCTCGGTGTTTAGTGGTGTAGAGGTAGAACCTGCAGCAATACACAAACTATTGCATAATATATTTCAAATGAACTCACGCGTGTGTTGCAGTTAGTCATCAGAGAAATAAGTACCTAACCAGGTGTCATTTTTATGGCAAGCTCAAAGACAACCCCCACCCTTCCCCACCCACGTTTTTATATGGGCCAGGTGGGATACACAAAGTTCGCTGGGCAGGGGAGGGGAGGGGGGTGTGGGTGTGAAAAAGGAGGGTTCGCGGAAGGGGGGGGGGGGGAGGGATCATTTAGACATTTTCCAGGTGCGACCCGATACTTTAGACGAATGCATTCAGCTTATTTTTCAAGGTCCTGTCAGGTGAAGTAGGTGATAATTATCATTAATTAGCAATTACTACCTGGTGCAGAGAAACAAAGTGCAGCTGTTCATGGTATTGTATATGCTTATATATCTCGGTTCCTCTTTCCCTATATATATATATATATATATATATATATATATATATATATATATATATATATATATATATATATATATATATATATATATACATATATATGGTCATGCCAACACGCACGGAATCAAATAGTTTGGTGTTCCCTACATTCCCCCCCCCCCCCCCCATCTCCCATCACGTTTCCACAAATCCACCCATGTTTCCGACACAGACAGTACATCCATTGATTTGACCTTTCAGAGTTTCCTTCATCCGTCCATTGAAACTGGAAACATTCCCTCGGGCACGGACTGTGTGTGTGTATGTCTGTACGTGTGTGTGTATGTTTGTGTTCGTGTGTGTGTGTATGTGTGTGTGTACGCTTTTGTCTCTGTCATTGTGTTTTGTGTTCTTCAACGTTCGATAAATGCCATGCCATCTGTTGTAGAACTGGCAAACATCTTTCATGTATTAAATAAGTTGACAATACTAATAGAAAAGTGATAATCGTCAACGTTAGTAACCCTACACATTGCTTAACTGTGTGAGTATCGTTGCTAAGCGTTAGTTACGGCCAGCATAACTGTAGGGTTATAGGTTTAGTTAGAACTCGCGGCCAGCATAACTGTAGGGTTATAGGTTTAGTTAGAACTTGCGGCCAGCATAACTGTCGTGTTATTGGTCTAGTTAGAACTAGGACAAGAGTTAAAATCAAGTCAAGGAATACTGGTACTGTATCATCAAAAGTATACATATTTTAATTGCCCATACTGTGTAGAGTTTATATAGTTTAATTGTTTATTGTATATAGTTTAAATCTTATCGATTTGTACAATGAACACTGTTTACGACAGACCACATTAAATGTCTTTATTCATGGAACAAGTTAGACAAACAAGATTAGGATAATCCATGGATTTGCTAATCATCTACTGGAATTAAACTAAGATTGGTCGTCTTTTGTAAACTTCGGTCAGCTCGGGACTCAACTGACCTTAGGACCCCATCCCGCCCCCTCCCATAACTCAGCAGAACGACCTTAAAAGTAAACATCGAGGGGGGGGGGGAATTGTGATGAAGGTGGGAGGGGCTGAGATGGAGTGTGCGTTATGTTGGGAGGAGGGGCAAGAAAAACACA
Source organism: Physella acuta (assembly GCF_028476545.2). Taxonomy (NCBI): domain Eukaryota; kingdom Metazoa; phylum Mollusca; class Gastropoda; family Physidae; genus Physella; species Physella acuta. The sequence goes on along the minus strand of NW_026732074.1, from coordinate 543,586 downwards.
GGTATTGTTTTAAGCAAACAATGTCCGTACATGTTTAAAACACGGGTTGTCAAGTTAGGAGAGGGGTTGGCGTGTGTTAACACACGGGTTGTCATGCGTTAAGGCAGCGGTTGGCGTGTGTAAAGACAGGGGTTGGCGCGTGTTAAGACAGGGGTTGGCGTGTGTTAAAACAGGGGTTGGCGTGTGTTAAGGTAGGGGTTGGCGTGTGTTAAGGCAGGTTGGCGTGTGTTAAGACAGCTGTTGGTGTGTTTATAGACAGGAGTTGGCTTGTGCTAAGGCAGGGGTTGGCGTGTATTAAGACAAGGGTTGTCATTAAATAAGACACGGGTCAGTCTTACAGAACGTAATAGTTCCACCCCCCACCACCACCTAAATTGACATAAATACGATTGAAAGCACCGTTAATACTTTAATTAAAAGAATAATAAATGCCCCAATTCAGACGACACCTTGTCTAATTTGTTGATACAGTTCCCAACTTCTTTAAATCACAACAACAAAGACTAGACATAGTTGAGAATTAACTTTATTATCTAATTTATCCACAAGCCATAGGCTGGCGTTGTCTGCAATTAATAAATTAATTAACCCGTTAATTGTCTAGTTAATATATCACTGGTAAATGATAATAACGGTAATTATAATAATGATATTGTTAATAGCTGGGGTTACAGGTGGAGAGATGAAGGTAAGCTTTATTCTCACCGACTGCTGGATTATCTGGGCAGACTATCGCAATTGTGTGGACACAGCTAGCATATTATTTTGCATTAAATTATTCTTTTTTAAAATAGTCAAATTAAATTCTTTACATTTAGCACACATTTTCGAGGTTACACGTTAGTTTGATTAGCATCGTCAAAACAGATGTACTGAATACAAAAATAGGGGAGGTAACAAAAAGAATACAAATCTTCATTAAAATAACTTAGTTATCTGCCTTTAAAACTAAAAGCCTCGTTAACCGTAGAGTAAAAATTTGTTCCACATTTCGTGTACATTGTGAAATATGTTTAATGATTGTTTGTGAATTGTCGTGTTATTGGATCCATTTTAAATTTTGTATTATTGATGTTTGTATCACCGAAATAAATGTGGGTCCACTATTTTGTTTAAGGTGTGACATGTACTCCACTTTTTCGAAAAAATTTGAATTTTTTCATCTAAAATCATTTTTGTTTATCTTATTTTTTGGGTTTTGCATATCTAGTGAAGTTTGGAATAAAAAAATAAAATTTTTGTTAACGTCGTAAGCTGCTGTTTTCCCTATAAATATTATCGGAAAAGTAATTATGTATCAAGGTTATTCATTAGTATGCTAGTTAGTACATACATTTATATGATAAAATATTTAGATAATAAAGCTTCTTTTTTTAGTTGTCTCAGTTTTGTCAATTTTACAGTATAGAACTCGGACGGAAGCAGTTTATCTCAAAATGTGCCCAACAGAAATGCTTCAAATGAACACTGTATGTTGCGAACATATTTATCTACGGACATGCAAAGGGATTTCGCCGTACTTCAATTGTTGAAAAAGTTGTGAACGTTTTTGAATTGTTTTCAAAGAAAATCATATGAATTTTTTTTATTCTTTTTAAAAATTGCACACAAAAAAATATTTTGTAAGATATCGAAATTTCCCTTTGGCAAACCGTACGTTGTCATGTCTACTAGGAATGAGCAAAGTTATTTTGCATTGTTTTTAATTATTTGTTTAGTTATTTTGTTTCCACTGTATACCTCAAATATGTTCACTTTGACCCCAAACTTCGCTAAAAATGAAAAAAATGGTCCCAATTAAATACAATATTATAACGTTTAAAGTATTTTAAAGTTAATACAATTTTAAATAAACCGGAGTGATCTCCCCTAAACTTTCTCGAATATTCTAATATAACACTACGTGGAGGGGGGGGGGGGGGATAGTCTAAAATGCCCGATTCTTGGCATGAATTATCCCTTAGTGTTTGCTCAAAAGATATTGTGTAGGTGAGGTGACAGGACAAATGATCTCAGGACAAATGATCTCAGACAAAATATCTCAGACAAAATATCTCACGGACAAATCATCTCAGGACAAATGATATCAGGACAAATGATCTCAAGGACAAATGATCTCACGGACAAAAGATACCAGGACAAAATATATCAGGACAAATGATACCACGGACAATTGATCTCAGACAAAATATCTCAGACAAAATATCTCACACCTAAATTTTAATAGTGTAGTTGATGATTTTAGCTGATCTGAATTTTTTTTATTGATTGTCATATGGTTTTGTTTATTATGTTTTAATATTGTTTATAGGCCTATATAATAATTGTAAGAAATGTTTGGCGTATAAATTTGTCATATTGCACTAAACATTTTAAAGTTAGTATTAGTAATATAGTATACGAAGATTAAATATTTTTTTGATAGACAGCGTAGGTGGGCTTGCCGAACATGAGACAATCCTACCACGTCAAGTGGACGAAACTAGATCAAAGGGAATGAAATAACAATAAAGACACACCTTCGTGTCAAGGTGGCCTCCTGCTTTGATGGCATAGACATGTCTTAAGGGAAAGACAACCGACCTCCATGGATAATACAACTAGCATCTAACTAAAGTCAATAGTTATGCGTCGGTCACACCTTAGTGATCAGGTGACAAATGTTTATTTATTTTTATTATTGCATCAAGCAAAGCAGTATTAGTGGTGATTACTCAGTTATGGCCTCTTTCGTTACCTCGCGGAAAGGTTTTATGACATTAGTTTCTGGTGAATTTATGTTTGCCATAAGCAGGCAAAGAGATTTGGAAATGTGAAATTAGGACAAGTCGAGCAAGAGTTCACACAATAGATGATCACATAGTATTGGAGAGGTGTGATCATATTGATGTAACTGCCAGCAAAGAAACGTAAACGTCATGTTTGTGCTGATGATGCAATAAAAACAATAGTTTAACGTTACGAACCTGAAGACCCATTCACATTTTTGAAAAATATTTCGCGTGTTTTGAACCTTAATATTGTATAACAACCATAAGTATATTTATTATACATTATCATTTATTATACCCTTTAGGCTAAAGGAGTAAGTTTGTTATAATTTTTACTTTTTCGAATCAAATGCTACGACAAAGTTTAATAAATCTTTTGATGGTTTGTTAGGTTTAACAAATTCATTTTATTCACAATCATTATGCGTAAAAAAAACTAAACAAACCGATATTAATAGTCAATAAAAAAAAGTTCAAATCAACTAAAATCATCGGACATACTATTAACATTTCCCGGTGAGATATTTTGTCTGAGATATTTTGTCTGAGATCATTTGTCCATGAAATCTTTTGTCCTGATATATTTTGTCCTGGTATCTTTTGTCCGTGAGATCATTTGTCCTTGAGATCATTTGTCCTGAGATATTTTGTCTGAGATCATTTGTCCTGAGATCATTTGTCATGGAACCGTAGGTGAATACGAGTAAAGACCCCGTCACTGCCAGTTTAACTGTCTGATTCTAAAAGCGAGGAGGTTGGTGTTAAGTTGGGGTGAGGTGGTTGCTGTTAAGTAGGGGTGAGGTGGTTGCTGTTAAGTAGGGGTGAGGTGGTTGGTGTTTAGCTAGGTGTTTTACAAGAAAACAGAATCGTCTTCAAATCCCTTTAGTACTGACTATATTTGAGTTAAAAATAAAACGTTCATTAAGTTAAGCCTCACTCATAGGCACGTAAATACACATACACTGGAATAGTACAATTTTAGAACCAAAAGCTTCTAATATTGCATCTACAGATTAGTGCTTTTTTATTTTGAATTAATTCAACAGCTCGTTAATGAATAACGTTTTTTAATTTGTTTCACTTTCTAACTTTAACTTGTTTCCGATGAAACTGATGTAGCACTAAATAAACTATTATTATAATTTTAAATGTAGTGTTTATTTTTTCTCAGCGCCTTCTACTGAATAAAGCGGACACATACTACAAACATCCCTACCCTTACATTACTCGCTGCTGTTCCCGGATAAAAATAGATCTAACGCCAGCTTTAGATGTTTTACCTCAACCTCTTGTCAATGCATAGAGTAGCAATCTAAACTAATATCAGTTATCAATTCAATTATTTTTACCTAATGAGTTTGATGTTTAGATATTGATGCATTTATATTAAAGCCACGCACACGTTATAACGTTTGAAAGGGTCAAGTTGATTTTATTAATTTTTCCACAAACAAACAACCTTTTTGATCTACCTGCAGTGCTTGTAAAAAAACCGCATTAGGGCTTCAAAGAGCTACATTATGCCCTGTAGCCGACCCATGAGCAAGGTCGATAACTCATTTCCTCTGTTTGTTTGACGTTATGAAAATAAATCTTTTCACACAGAATTTTTTAACTGTTAATAACTACACCACGCATTAGCGCCACCTATCACAGAACTATCGATTTCTAATCGAAACATAGAAATCAATATCTGGCGGTTCAAGACTTTAGGGCAAAGATTGTTTTTTTAACAACACAATGTTTCTAAACAGTTATAAAAACACAAATTATCTAAATGGAATATTGATATTTTACTTAAAGAGGCCACATCAAAGTCGCGATTTAATTAACAGCGACATAAGATGGTAATAAAGATCAATCGTAACACAGAGTAGAGAATAGAAAGAAACAATTCTACCTACTGACGTTAACTGCGATAAACTAAAATCACTCATGCATTTATTCGTTGGTTCGATGTGCAGTAAAACTGGTAGTTAATTTGTTCGTTTGGAGATAAGGCTCAACATTTCTAAACTGCTGATCACAGCAAATACAAAATACCACATACAAGGTATGGGGGGAAACTGAGGCTTCAAATTTATGGAGAAAAGAAACATGATATTTTGTCTGAGATATTTTGTCTGAGATCATTTGTCCATGGTATCATTTGTCCTGATATATTTTGTCCTGGTATCTTTTTTCCGTGAGATCATTTGTCCTTGAGATCAGTTGTCTTGAGATCATTTGTCTTGATATCACTTGTCCGTGAGATATTTTGTCTGAGATATTTTTTCTGAGATATTTTTTCTGAGATATTATATATATATATATATATATATATATATATATATATATATATATATATATATATATATATATATATATATATATATATATATATATATATATATATATATATATATCAGAGGCGTTTGACAATTGGTTTGAGGTCAAATGTTATTACTCCGTTAAGCCCATATAAGTGTATTTCTGATGATCATGCGATAATATACAAGATTTGTTTGAATAAAATATATACCTAGTCGTTGAATAATGCTTTCATGATTGTCAGATTCAATCACAGAATAAGAAATTAATCGGATGAATCGATCACTCGATCAGTCAAGTGACCAATGATTATGTTCACACATCTTTCAGACGATTTAATTTGCTAATGGGATGACCTGCTTGTGGAGAGTTATTTTATAAAATCAATATTAGTAAAATTAGATTCGTTAGATAACAATCAGCTTCAATTCACTTGGGAAAAAATGATAGCATTAAAAAAACGTATTCATATATGCTTTATATATCCAAATAATAAAAGATAGGTTTGAACTATGTACACGAATATCAGCATGCATTGAGCCTTTTTCTCAATATATCAGTTATAACTTTACTATTATTACTTAATACGGTTTTTTTTTCGTTTAATTTGAAATTTTTTAAAAGCTTTTAATTAACCAAGTTAAACAAAAAATTCATCTTCATTGAACTGACATCTCTTGGTCTTCTTAACGATGGAATGTTCTGAAATATGACACGTAGAACCCATTAAATAATTTCACTGCATGAACTGCATGCGTACAATGTTTTAAGCAGCACCCATTCTATGCATCCATTATGTGAATGTACCACTTTCTCAATTACATATTATTCTAACCCGTTTCCTGTCTCGCAATCAATAGCGTCCTAATTAACCCCTTAAGAGTGGTTCGTTTTTAAAGGAGGTGAATATGACGGATTGATTAATACCTACAGCAGAGGGTGGTCTAACTAGGGTTAAGTTTTTGTAGACTTTCTATTTACATGGGGATAGGGTCTGGTGGTACAATACTGGCTAGCTGGGTGGTCGGGATGGGGGCTGGCTGGGTGGCCGGGGTGGGGGCTGGCTGGGTGGTAGGGGTGGGGGCTGGCTGGGTGGTCGGGGTGGGGGCTAGCTGGGTGGTCGGGGTGTGGGCTGGATGGGTGGCCGGGGTGGGGGCTGGCTGAGTGGGGGCTGGCTGGGTGGGGGCTAGCTGAGTGGGGGCTGGCTGGGTGGGGGCTGGCTGGGTGGGGGCTGGCTGGGTGGGGGCTGGCTGGGTGGGGGCTGGCTGGGTGGGGGCTAGCTGGGTGGCCGGGGTGGGGGCTGGCTGGGTGGTCGGGGTGGGGGCTGGCTGGGTGGGGGCTGGCTGGGTGGGGGCTGGCTGGGTGGGGGCTGGCTGGGTGGGGGCTGGCTGGGTGGGGGCTAGCTGGGTGGCCGGGGTGGGGGCTGGCTGGGTGGTCGGGGTGGGGGCTGGCTACGTGGCCGGGGTGGGGGCTGGCTGGGTGGGGGCTAGCTGGGTGGCCGGGGTGGGGGCTGGCTGGGTGGTCGGGGTGGGGGCTGGCTACGTGGCCGGGGTGGGGGCTAGCTGGGTGGTCGGGGTGGGGGCTGGCTGGGTGGTCGGGGTGGGGGCTGGCTGGGTGGTCGGGGTGGGGGCTAGCTGGGTGGCCGGGGTGGGGGCTAGCTGGGTGGGGGCTGGCTGGGTGGGGGCTAGCTGGGTGGCCGTGGTGGGGGCTGGATGGGTGGTCGGGGTGGGGGCTGGATGGGTGGTCGGGGTGGGGGCTGGCTGGGTGGCCGGGGTGGGGGCTAGCTGGGTGGTCAGGGTGGGGGCTGGCTGGGTGGGGGCTGGCTGGGTGGGGGCTAGCTGGGTGGCCGGGGTGGGGGCTGGCTGGGTGGTCGGGGTGGGGGCTGGCTACGTGGCCGGGGTGGGGGCTAGCTGGGTGGTCGGGGTGGGGGCTGGCTGGGTGGTCGGGGTGGGGGCTAGCTGGGTGGCCGGGGTGGGGGCTAGCTGGGTGGTCGGGGTGGGGGCTGGCTGGGTGGTCGGGGTGGGGGCTGGCTGGGTGGTCGGGGTGGGGGCTGGCTGGGTGGTCGGGGTGGGGGCTGGCTGGGTGGTCGGGGTGGGGGCTGGCTGGGTGGGGGTTGGCTGGGTGGTCGGGGTGGGGGCTGGCTGGGTGGCCGGGGTGGGGGCTGGATGGGTGGCCGGGGTGGGGGCTGGATGGGTGGCCGGGGTGGGGGCTGGCTGGGTGGTCGGGGTGGGGGCTGGCTGGGTGGCCGGGGTGGGGGCTGGCTGGGTGGTCGGGGGTGGGGGCTGGCTGGGTGGCCGGGGTGGGGGCTGGCTGGGTGGGGGCTGGATGGGTGGTCGGGGTGGGGGCTGGCTGGGTGGCCGGGGTGGGGGCTGGCTGGGTGGCCGGGGTGGGGGCTGGCTGGGTGGTCGGGGTGGGGGCTGGCTGGGTGGTCGGGGTGGGGGCTAGCTGGGTGGTCGGGGTGGGGGCTGGCTGGGTGGGGGCTGGCTGGGTGGTCGGGGTGGGGGCTAGCTGGGTGGTCGGGGTGTGGGCTGGCTGGGTGGTCGGGGTGGTGGCTAGCTGTGTGGTCGGGGTGGGGGTTGGCTGGGTGGCCGGGGTGGGGGCTAGCTGGGTGGCCGGGGTGGGGGCTGGCTGGGTGGCCGGGGTGGGGGCTGGCTGGGTGGGGGCTGGATGGGTGGCCGGGGTGGGGGCTGGCTGGGTGGTCGGGGTGGGGGCTGGCTGGGTGGTCGGGGTGGGGGCTAGCTGGGTGGTCGGGGTGGGGGCTGGCTGGGTGGGGGCTGGCTGAGTGGTCGGGGTGGGGGCTGGATGGGTGGCCGGGGTGGGGGCTGGATGGGTGGCCGGGGTGGGGGCTGGCTGGGTGGTCGGGGTGTGGGCTGGCTGGGTGGTCGGGGTGGTGGCTAGCTGTGTGGTCGGGGTGGGGGTTGGCTGGGTGGTCGGGGTGGGGGCTGGATGGGTGGCCGGGGTGGGGGCTGGATGGGTGGCCGGGGTGGGGGCTGGCTGGGTGGTCGGGGTGGGGGCTGGCTGGGTGGCCGGGGTGGGAGCTGGCTGGGTGGTCGGGGTGGGGGCTGGCTGGGTGGTCGGGGTGGTCGGGGTGGTGGCTGGATGAGGATATTGGATTCAGAAAGTGAAGTGTTCATCTTTAGCAGTTTAAAAGTAAAATATTAAAGAAAACCCTATATCTTATCAGTTAATTTCGTGTGCGTTGATTTAAGCGATCCAAATAACTAATGCTAACATATTTTTAGTAAAAAAAAAAGGCTCTTTATTTAAAAAAAAACAAAAAAACAATGACAGTGGGGATAGGATGGAGTAAGGGGTGGGGATCAAGTAGTAAAATAAATCAGATTAAAGATAGCCAAAACAAGTAGAGCGCATTGGTTAATGTTGGATGGGGTAGATGGATGGGGTAGATGGATGGGGAGATGGGGGATTTGGGAAGGGATTGCGATAGTATGTGAGAACATTTTCTTTGGTCCCCATCTGAGGTATATAAGTAGCTTAATTAATTGCGCACAATACAATAAAAGCAGAAGCAAAATTAATTATAATACGATGCCCATTAATAAACTGTTTAATATGTTCTGGTCATTATTGATTACAAATTCCAATTGATTACATTGTGCATTAATATACTCCCCTATTAGATAATCTCTGGACATGCAACTAATGATGTGATGATCTGAGCGGGTATGTTCGTTATACTTGTTAGTTTTCAGTATTGCAGTATTTATTTAGATTGATTAGTATTTTTGGACTTAAAATTGTGCGAAGTTTTCTTAATAAAATATTTCGATTGTAAGATATTTTGAGAACTATTCTGTTTGCCATGGGATATCTCTAGCCTTGGGATATCCCTAATCTTGTGATATCTCTAGCCTTGGGATATCTCTGGCCTTGGGATAGTTAAAATAATAGGGTTGAAGTGATTTAAAAAATAAATAAAAAACTAAACACAATATATAAAGGAAGTCACATTTTAACTTCCACCTCCTCTACCCTCACCCACCCCTATTCCCTCCATATATGTTCATAGATGTATATCTTACATATATGTAAGATACTACATTTTAAATGTTCACACCTTTGAAAATCTACATGAGCTGCCGCTGTCTGTGTTGTAGCATGTAATGTAATGTACTTGTTGGACTCCAATACTGATCTACGTGACTAAGATATCGAACTATTGATCGCTTTTTATGATTTTATTTTCCCCAATTAAAGAGAAACGAAAAATTCTTTCGAGTTAAACAATCAATGAATCTGAGCGTCTCTCAGGTTTTACATCGTATCAAACTCAGTTCCATTTCAATAGACATTTTTTTTATCGAACACAACCGGGAATAATAATTGGAGCGGCTAAAGCAAATCTGAAATATCAATAAACTAGCTCTCACGTTTTTTAAAAAACTCGCTAAGCTCTTTCCCATTGGTGGGATTGATATCTATTTATAGGACGTTTCAGAGAAAGGTCAGTGCTGGGATAGCCTTTGGTGGCAGCACTGTGCGAGCGACATGCCAGTAGGAACCTGGTATTTCACAAACATGTTTGTGACAGTTTGTGTTCTGGTTTTAACTGTAGCAGCCCCAACCTTGACCTTGAACATTAGCTCCTGTTACAGTCTGTTCGGGGGAGAATCACAATGCAGCGCCTTGATCGACGATTTCCGAGGTGTGAGTCTAGGTGGATGTTATCCGAACGCATCCAAGGTAGAAAAGGTGTATTCAGTGTTGAACTGTGCTAGAACATATTTAGCCTGGAAAGCCCGTTACACCTACATCTACAGGTGGGCTGATCACCTGTGCTACTGGTGCACTGGTAAGGAAGCGACGTCTCTCAGCTTTAATTCCCAAGACTCGGTATTTTTCTTACGAAGGGCTACTCCTGCCCAGAACTTTACGTCTGGTCTTTATTTTGGAAATCTTACAAGTTTACTAAACGGCTCTGTGGTAAGTCAGAATGATTCAGGTATTTCTAGAGTACATCTACATCTACATCTACATCTACATCTACATCTACATCTACATCTACATCTACATCTACATCTACATCTACATCTACATCTACATCTACATCTACATCTACATCTACATCTACATCTACATCTACATCTACATCTACATCTACATCTACATCTACATCTACATCTACATCTACATCTACATCTACATCTACATCTACATCTACATCTACATCTACATCTACATCTACATCTACATCTACATCTACATCTACATCTACATCTACATCTACATCTACATCTACATCTACATCTACATCTACATCTACATCTACATCTACATCTACATCTACATCTACATCTACATCTACATCTACATCTACATCTACATCTACATCTACATCTACATCTACATCTACATCTACATCTACATCTACATCTACATCTACATCTACATCTACATCTACATCTACATCTACATCTACATCTACATCTACATCTACATCTACATCTACATCTACATCTACATCTACATCTACATCTACATCTACATCTACATCTACATCTACATCTACATCTACATCTACATCTACATCTACATCTACATCTACATCTACATCTACATCTACATCTACATCTACATCTACATCTACATCTACATCTACATCTACATCTACATCTACATCTACATCTACATCTACATCTACATCTACATCTACATCTACATCTACATCTACATCTACATCTACATCTACATCTACATCTACATCTACATCTACATCTACATCTACATCTACATCTACATCTACATCTACATCTACATCTACATCTACATCTACATCTACATCTACATCTACATCTACATCTACATCTACATCTACATCTACATCTACATCTACATCTACAACTAAATCATGAATATCCCGTGTGGCGCGATCTATCGTGTCTTAAGAATTCTAGCTGGGCCAAATCTAAATATCCCAAAATCGAATTCCAAGCTTTTGTGTCTCCGTACTTATTTTATTTACATTGGAAAAAAAAGATAAAGCTAGAACACTAATCATTTTTTTTAAAAAATATATTGATTAAAAACATAAAACAAAAAAAATTGCATCATAGCTAGAGTCTAGGTGTTTTTAAGAAAGCCCACATTCTTGTGGCAAGGCCCATCAGTGTTAACTGTATAACAGCGACCATGTTCAGCTTTAATTATCAGAGCTTGATGCACTCTAGGCCCATCATCTCTAACCAAGTCCCATCAGGGCAGGCTATCCCATCAGAGCCAGCTGTTTTCAAAGGGCCCATCTATGAAAAGGCATACATAATTATAACATGGCCAATCTAGATTTAAGATCACATAGTTTGATTCCAAATGTGCTGTTTAATGTCTTGTTTATCTTAGGTACATGCAACCGTGACTCCTGCGACCTACAGCGACACCACAAGGCTCTTCATCTGTCTCAACATTTCCTGCAAAGACATCCACCTCAACGCCAGGTTCCTGCCGGTCAGTACCACAGATTCTCTCGACGTCCTGCTGTATTCCAGAGTCAAGACTGTCTGGAGCTCGCCTAAAAAGACGACCATGTCCATCTCCCCGCTGAACCAGAGTCTCCGAATCTTTGTTCTGGCCACAGTGGACAGGTTCCTAGTCTACGTCAACGAGGCTTTGTGCTGTAACATGACCTACGCCCTGCCTTTGACAACGGTAGAGATCGTGCAGCTTTATGGACCCTCTATCACCAGATTTAGCGTTTAAATTGTCTCATTATCGGACACAGTTTTTGGACTGCCTGCTCGAAAAAGACTAGAAACCCTAAAGACCTTTCTCCCGAAGTACTGAACCTTTAATATATTTGCCGGACGGACTGGGAGAAAATATGTGGAATTTAATCATTTGTAATTAATTAAAATATGCTAATTAAATAGGTTTCATAAAATAAAAAGCATATTTTTTAAAAATTCTTTTTGAACAGTAAAGTACCACATAAGTCTTATTGTTCTTTTTTACATAAGTCTTATTGTTCTTTTTTTTAAATGCTGTAGCGCCCACCATATATTGTTAAATATTCTTTAATTCGAAAAGTTGCAAAAGTTTTAAGTCGTAATTCTGTTTTATTTAAGAACATAAATGCCGTATAAGATAGTGTAAAATCTAAATTTTAATAAATCGGAACATTTGATTGATACGTTAAATATTGAAGATATCTACTTCTTTGTTTTCAATATGTTTATATTGAAGGCAGTGGCGTAGGCGGAGGGGTAGGGGTGAATATAACCTCCCCCCTCCCCATTAGCCCCCAAAATCATTATTTCTTTTACGTTAAATTACAGCTGTTGGCGACGGTGGACGTGTGTCATTTTGTGCTTAAACAACAAACACTCCGGGTTGCAGCATCCAGAACAACAATGTTCACCAAGAGAATTGCCTGTAGATTTAGTTACGATTATCAATAACGCGGGAAATTATTTAATAATTATCTCGAACGCAGAAGGTGTGTGTGGTCGGGTCGGTTAAGTTCTTGGTTGAGCCGAAAAAGTCCCGAGTTCGAACCCCTGGGCAGATGAGGCTAAAATCAAACAACTGCTGTCTTGTGTTCTTTGTTGGAAAAGGGCTATGGAAGCAAATCCAAAAATAAAAGCAGGCTGAAATCGGAGTCAATGGCTCATATGACGCATACTTAATCCCTTCCAAAGCAGTGAAGAAAAAAAACACACATAAAAAATACTTATTTTAATGAAAACGGTTTTTATTAAAGTCACAAATCGCACACGAAAAATCACAAATGTACAAATGCACTAAAAAGTAAAAAAAATAATTTAGTTTGGTTAAACCTTACTAAACCTATATTCTAGTAAGCTAAAAATGAAGGCTGGGCACTCAGTGTTGAAAATTGAACTAAGTTCTGATGTTCTCTTATGTCTAGTACTGACTAGGCCTAACACTTAACACTAAGAGATAAGGTTGTCAAATGAATTAGTTCGTCGCGGGTTCGCAGGTCGTTAACATGTCTTTCAAGATAGCAAAAATCTTTCATTCCGCTCTATGTACGGGATAGCCCCGCGACAACACGCTCACGACACCACTAGCCGATGTGTGAGTAATAGGGTGCTGGTCAACTTGTCATACGCTATTGTCTACCTACTGGTCGAGTCACAACCCTTATTGTCGGTGCAACGTACTACTAGGGAATGGGGTGGTTTGCACGACTAACGTGGAATGGCTGACCCTAAAGAAAAGGAGGTTTGGCCTAAAATTAAAAACCACTTCCTTCTGTCCAGGGACATTGGTAATCCAGTCAAGTCGACGTGTTGTTATGCTACCGTTTTTTAAATGACCTTGACCCGTGTTTCTAGATTTGGTGAGTCAATGGTGTGAAGTGAAATGTTGCAGGAGGGGGCTGCCTCAGCTTGCACCATAGTAAGTGGCACCCACTGCATTACGCAGAGCTCCAGAAATCATGCAGAAATCCGGAATTTGAACCTTCTACCAAGACATCATGGGCTTGAAAGTGTTAACATTCCTTGTTTGAAAGAAAATGGCTCTCTACTTTTCACAAGCTTGCCTGATGCTAATACATTTCTCTAGCGTGTAACACACGCAAACGTTATGTGTGTTGTTATGTAAAGAGTTATGTAAAATCAATGATGACAGAAGAATCAATACACGATCTAACATTGCAAGTTTTCTTATATAAAACATCCAGCGACTTTAACACATAACAGTACATTCTGCTGACTGTGTTAAATCTAGGGTAAAATATCAATTTTCTTTTCAGAAATGTCTTTTAACATCAAATAAATCTTTGAAGTCACCAACATAACGGTCGCAGTACTAACTACATTGGTGGTAACACTGAACTGTATTGTAGCTATAGTTGCTTATTTAGTATTAACCAACAACCATAAAAACTGAATAGGCCTATGTGTCGACATTTTTTTAAAAATTTATACAATTTATATAACATTTAAAACAATAAAACGCATGTAATTTGAATGAATCTAAATTAATGACAAACTTACTACACTCTTTGAAATAATACATTTTATGTGTAACAAACTTGATCAACTATTGCTTCGCGCTTGTCTACATTAAGAGGCGATTAGAATATCAGCCAATTGAATTGAAATAGTGTGTTTGTTTTACCATTAGTGCAGAGGCGTAGCGACCCTTCCCGGCGCCCGGGGCGAACTTTCAATTTGGCGCCCCCCCCCCCCCCGCTTATATATATATATATATATATATATATATATATATATATATATATATATATATATATATATATATATATATATATATATATATACATGTGTGTGTGTGTGTATAATTATGTGTGTGTGATAGTGTGTTTATATATAAGCTTGTGTGTGGGTAAGAGTGTATTTGTGTGTGTAAGCGTGTGTGTAAGCGTGTGTGCTACAGTCCGGACAAGGTTTAATAATTGCATTGTATGATTTTCATTTCTTAAAACTTTACGACAATTTAATTCCCATTAAGATGCGTTTAACTTTTTTTGCGAAAGATTTGTAATGTCAGTAAAAAAAAATAAGCCTGATCTGTGTTAGAGGGTAGTTTGTAGCTAACGCTAATATGTTTAGACCAGCCTTTTATGTTCTAGTTTTGGAACGATCTCTGTTGTGATATGGTACATAGTTGGATTCGAAGTTTGTTAGAGTAAGGACACACAAGTGACATACAAGAAGAAGTTATCAGAAATATTTATTGTTCACATTGGAATACGACATCGGTATTTCGTTGATTGGTTGATGGTATGACAAAACAAGCTAGAGAAAACAAACTGGAATCCAACGGATGTTAACAGCTCGTAGTCTTGGATTTCGCAGATTTGCCCTGCCTTCTCGCACACAGAGTTTCTTCCAGGCATCTCTTCGGGGGGGGGGGGGGGGGGCGAAGCCCCCGAAAAATTTTTACCGCCCCCTTGAACGAAATGAAATTTATATAATTTATATATAGAAAATATATACTTTTAACAGTGTCCGCCCCCCCCCCCCCAAAGAAAGTCTACCGCCCCCCCCCCGATAATTTCAAGTGCCCCCCCCCCCCCCGGAGAAAAAAGTCTGGAAGAAACACTGCTCGCACAACGTTAACAACAAATGCAGAACTAATTGTATTGATTGAAGAAGCAGTAACAATCAATTTAATGATAGCCCATGACGTTCTGATTATAATCAGCAGCAATAAAACGCGTTTTAACACTCTAAGAAAATATGGAATTCAAATGCATTGTCAAAAAAATTCAATCAGGATCTATAACTAAATGTGGTCTCTTTTACTGTATGGCTTGGAGCTAGATTACAGACAGTGGCAGAGGCGTAGCGACCCTTCCCGGCGCCCGGGGCGAACTTTCAATTTGGCGCCCCCCCCCCCCCCCCCCCGCTTATATATATATATATATATATATATATATATATATATATATATATATATATATATACATGTGTGTGTGTGTGTATAATTATGTGTGTGTGATAGTGTGTTTATATATAAGCTTGTGTGTGGGTAAGAGTGTATTTGTGTGTGTAAGCGTGTGTGTAAGCGTGTGTGCTACAGTCCGGACAAGGTTTAATAATTGCATTGTATGATTTTCATTTCTTAAAACTTTACGACAATTTAATTCCCATTAAGATGCGTTTAACTTTTTTTGCGAAAGATTTGTAATGTCAGTAAAAAAAAATAAGCCTGATCTGTGTCCTGATCTGTGTTAGAGGGTAGTTTGTAGCTAACGCTAATATGTTTAGACCAGCCTTTTATGTTCTAGTTTTGGAACGATCTCTGTTGTGATATGGTACATAGTTGGATTCGAAGTTTGTTAGAGTAAGGACACACAAGTGACATACAAGAAGAAGTTATCAGAAATATTTATTGTTCACATTGGAATACGACATCGGTATTTCGTTGATTGGTTGATGGTATGACAAAACAAGCTAGAGAAAACAAACTGGAATCCAACGGATGTTAACAGCTCGTAGTCTTGGATTTCGCAGATTTGCCCTGCCTTCTCGCACACAGAGTTTCTTCCAGGCATCTCTTCGGGGGGGGGGGGCGAAGCCCCCGAAAAATTTTTACCGCCCCCTTGAACGAAATGAAATTTATATAATTTATATATAGAAAATATATACTTTTAACAGTGTCCGCCCCCCCCCCAAAGAAAGTCTACCGCCCCCCCCCCCCCCGATAATTTCAAGTGCCCCCCCCCCCCCCCGGAGAAAAAAGTCTGGAAGAAACACTGCTCGCACAACGTTAACAACAAATGCAGAACTAATTGTATTGATTGAAGAAGCAGTAACAATCAATTTAATGATAGCCCATGACGTTCTGATTATAATCAGCAGCAATAAAACGCGTTTTAACACTCTAAGAAAATATGGAATTCAAATGCATTGTCAAAAAAATTCAATCAGGATCTATAACTAAATGTGGTCTCTTTTACTGTATGGCTTGGAGCTAGATTACAGACAGTGGCAGAGGCGTAGCGACCCTTCCCGGCGCCCGGGGCGAACTTTCAATTTGGCGCCCCCCCCCCCCGCTTATATATATATATATATATATATATATATATATATATATATATATATATATATATATATATATATATATATATATATATATATACATGTGTGTGTGTGTATAATTATGTGTGTGTGATAGTGTGTTTATATATAAGCTTGTGTGTGGGTAAGAGTGTATTTGTGTGTGTAAGCGTGTGTAAGCGTGTGTGCTACAGTCCGGACAAGGTTTAATAATTGCATTGTATGATTTTCATTTCTTAAAACTTTACGACAATTTAATTCCCATTAAGATGCGTTTAACTTTTTTTGCGAAAGATTTGTAATGTCAGTAAAAAAAAATAAGCCTGATCTGTGTTAGAGGGTAGTTTGTAGCTAACGCTAATATGTTTAGACCAGCCTTTTATGTTCTAGTTTTGGAACGATCTCTGTTGTGATATGGTACATAGTTGGATTCGAAGTTTGTTAGAGTAAGGACACACAAGTGACATACAAGAAGAAGTTATCAGAAATATTTATTGTTCACATTGGAATACGACATCGGTATTTCGTTGATTGGTTGATGGTATGACAAAACAAGCTAGAGAAAACAAACTGGAATCCAACGGATGTTAACAGCTCGTAGTCTTGGATTTCGCAGATTTGCCCTGCCTTCTCGCACACAGAGTTTCTTCCAGGCATCTCTTCGGGGGGGGGGGCGAAGCCCCCGAAAAATTTTTACCGCCCCCTTGAACGAAATGAAATTTATATAATTTATATATAGAAAATATATACTTTTAACAGTGTCCGCCCCCCCCCCCCCAAAGAAAGTCTACCGCCCCCCCCCCCCCGATAATTTCAAGTGCCCCCCCCCCCCCCCCCGGAGAAAAAAGTCTGGAAGAAACACTGCTCGCACAACGTTAACAACAAATGCAGAACTAATTGTATTGATTGAAGAAGCAGTAACAATCAATTTAATGATAGCCCATGACGTTCTGATTATAATCAGCAGCAATAAAACGCGTTTTAACACTCTAAGAAAATATGGAATTCAAATGCATTGTCAAAAAAATTCAATCAGGATCTATAACTAAATGTGGTCTCTTTTACTGTATGGCTTGGAGCTAGATTACAGACAGTGGAGAATGAAATAAGAGCATTGAAAAAAGTGGGGGTTAGTGGCTTAGGGATTCAAGAATCCGTGATATTTAGTTCTCTTTAATATAGCTCAGTGATCCAGGTAAGATGTAATGCAATCAATCATAAAATACTTAAAAAAAACTTTTTAAAAAACCACGTTTTTCTTGTGGACTAAAAAGTAGAAAATAAAATTTTCTTTTGTGCTTCCTCGAGCTGTGCAGGTTCTTGTGATGACTGACAAAAAACGTGGGTACGTTCACCATCAAATTTCCCGACCCATCTGCCCGACCCACGTTTTTTGTCAGTCATCACAAGAACCTGCACAGCTCGAGGAAGCACAAAAGAAAATTTTATTTTCTACTTTTTAGTCCACAAGAAAAACGTGGTTTTTTAAAAAGTTTTTTTTAAGTATTTTATTTTCTCCTTTTTAGTCCGTTGCTACACATGAAAAACGTGGTTTTTAAAAAAGTGTTTATAAATACACGGACTAAAAACTTGAGCGACCAGGATTCGAACCTGGGTTGTCGCGGCCACAACGCGAAGTACTAACCACTATACGATCACGGCCAGCGCGCTCACATCGATTGGGGCCGAAGTAACTGGGTCAATAGGCCTCCAGTCTTGTCGGTATCTTTAGAAATCATGTCCTCAATTTTATGGTCCTTGGGGCGTAATTAAATTAAGCTAATTACGGTCACTAATTGCTAGTTTTTATGATTGCATCTGAAATTGTTAGGCGAAAGTAGCATGCATGCCAAATTTCAGGTCTATAGAGCAATCAGAAGTGGGCTAATTTTCGATGTCAATTTTAACAACAAACATCCAAACAAACAAACAAACGCGAAGCTGAGTTAAGAAAAACGTGTTAAAAAGTATCTGATCTCTCACGTTAAAGTTGAGAGAATCGTAAGAATCTTACAAAGAAATAGTTGCGTCTTTTTTTTTAACAAAACTGGCTAGTGAAATTGTACATTACGCGTTAATACACTTGGTTTCTTTACTAAGTGTTAAGAGAGTTATCTACTCACCAATCCAGTACAAATACTTGCGATTTTTGTTAGCGAAAAAAGCGCCCCCACCCCCACACACACTCATCACAACCATCTTGGACAAAGTTTGTAGAGCGGTTTTTAACGTAACTAACTTTTTTTTAAAATGTTACACAATTATACAATGCACAGTACAATTCGTTTCTTTCTGAGAGCTAAAGGTTGTTTACTCAGAATCCAGTGTAATTTTGCTATTTTATTTAGCCTAAAAGCGCCCCTCCCCCGCACCATCTTGATAAAAGTCACTAACGTATTTTACAGTTCAACAATCGTACAATACGTTTTAATACAATCGGTTTCTTTTAATAGTGGTAACGTTTATCGACTCAACAATCTAGTGTAAATTCTTCCGATTTAAGTCTCGAAAAAGCGCCCCCCCCCCCCATCTAGGAAAAGCTTCAAAGCGGTTTTGCCGGTCACTGTTTCTTAAGAGTATATGTTTTACATTAAGAAATCAAGGTAGAAGACAGTTAAATCAGTATGTAAAGGCGTGTAGCCATTACATTTCTTAACTTT
The DNA here is from genome assembly GCF_028476545.2 of Physella acuta. NCBI lineage: Eukaryota > Metazoa > Mollusca > Gastropoda > Physidae > Physella > Physella acuta. Next base: position 524,338 of record NW_026732074.1, on the reverse strand, counting down.
GACAGTTTATAATTCAAAACTGCAGCATAAAATCAGCTTTAAAAATTTTTTTCCCACCCCTTTTGGCGCCCCCATAGGGTCGGCGCCCGGGGCGGCCGCCCCCCCCCCCCCGCCCCCCCCTAGCTACGCCCCTGCATTAGTGTAAAGTATTATTTATCGACGATTATTTACAGCAAATATTATCCTTATATTTGGTTAGCTTATCATGAAGATCAATATCAGCAATAGAGCGAGAGAAAGCTGTTGTGATGTTGGAAAGTACGAACCGTTCAGTGGCTTCTGTTCTCATTTACATAACGACGTGTAAAGATGGAAATCAGAGTCGGTGTAAATGGCAGAACGATGTACACTGTAGGCCAAATAAACACACGAGAAAGCACTCAAAGCTTAAATTGTAGACTAAGGAAAAACGAGAGAGAGTGAGAGAGAGAGAGAGAAAGAGAGAGAGAGAGAGCAATACAAATTTCTCTGGCTAAATGCCATTAAAACATCAGTAGTCTATCGGTACAGTATAACTTCAGTCTCCTTGATGTTCGAGTAGCTTCAGCTCTAAAGAGTACCTGGTTCTAAACAGCTGAGTTGTCTGGCCCTACAAGCCTTCTCACGGTGTAAAATTTCTCAGTGTCATAGTTACCTCATGTCAGGTAATGTCAGCGTTTGCTGGACAAAAAAGTAAAGTTATTCACGTAGGACCTAGTTATCTACAACTCCCAACTGAATGCAGGTACTCGACGCAGGGGCGGAACTACAGTGCCGCCAGACCCCGCAATGCGGTGGGGCCCAGACCGAATGGGGGCCCAAAAATCCCGGCTAAATTATTTTAAAAAAAAATTAAAAAAAAAAAAATTTAAAAAAAAAAAAAAAAAAAATAGGTGGAGGTCGAGTTATCTTTCTTCTACAGTTACAAAAAAACACGATAGTCGGCAAACGTCTTTGAAAAAAAATGTACAGACTATAGCTCGAGAGACCGCCAGACATATAGACAACTTCAAAGACGCAGGGGCGAAACTACAGTGCCGCCAGACACCGCAATGCGGGGGAGGGGGGCAGACCGATTGGGGGCCCAAAAATCCTGGCTAAATTATTTTTAAAAAAAAATGTAAAAAAAAAAATTAAAACAAAAAAAAATTAATTTTTTTTAAAAAAAATTAGGTGGAGGTCGAGTTATCTTTCTTCTACAGTTACAAAAAAACACGATAGTCGGCAAACGTCTTTGAAAAAAATGTACAGAATATAGCTCGAGAGACCGCCAGACATATAGACAACTTCAAAGACGCAGGGGCGGAACAACAGTGCCGCCAGACACCGCAATGCGGGGGAGGGGGGCAGACCGATTGGGGACCCAAAAATCCTGGCTAAATTATTTTTAAAAAAGAATGTAAAAAAAAAATTAAAACAAAAAAAAATTAAATTTTTTTTTTTAAAAATTAGGTGGAGGTTGAGTTATCTTTCTTCTACAGTTACAAAAAAACACGATAGTCGGCAAACGTCTTTGAGAAAAATGCACAGACTATAGCTCGAGAGACCGCCAGACATATAGACAACTTCAAAGACGTAGCCTACCTTTTTACTTTTAGTGGCGTCGATTAGGAGAACAAAAAAAGGATTGTTATATTGTTTACATTATTAAATATATATATATATATATATATATATATATATATATATATATATATATATATATATATATATATATATATATATATATATATATATATATATATGATTGCGTGTTTAAACTACTGGCCTGGACTACAAAAAAAATTAATTATTTATTTCGATGTCATACATTTATAATTGCGTTCATTTTTACTTTAACAACTGTATCAATAAACTTGTGAAAGTTTAAGTTATCTCCCTTTAGCGAAGCATCTGAAGTTTTTGCCGGCACGCTTTGAAATCGGGCTGGGGAAATGTTGCGGCGACTATTCTGGTCTTCTAGACGACCGGAAAAAGTCGGCACTATTGATGTAGATGTTTATCGGCACTTTTTAGTCCCCTTCCCTTGAACCTTCCCAACTCTCACCCCTCCCCCCTCACCCCCCTCTCACCCCTACCCCTCACCTCTACCCCTCACCACACCCTTACTCTTACAATAAGATGTAATGCATAGATTAACGAACCGTCTATGAACTACTGAACTGTAAACTGACCACTTCTGCACATTTTGTTAAAGACACTAGTCAGTAGTTGTTCATTTACCTGATGAAGTATTTTGTTGACGAGTCTAATTCACACAACAAGGAAGGTAAGGCTCGTCTTTATATTATTAATTGTTTTATAATTAGTACACGTATTAATTGAACATTAGTTATTAACACTAAATACATTAAAGTTAATCAAATTTAGGATACAATGATCTAGCTTTTAAGCCTAAAAACAACCAAAAGATCTATATCACCTTTGAATGTATTAATGTTTAATTTCATGTTTAGCCCGTAACGGGGAGGGGTTATATTCGGTTATAATATGGGTGGGTCTTTGGCAGTGTTTCTTCCAGACTTTTTTCTTCGGGGGGGGGGGGGGCACTTGAAATTTTCGGAGGGGGGGGGGGGGGGGCGGGCACTGTTAAAAGTATATATTTTCTATATAAATTATATAAATTTAATTTCTTTCGGGGGGGGGGGGCGGGGGGTGCGGACCGCACCGGGTGACACCATTTAGGGGGGTGACACCAAGGCAAAAAATAGCAAAATATATAGAGAAAAACTCGAGGGGGGGTGCAAATCGAAAGTTAGAGGGGGGTGCAAATCGAAAACTTGAGGGGGGGGGGGGGGGGGGTGCAAATCGAAAACTTGAGGGGTGGGGTGCAAATCGAAAATTTGAAAGTTTGTCCCTGGGAAGGGTCTCTATGCCTCTGGGGGGGTGACACCATTAAGTGCCGCACCGGGTGACACCCGACCTCGCTACGCCACTGCACCCGATATATATATATATATATATATATATATATATATATATATATATATATACATACATATATATACATATATATATATATATATATAGGGGCCTAAAAACATTTTTTGCGGGGGGGCCATTTTTTTCTAGTTCCGCCACTGACTCGACGGAGCTGAGTTGACACGTTCTGAGTACGATGACCAGCGTTATAAAATCAAACACAAAGTCTAAGAAACAGTATCCAAGATGCCAACATTTTAAACTATTCTATTTATTTAACAAAATATACGAGTTCATTGCCTTGTGTATGCATTATTTATATTGAAATGGAAAATCTTTCAACAGTTTATAACATAAATCTGCATGTACTAAATTACTACTCTTCCATTTAAAACAGGACTTGTTTTATTCACTGCACAGCACTGCTTTCTACTGTTCTGCGCATGCTTTCTCAACTTCACACTTCAAATCGCTGAGCCTTTGGAAAACATTTTCATACAATATTCAAACTACACATGCATTACAATTATTTTAAGGACCGTTCTTTGTTGCATTTTGACGTACGTTTGATAGAATTCATCGATACAATACAAATTCGTACACTCTGGATACTAACGTAGTGATGTGACGTAGTTCTATGCCTGTAGCTTGCGGACATTTCTAAGCATCTCATCAAGCTGAGATTCACAGTTCTAATGGAGAATTCTTAAACGTTTCACGTCGATATTGATTTCAAACCTCAATGCTTTAAAGAGGCTGAGAATGTATACATATGTTATTGAATTTCTTAACGAGATTGTTATGTGTAGGAAAAAAAATATTCATGTCTATATATCTATAACTCTATCTGTCCAACTATCACAGTCTGTATTTTTTGGGGGAGTTTTTATATTTATTTGTTTATTAGTTTGAAATCATAATTTTTAATGTAATCTAGTACTTTTCTTGAAACTGGTACATTCGCCATGGCCACAAAATGTATTTTGGTTGATAATAGTCAGGAGTTGGTTGCAACATTTTGTTAAGAATTTTCTAACGTCTCACTTTGCTGAAATATATGTTAGGTGATATATCTTATATATATATATATATATATATATATATATATATATATATATATATATATATATATATATATATATATATATATATATATACATATTTACATATATTTATGTGTGTGTATGTAGGCCTATGTCTTGAGAGGCCGTTTCATGTGCTGACCACACACTAAGCTACTATTGTAATTTCAGATCGCATCAAACTCTGACTTTTATTCTCGATAGGCCACCTTTACAATAAATATATGTCAATTATTTTGTGCAAAAATATGGGAGCTAACAATTTATATTATCTTGCGTGTCAGGACATTTCGTTACGTCCCTTGCTTTAGATATTTTTTTAAAATGTATCTCCTTACCGAACAACCATAGTTATATGGAAAAAGCGGCAACAAAACATGTTATATGTTCTTGAAGGTAAGTCTTCCCCCCCCCTCCACCCCCCAACCCGCAAATATGCATCGTCCTAATAAGGTCAAGTAGCGATACTTACGAGTCATATTATGCTTGTTGTTATGATGTTTTGTTTAAAAATTATACAATAATAAAAACTTTATTTTATTTCGAACATTGTTTGTCCATTATTTGTTTCCTTAAGAGTGGCAAAAATTTAATAATTTTAAATTAAATAATAATTACCTTAATAGGTATAAACCAAAACAACACAATGCTCTAAATATTCATATTTATTGAAGTAAGGACGTTGAAGTATAGTACAATGATATTAACACAATTTCATTCATAATAAACATCGGACATTTCACTGTTAAAATCACTATGCGCTAACAATAAACTAAAAAAAAAAAAATTAAAAAAAACATGGATGTTGCAGTTCTGAGAAGTCGAGTAGTTAGAAAACTGCTGAGCTTTCATTGATATCTGTTGAGGAGTTCATGTGGATACATAGTTCTACCTACACACCAATGATATCGTTACAGCCACACATCCATCGTTAATTTATAAACGTTTTTTATTATTAGATGGATATTTAGTTACAAAGTTGGTGTATTTTATTATTCAGTGATTTTGACATAACGTCTTGCTTTATATCGAGTTAAAGTCAATCAATCTAGTCGGACACTACAGCTAGCCAGAGCCCATCAAAGCTAGCCGGACACTAGAGATAGCCAGAGCTAGCTGGACACACCTACTCGCTACTTACAGTAACAATTCACAACGGTGTTATTTGAATCAAGGTCTACTACAGGCCAGGTGGACAAGACCCCCTCCGTCCCCTGCCAAGAAAAACTACAGCTAGCCAATGCTCATCAAGGCTAGTTAGACATTTTACCCTTTGATCTAAATCACGCGCTATTACGGTTATCATGTTTCTTAATTTTCTGTATCACACTGAAGAACTATCATTTAGCACAAAATGTTTGGCGTAACTTTATATTATACATTTTTTTTCTATCGAATTTGTTTTAAAGTAGGACAATTTTTACTTTCTTGTATACAAAGTATAGAGGAAGTATTGTAATCGTGCAAAAAAATTAACACACCTCGACGTTTTACACCTCCCTGAATCGGAAAAACTTAGTTTTGCAATTTAGTCTGTACTTCTGTGTATGTGTGTGTGTGTTTGTGAACGTGATAACAAGAGTACCGTTACAGCTAGGTTTACTAAATTTCAGATATAAATATTAGACCAAATCGGAAATGGAACTTTTTTCTAGTTTCTTTTTTTTCAAAAGACTAACTTAAGTAATGTTTCAGCTAGATAGAAGAAATTATACACGTATATAGAAGATCCATTTCTGTGTTTTCTGACAAATTTTAAGTAATTTCCGGAGGTACTTTATCCTATTTCCGATTACTCAAAAAACGCATATAAATTTTTTTTTAACTTGATTCCTCTGTCTTTTTCTATAAAGTACTAATGTTCCACACTATTATACAAAGAATAGAAATTCAGTACCCGTACATTATTATAGGCCTATATATTTTTAATGTTGTACTTGTTTGAGAAAATAAATTTGTGTTAAAATAGTTATTGGTCAAAATGCAAGGTGCTTTACAACAGGTTGAACCAAAAAATAACTAAATAGCTAAAAAAAAATGCGACACATTTTAAATAACATAGGCTACAAATACCCATTAGAAAAATTAAAACCAAATTATACACATTATTAGTCACCACAACATCATACTAAATGTACACGCTTATTAAGAGACAAATGATTCTGTTAAAAACCCGGTTGTTCAATGGTATTTATGTTCTTTTTTTTTTAAATAATTTTTATTTGTTTTGGCCGAGAAAATTGTATAAATTTCATAGCGTACGTCTTGATAAATACATCTATAGATCTAAATCAAATTTTAATGAAATAGTTTATTTCTTATTCTAAAATTGAGAGATGTGGGAAGCGAATCTTTTTGAAGATAACGTCATTTGTATTTTGCATCATTTACCACATTCGATGTATAATTCTATTTTCGTCCTACAGTCAAGGACGCCCTATTAGGGCTGGTAAGTAGGTCACCAACCAGTTCTACGGCTCAATAAAACCTGCATGAGCAATAGAACTGATTGTTGACCTATTTACCTGCCCTATAGTGTTGTGTTATGTCCGTAATTTAAACATGTGACATGTGACGTCCTTGTTTTTGTGTTAATTTATTCTTCTCTAGAGAGTTCTATTCACAATCATAAATACTTTTCCGGTTGTATAATTTAAAATGTGTCTTCATTCGAATATGCCTTTGTTTTTATTTTATTTTTAAATACTATTTAGTTGATACATTTAATACATACAGCGTATTATGTTCATTAAGTATCGATGAAGATACTGATCTGCTTGCTCATGAGATCTTTTAAATATTTTAGCGACAAAAGCTTTCATTAAGAAAAGCAAATTAGTTTTATGAAATTATTTTCAGTGCATTTAAAAGCATGTTACTTTAAACTTTTTTTTTTATATTAGCTTTTTTATTATACGTGTGTGTGTGTGTGATATTAAAACATCACTTTTTCAATAGTTTTACAATTAGAAATCAGTACACAATTAACTGTTTGGGGTCCCAGGATATGTCCGTATGTAGTTATGTACCGTCTGTTGATGAATATTTGAAAATTGCTTGCTGTGACCAGAAAAAGATATTCGTTAACGTCCCCAATGTTGTACCAGGATGGTAGTGTGATGGAGATTTCTGTTTGCCAGCTGGTCCCTATCATCGTGTTCAGCACAAACCGATTCTGCTGGGGGCGGGGGTTGAACAGGAAGGGACAGTTGGTGTCTTCTTTAAAGAAGATTGACATCCCGCTGTAGGTTGCAGACATCATAACTTGCACCTGTTGAAGGTAACACAGGTATGACAAGATCACGTGATCTATCTGATTACAATTTTGCCATTCTTTTCAAAAATAAATAACAACTTTTCTAAAGCATGTTCTTTATTAGTTTTATTATTATAATATAAGATCAGTTCATCTAAAAAAAATTTCGCCTCAGGTTTAATTAATCTAAAATGCTGCAATTGAGTTATGAATATATTGCTAGATAGATCACAACCCAGTATCTTCTTGCGTGTAAAGAAAAATTTAAAATATTTTAAGCTTAAAGGTGATCATCGATCAATATACAATATTCAATATACTTATAATTAGTTTTATGTTCTTAACTTTAGTGTTGAAAGAGATTCCCCCCCCCCCCCAACACAATTAAGTATACGTGTCAACTTTTTATGCGCCTTATAGGCCATTGACTCCGATTTCAGCCTGCTTTTGTTTTTGGATTTGCTTCCATAACCAAGAACAAACTACAAGGCAGCAGTTGTTTGATTTTGGAGTACTCTGCTAGAAGAGTGGCTGTCCCCAGCTGTCCCCAGCTGTCGAGCCTCGTCTACCGGAGCTTTACCGATTAGACCACATTGACCCCTTTCATAATTAGTAAATAACAACGTTTTACAGGAATACCCAATGGATAAGATCAATAGAGTTATTTTTGATTAAATGTTACATTAAGGAAGAGTTAACTCTACCAAACTAGTACTTTCAGACAAATAATCATTCTAGTTCTACATCTGGGATTATTATTTGATCAGTTTATTTGAAAAGAAAATCACATTGAAATTAAGCTAGTAAAAATAACACACTTTTGTTTAGAAAGTTCAGAACAATTATTGGAGTTGTATCAAACTCTTAAACTATCAGTTATAAACTGATAATCTTAGCATTCTTGCGTCAACACAGCACAGATGGGTACCTAAATCACAAAAGGAAAGTAATTGCGGATGGGCATAGTGTTGACCACATTATCCCTTCATATGATTAGTTAACAGAAACAGATAAACTCTAATTTACTTGTTCCACGGACAGTCAGATTCGGAAAGGGAACTTTATAAATATTCATCAATAAAATAGCCAACACGTCATTAAATCAGATGTTTTTTTGGTTATATTTAAAAATAATGCGATGTTCTTGTTAAACAAATAAAGTAACATTTAATTTATTTTGTTAAACTTACCACAGCTCCAGGAAACAGGTACTTTGGTAAGTTTATGACAATGTCCAGACAGCTTACAGGGTTGGTCAGTACATGCTGGACACGTGCAATCTTGATCTCTGATTGGTTGAAGTTGATGCCAGTTAGAGAACCTTTGAGAGAAATCCGACACAGGGCAGACGACTTTGTGTACAAGTACCCAAAACAATTAACATCAGTCGAGCAGTTGGCGGCACAGGACACGTGACTTGGTGTCTGGAACGTTTTCGTCTGCGTGAAAATTGGGTTGAAATCTTGTTGTGTGAACGTCCGAGAGTTTAATTGGCTGGAGCTCAAGACAAAAAGTCGCAGAAATATTGCAAGTCTTGTGGATCTGGCTAGGGATAGATTTGCCTGCATCGTTATTTTACTTTTTGGCAACTTAGAATTTAATTAACAAGTTCCCGGTATATAAATAGGCACATGAAACTTAGTTTTATATATAAAAAATAGGTTTAGGTAATTTAACGCTAAATTTGAAAAGCATCGAATTGTGAAACAACACCTTGTTCGCACAAAAAATCATAAGTAACGCACAAAGGTGTCAACTTGGCGTTAGGTACAGGTTCATTCCACCGCGGTAATAAATAATTACTCGATGATAGAATCGTTTCCTAATGATATCGATTTTAGAATTGTTTCCGCGTACATTGGTAATGAAAAAATGGCGTTTATTCGATGTGGTTAATTTTTAAATGACAATTAAAACATTTTTTGCGCATGCGTTAGAAAGACGATTGTTTTCTCACATTCCTTTAAAGTCTAAATGACTTCAGCATCTTTTTAAGACTCCACTCCACCCTAGCACACCAAGGCCATGTCGATTGATTCACACTCCAGGTCCTTTTGAGTGAGCAACTTCTCGCGCCTGGTACACTTAAGAGTCATGCTCTATACCCAATGAGGGCACCTACTAAATAAACTGTAGCGAGTACACCAACAGCCTGAAGACCTGACCAGTGTCACGATAATGCACCGGCACATGAATCCCAGGGACAGGAGGGGGGGGGATTAGACTTAGGGCACCTAGAGAGCTGACCTTGGAAAAATGAAGAGACGTTTCCTCTGAGGACGGTTGCCTTCGAATCTAGTTAATATTCTAAACATCCGAAGTGACTTTAAACAAAGATCAACATAATGGATTATGAAAACAACTGTGGTGACCCAACGACCACCACAATAAGGGTTAAGGGATGATGATGATGATGGTTGTGATGGTGATGATGATGATGATGATGATGATGATGATAAACAGCATCATAAGACTGACAAACCTTGGTCCAGACTAACCAATTTTGTTTTAAAAACTCATAATAAAAAGATATTTTAAAATAAAATATGATTATAAATAATATACACAGTGATTTTTTTATATAATAACGCACCAAAATATTCTATATCAGCTAAGTCTTTCTGATTTCAATGTTATTTTTGTAAGTTTTAAAGTGCTTAAAAGAGTCACTTCATCTCTAACCTTGTATTGAATTCCGAAGCCTTAAAGCTAACACTGATCACATATATTGTCTTGCTAATGTCCGACACCTTAAGCTAACGCTAATGACATGAAATCACTTCTTAATGTTGAGATACGAGAACAGACTTACAGGAATTTATACATTCGATGAAAAAGAGCATTTTGTTTGTATTTTTTAAAAAAATAGTTTAGAACTAAACAGAAATATCAATGACAAATCAAAGTGTTAACTATCAGTTAAAAAGTTTGAAGTAATGTATTATTACACAGGAGTACTTATGTAAATATTAGAGTCAAGCCCATGAATATAATTCAGACTGCATTGATGTGTAACGAAGAAATTATAACTTGCATTCACACTGTCTGCTGAGTATTTGTTTTCTATTGCTTTTAAGGTTAGACATTTGGCTGAAATCAACGCATTGATTATTAATCTTAAGTTCTTATTTGAAATTGTGACTTTTATTCAACACTTTGTCCCCGTAAAATGTAATAGACTTCATTGGACGGACTGAGATAAAAGGTTTTGTTTAAGATCTTTATTGAAGCTGTTTGTCTAGGATCGTTCAGCAAAGCCTGTATAAGGTCTTTTTTGTGTTGAACTATTTCTAAGACTCGTAGTTTAAAAAGGTCATTTGGAAAACACAAAGTTTTAAATTTCAAAACACCGATGTAGTTCTTTTTGCTAATCTCTTGCATGAATCTTTTTGTAAAGGTTTTGTGCAAGATTTTGTTGAATATAATTATTGTGTCAGGAGTTTTTGTCAATTATTGCTGTAATTTTTTTTAAGGTCTATGTAGAAGTAATGTCATTATTTGAAGGATTTCAATGCGATTCTATACTATATTCAACTTGCTACTATAAAAAAACTCCATTTTATAACCAAACTATCATTGTGTTGATAAAGGGTTCTGTAGTATATTCAAAAAGGTACTACAAAAGCTCAATTGTGTAAACAAAGTTCTAGATGTTTACGTTTAATAGCCCCTGACAGAGATCAAGATGAAACTACTTCGTCCCAATCACTTCTAGCTGATGTCATCGATTTATATTGCCACGCTAATAATGGTTGTTGTTATCAGAGGTAAATAATTATTTTGTTTTACATTTCGATCTAAATTAAAATTATAATCTCACATATATATTCACTGTTATTTCAATGCATAGTAGAGAAAAATTAACATTTTAGGCAGTAGAATGGCTTTTTTTTTCAAACTGGATTTTTTTCCACACTTTATCTTGGATTAGGGGTTAACAGAATGTTTTCTTTACAACCAGAGCTAAGCTGGTATCTCAATGACTTTTTCACACTTCCAATATACGAATAATCACATAAGTAACAGGGTCGGGGTTAGTGGAAAGGGGGGGGGGGTTAGTGTTTTAAAGCAAATATTTTCAGTGGCAGCATTGGTACTGTCGAATTCACAAATTATGAATTACTGACAAGTAGAAAATAAAACAACGAAATAGCGGCGTATGATACGCCGCGGGTCGGCTCGTATACAATAGTTTTCTATAAATTATAAATTAATAATGACTCTTTTATTGAAAGTTTAATGATTGGTTTGTGGTTCTGATCAGTGCGATGTTGTTTCAGTAGTTACCTGTTTATTAAACCTGCTTAAGTACTAATTTTTAAATTAATAACACTAGCAAAAAAAGTAATTTTGAAAGTAATATTAAAATCAGTATGAGTGACGTGAATAGGACTACCGATATCCTGAAATAAAACGCATGACTTGTAGGTCCTAAACGCGCGTTATACCACTAGACAACACCATCCTTACAATTGAATCAAAATTATAATAACAAAGATGCAAAAGACAATCCCCTTTTTTTCTTGAACGTGAGACTTGTGAAATAAAAATTTTCTTTTCAGAATTCTTGTATTAATTATTTTTGTATGATGATAGCTAGTTTTATACAACTTAAGCCTGGAATAGCTTGAGCGAACAAGTTGCCTTTTACAGGAACTGTGTTTGAAGTCGTACCTTTATTTTAGCTCTCAGCCATGTTTTAACCTTAAGAGTTATGAACATTACAATTATCTCGGTTTTTCCCACATTGAGGCGGTGGACCATGACTGACAACATTACAAAGTTTGCAAAACTATATTGTGTACATTCATAAATTTGCAGCCTGGCGTATATCAATGTTTATAACAACTTTTTTAGCATGTCGCGTTTTCAAAGGTAATAAATACATTTATGGTGATAAAATAGCTATGTTTTATAACTCTCACATCAATGAAGTTAATATAAAATTGTGTTCTATCATTTTTATATTGATTATTACAAATCTATACAGATCGATATAGGGTGTAAATTGTTATAATGGGTCATCGATTTTAACTTTAATGCAGGAATACTTTACGGTTGCTAATACAGGAAGTTTTAAGAAATATGCACTAAACATTATGAGTACTTCATTTTATTGTAGAATTTTCTTCGAGGCTGCCAGTGTGTGCTCATAAAAAAAGCTCCTTTAGTAAGGCATTGATGTTGAATAGAGTAAGTTGATGTAGCTAGGCAACACACACAAAGGAGCGTCAAACACGTAATTCATCGATAGTTATGTGTTGACTGTATGATGATTGTGTTGTATTTATGTACAAACTTTATACACACACTTTTGTGATGTCGTAGATCGTAGCCTCGGGTTTCCCTATAATTTCCCTATAAATTAGTGGCCCGTCAAGGAAACTTAGTTAAATAAACCGGGAGTGGTCTCCCCTAAACTTTCTTGAATATTCTTATATAAAACAACAGGGGATGGGAACTCGGGATATAGTTATGATTTTTAATCCATTTTAAATACTTAAACTTTTAAAAATAGAATAGAATCTCATAGAAAAAAGAATTGCGCACCAAGCGAACGCCAAATAAAGATGTTCATAATAGTGCGCAATATTATTAGTACTTTATAAATTTACATGCGTTTTTTGAGAAATCGGTAGCGTAAATTAGTACTTCCGATCAACGGAAATTACTCAAAATTTGAAAGAAGGTAGAGAATTAGATCTTTTACTTACTTGTGAAATTTCATTTATCTATCTGAAATAGTACTCAAGTTATAGGCTTTTGAAAAATTCAAAGTAGAAAAAGTACCACTTCCAGTTATCGGAAATCGCTAAAAAGTTGATACGGATCTACGATTTTGATAAAATACTTATATATGAAATTTCATCAACCTAGCTGTAACGGTACTCAAGTTATCGTGTTTACACACAGACAGACAGACAGACAGACACACACATACACACACAGACATGCGGACAAGATTGCAAAATTATGTTTTTCAGTATCAGTGAGGTGTAAAACGTCGAGATTTGCAAAAAGCTCGATTGTTTTTGCACGATTACAAGACTTTCGTATATACGAGAATGTAAAAATTGTCAAAACTCAGTTTTTGATATGAGATTAGGTAAAGAATGTGTGATCAATTTTGTGCTATGTGGGTTTGTGGGGTGTGGGGGTAAGCTGTGTGGAGTAATGAAATGAAGGTCGTGTAGTGTGGGTTTTAAATATGTAATGTATGCCATGGTAACGTCCTGGTGTTTGCGGGCTAGGGTTTGCGGGTGGTGTGGGGTCGTCCATATATGACGTCAAACTCGTAGGGGTAGGGGGTCCGTAATTTTGTGACGGTGTGTGATGAGGGGAGGGAAGGGGTTCAAAATACTGTGACGTCACACTTTTTGCTTTACAAAAAAAGCAATGTTGGGAAAGGAGTTTTAGCAGATATATTTCGCGTTTTAGAAAACTGTTTTAATTGATTGCAAAAGGAAATGATCAAAATACTCTATGTTGACAGAGTTCTAACAAGATTTTTGAAAAATAACGATGTTTTAAGAAAAATTCAACAGAAATTTTGAGGGAGGGGGGGTCTGGCTTTTTTTGACGACGTGTGATAGAGGGAAGGGGGGGAGCTGAAAATCGTCTAAAAAGCGTGACGTCATTTGTGGATGACCCCCTGTGTTTAGGGATGCGGGGGAGGATGGGGGAGTGCTGGATTATGTGGTTCAGAGTTTAATTCATAGATCTCGTGCAGCTGTTACCTCCCTTTCTGTTATTCTCTCCCCTAATTCATTTGAATGTAACTTTAAGACAAATTTGAGAGACCAGATTTTACAAATAACATCTTAATCTCGCCAATCATGCGTTTAGCAAATATGCACATAGAATCGATAAAATGGAAAGGTCGCGTTCCATTGGGCTATACTCATACATACTTAACACACTTGAAACCTACACTTCACGCTGGCTGAAGAGTTCTTATTCGTAGACAGACACTTTTGTATATCATTTAACGGTAGCTGCCTGTATTGTTAACAACCAACATAAAATATAATATTTATAAATCCGCTTTAAACAATATCGTTAACTAAAAAAGTATACTACCGATAAAACAGAAAATTGTAAATAGTTTTCAGATGCACGCACATTTTAAAAAAAATTAACTTCATAAAAAGATGTGCTTTTAAATATTAATTATTTGATGTACATTTATAGTTGAACCTAATTAGATATTTTCTGAGTTAATTAAAATATTGGGGAACGATGCAGGCAAAACTATCTCTAGCCAGATCCACAAGACTTGCAATATTTCTGCGACTTTTTGTCTTGAGCTCCAGCCAATTAAACTCTCGGACGTTCACACAACAAGATTTCAACCCAATTTTCACGCAGACGAAAACGTTCCAGACACCAAGTCACGTGTCCTGTGCCGCCAACTGCTCGACCGATGTCAATTGTTTTGGGTACTTGTACACAAAGTCGTCTGCCCTGTGTCGGATTTCTCTCAAAGGGTCTCTAACTGGCATCAACTTTAACCAATCAGATATCAAGATTGCACGCGTCCAGCATGTACTGACCAACCCAGCAAACTATCCGGATACTGCTATAAACTTACCAGATAAAGTTTTTCCAGGAGCTGTGGTAAGTTTTATGATAATAACAAAATTATAACGAATTTTTAAAATATTACTTATTGTCTAACAGGCACATATTTTAATTTAAATACATGACTTTAGAGAGTATTTCAATTACTCATGTGTCGATTTTCTAGAGGCTTGCTTATCGCCAATGCTACTTTTAAAATAATGGCTTATATTAGCCACAATGATTTATTTGCAAATATTCGTTTCGATTAAAATTAAACGTCTTCATTAATATAAAGTGTAATATATTTGTTCATTTACAAGCCTATAACACTTAGCTTAAATTTTTTTTTAAATAAATGTTTTAATAAAAATGTAATTAATTGAACGATAATTACGGATAATTCTCTTAAAATATGTTTTATAAATTTTACAACATGTTTAGGTGCATTTTTGAAAAATAAACCTGTGTGTTACTGGGTTGTGGCTTAATATACAAGACAGATTACATTTTGCAGTTATCTTGAAATTTATCTAGCGTATTAGTTATCATTGTTGTTTGTATTATTGTTTTTTTTTTGTTTGCTCGTTTTGACCACGATAGCAGCTATATAATTATCATAATCCTATGATCTCGTCTCACCAGGTGCAGGTAGTGTTGAATGCCACCATCAACGGATTGGCAATCCAATTTAGGGATGACACCAACTGTCATCTCCTGTTCAACCCCCGCCCCCAGCTGAATCAGTTTGTGCTGAACGCGATGATTGGGGCCAACTGGAACCCGGAAGTCCTCATCACACCACCATCCTGGTACAACATTGGGGACGTTAACGAGTATCTTTTCCTGGTCACAGCAAGCAATTTCCAAATATTTATCAACAGACGGTACATAACTACATACGCTTGCTTAATTGAACCTCAAAAAATAAATCATTTACTGATTTCTGGTTATGAAACTATTAAAAACGTCATGTATTAATACTTGATAGCATAATAAATTTTTTTCTTAAATGGCAATTCCAGTAACATTTGGCAGAGAAAAAAAGAATTGCTAAGAAAAAAATATTGTACGCCAAGTGAATGTAAAAAATAATAATATGATAATCGAGCCAAAAATGCTAATTTTTTAAAAGGAAAAATGTTTTAGTATTTAAAAGTTTATCAAACATGTAAGTAAAGTAAGTACCACCTCCACTTTTCTTATATCGCTCAGAAGTTAAAAGAAAACTGCAAATTTAATGTTATATATAAACTTTTCATGAGCATAACTGAAACGGCACTCAAGTTATTGTATTCAAACACACATATACACACACACACACACACACACACTACAATCGTGCATAAAATGGGGACTAATACAGCAATTTAAGTAATAAAACGTCGAATTAAAACTGTGTTTTTGTTTTTATTTTTATAAGTTTTAAGTTGTGTACAATTTTTAAAAATTAGGTAACATGCTTTTACAAGCTTTTCTTTAACTAGATTTTAACATTATGTCTGCTAAGTTCGATAGTGTTTTAGAAATATATTTCAAATCAAAAGCTACTTTATCGGACACGTTGGTCTATGGACAGATGAAGTAGAGTTCTACTATATCTGTGACTTCGGCATGAGAGTAGATTATGGGATCAGCTTTTGCTCAGCCGCTTTTAATTTCTCTAACACAAGTCCGGTACTCATCAGAGCTGGGTGGGCTCAGGGACGTCCACCGATAACCGATTTCATGAAATAATATTAGCAGTCGTAGTAAAAACTTTTTTAAAATCTATCTAAAAAGTTTCATATTTAGTTATCATTAAATGGTGAATTAGGACCACTTTTTAATTTAGGCCCGCTACATCCAATTCCACCCCGATTTCTAAGTCCGGCCACAATTTAGTTTTATCATGTCGACCGAGTTTTTTATTCATGTGTACATGAGCGTAATAAGTTATGAAAGTCATTTTAGTATTCGTCAACCTAACAACAGTTTTTGCAGTTTTTAAGCAATAAAGAGGGTTAATGGGTGTACAAAAACAAAAACGTTATGATTTTGTTTATAAAGTAGAATCAGCTCAATAATATAAAATAAAAAGCTGTCGAAGTTTTGGGTCCCTCTCCCTCCCAAGTGTTCGAAGAAATGTGGTTCCACCTCTGTCGCCACATTTGTATTAGTCGTGGCATTGAATTCACCCACCGGTATGCTTTTAATGAAGTTTAAAACAGGGAGTTAAAGACGAGTTAAATTTTAATCACGAAACGAAATAAAACAATACGAATTTTTCGGTCGATGCATTAATAAACAATCACTCACAACATAAAAGGAACAACAATTTGTTATAAGGAATGTTCGATACTTTTTGAAAAATAAAACTTTTCAAAGTTCACACAACTCATGAAATGTTTTTAACACACACTACCATCGCTAGCTCTGGTGCTAAATTGTAGTATAAAAACTCCAGAAGTTAACAGATCTAGTTAACACGCTAAGAAAATGCTTTTAAAAGTGTATTTCCTGCTTATATTAAATGCGGTTTCGATTACACCCGTCAAAATTAACCTCTGCGACCCCACGAAAGTTGTAACACAATGTTACACAAAGTTACAAGAATTACCTGGCCTACACTTGGATGGATGTCTGCCCAATACAACAGAAAAAGTTTCCTCAGTGTTAAGTTGTGGCAGGAAATATTTATCCCAGAACTCTAAGATGGCTTACAGCTACAGAGGAGTTGACCAGGCTTGTTATCCCTGTGATGGCGCTGATGTGACTGGGATTGTCTTTGGTCAGTCAAGTTCTGTCGTAGCGACACGAACTAAGACATGGATGAATTTTTCATCTCTGCAAAGTTTAGTTGGCCTTAAAGGCATAGCAGCTGGCTCAGTGGTAAGAAATTACCTACAATATTTTTTTATCTATAATTAAATTTATAGTTGTAATGAGAAATTAATCTTAACTTGTGTATCAATTTAATTGAAATAAGATTACTTTTTAATTTGTGCGTTTTCAGCATGTTTCATTTTGCTATTGATGGTGCTTTCTTTTTGATTTGTGATAACACCTTTTGAAGTTCAAATTAAAATTAGCTCTAAAGTCAACTCTATAATAATTTATTTACATCAATTGGTAGATCATTTATTATTTTTAATACATTTTCCATAACACTAGCCTTAATCCCTGTTCAAAAACTGAAAATCTATGCTAAAATGAAGCAGTCAACATTAAAACTTCACGCATATGCAGTATAAATATAGATGCTCATACACACAATCACACACACACACACACACACATATATATATATATATATATATATATATATATATATATATATATATATATATATATATATATATATATATATGAGAGTGTTTGCGTGTGCTTGCGTGGGTATGTGTACTTATGCATATGTGTGTATCATTTTAAACACGAACCTTCTTGATTTTATAATACACCTAGTATTAACTTCAGGTCTACGTATCTACACAGTACAGCACAAGTGGCGGTTTTATGTTGTACTTTTACTTCGACCCCTGGAACTACTACATGGTGACAACAACCACAACTAACACAATCACAGGACAACTAACTGTGAATTTGTCAACCAAACTAAACAACACCTGGGGCAACAGCAGGACGTGGGTATTAAACACGTACGTAAAGAACAGGACAGTTGACCACTACGTGCTTGTGAGAGAGGATAAATATCTAGTCTATGTTGACAATAAATTCTGTTGTGACTTTAAACATTTGATGCCTATATCTGGTGTTAACCGTCTTATGATTTCGCCCTCGATTTTTGTTAGGATTTTTAGCGTTTAACTTGATTTCTACCATATGGGTTGTTTTTTTAATTGTATTTCTGCTCTTTAAAGCTCTGATCAATTTTCGTGATTTGAAAACTTAATTTTTTTAAATCTAATCATTTTTTTTTGCTGTTTTCAATAGACATCTAAATCTATGACTATATCAAACAAAGGTTTTCTTATACAATGTGATTATATGAAGGCGGGAGTGTTTCGGTTCAAATCTTGTAATTCATTTTCAAACAGACCGATCGTTTGAAGTCATAATGTAAACCCACCAATTACTGTAGAATGTGAAGCTTTTACGTACTGTATGTTAAATTTTAAAGTTAAAATTTAACTCAAAATATAATAAAAAACCAAAATGGAAGATTACTATAAAGTAGTAATCACAAGACTGACCATTTGAGATCCTGTCCACTTCGAATGTTGCTTAAACATTTTAGCAAAGGCACGAAATGAATGTACGTCATCTTGCTTCTTGTGAACAACAACACGAATAGCCTCTAAAAATCTATTAAATATTTTAAAATGTGTGTGCATGTGATTAAAATAATCTATATACTACTAAAAGTCAAGTTTGTTTACATGTTTGAATATTTATTTGTTTTTTTGTTTGTTTTTTTGTTTGTTTTTTTGTTTGCCTGATCGACTATCTCGCATGGTTGCACTCATCGTGGAAAGCTGTAAAATAGTATGTAGGTAGAGAAAATTTTTTGTTTTAAGACAGACTGTTAATCACAAATTTATTTAAAGACGTTAATTAATTTATTGATTTATTCATATGCAGAGTAACCCATTTTTTTTTAAAAGATTAAAACGACCACTACACTCGGCGGGACCGTGACGTCACAGGTTTTTGTTTACTCTTTAGTACAATAAAATGGCGGCGTCTATCGAAGAAAATTGTGTTCCCATTCACAAGTTTAACGCGTTCTAAATCTAATTTTCTGTGGGTCATAACTTTAACAATACGTCCGTTTGCTGTATTTATTACGTTCCAACACTTATATCAATTTTCAACTGTCTTTTTCATTTAGTTTTACGATAAATTTCTCTAGATCTAAAATTTGTCCAAGAAAGTTATTTATAGATCTAGATCTAGAATCTAGATCTAGGTCAAATCAAAGATTTAATAGTTATAAATAAATACAATCCAAAAAAAAACGAGACTTAAGCAAACCAGTCGTAGATCTAGAATATAGATAATTCTATCTAGATTTAGATCTAGATAATAACTAGATAATAATGAGTTTCTATATACTAAACTATTTTAAACCTTTATTGTTTTATATAAATCTTTGTTTGGAATATGGTAATTTTGAAATGCTCGCTCCGGGCCTATGACTATGTATGAGCGTAGCTAATGATTAGATCTAGATCTAGATTCTAGATCTAGCAAGAAAAACTAAACTTAAGACTTAAGCAAACCAGTCGTAGATCTAAAATATAGATAATTCTATCTAGATTTAGATAATAATGAGTTTCAATATACTAAAATATTTTAGACCTTTATTATTTTGTATAAATCTTTGTTTCGAATATGCAAATTTTGAAATGCTGGATCCGGGCCTATTGGCGTAGCTTAAGATTCATACGCGGCTTCGATGCCGGTAAGTTTGCTAAATTATAAACGTAAATTCTAAATATAGCTCAGTCGTAGATCTAAAATATAGATAATTTTCTATCTAGATTTAGTTAATAATGATTTTCTATATACTAAACTATTTTAGACCTTTATTATTTTATATAAATCTTTGTTTGGAATATGGTAATTTTGAAATGCTCGCTCCGGGCCTATGAGCGTAGCTAATGATTAGATCTAGATTCTAGATCTAGATTCTAGATCTAGCAAGAAAAACTAAACTTAAGACTTAAGCAAACGAGTCGTAGAATCTAGATCAAGATAATTCTATCTAGATCTAGATTTTTTTTCTAGATAATTTCAGACCTTCTTTATTTTATATAAATCTTTGTTTGGCTAAGTTAAGATAAAATTTAATTTGAAAGTTGCTGCTACTAGACTTAGTTCTAGATCTACGCGCGTAAATAAAGTTGGATAAGGAGACTCATAGTATAGTATAAAAATTCATTTGTGTCGTCACGAGTAAATAGATAAGTTGGTAGCGTAGTCCGCTCTCATGCGGGTGGTACAGGTTCTAGACCAATATGTCAAATATATATTTTTTTCAATTTTTTTTTTTTTTAGATGTGAATGATAAAGTTGTCTATCTGAACTTGGCAGGATACAGGGCAGGTGAAGTAGAGTTCATCTGTTTCTTTGTCCTAAGCATATGAAAGGATAGTGTGGTCAGAGACATGCTCGGCTGGAATCGTTTTTTAAACGATAAAAACATGTTGTCTGAGACTTGGCGGGACACTGGGCAGGTGAAGTAGAGTTGAGTAGGTCACATGTGACGTCAGTATATGAAGGGATAGTCCGAAATCGGTGTTTTCGGTGTTTTTAAAAGATAAGAAACATATTTTTGAATGTGGGGTCTGTTTTTTGTGACGATAAGTGACACTGCAGTAGCGTATCGAGGAGGGGGGGGGGGGCGGGAGGGGAGGCGGGGGGGGGGAAGGGGAGGGGAGGCGGGGGGAGGGGGGGCGGGGGGGGGACATATGTTGGGGCGCCAAAATGGTTTGGAAAAATAACTTGAAAGGTTGAGGGGGGTTCAAATCGAAAGTTTGAGTGGGGGGGGGGTGCACATAAAAAGTTCGAGGGGGGTTGAAAATCGAAACCTTGGGGGGGGGGGGTTTAAAATCGAAAAGTTTGTCCCCGGGCGCCGGGAAGGGTCGCTATTCCTCTGAGTGACAGACGTGATGTTTTTTGATGGATGACCCCCGAAACCCACAGTTATCCAACGGATGACGGGTATTCTAGTTGGTTTTAAAAACTTTATTGTGTGGATTTTGTTGGACTTCACTTAAACAAAAAAAATTGTATTTAAGGTTTTTGCTATTCTTGGTAACGGTTTATTTTTTTACTTCACCGAAAATGTAAATAAACATGGCATAACTTGATCATGTGGTTTTAGAAATGTAATTTTATTTTTTAAAAGTAATTAAAAAGGCCTAGTTTTGAGTACAAATTACTACACACTTGTGTTTTCAAAAAATTGCACAATGAATTTCTATAAAGCAAATCAATGTTTATCTTACTTAATTGAAACTGCAGGTTATAATTTAGGTTTACTGAAATTAAATAGAAATATAGCCTTAACCGGAAAAAAATTGTTTCAAGTTCTATAGTGTGATTTTTTTGCGTTTATACAATTGATTCTTGACAACAACAAAAAAAAAACGATTTGTATTCATGTACATATTAATGACGGAAAACTTTTTGTCACTCTTTGTTGTCCATTATTTATGTAACCAGTGTAATTTATGTAAGTTAGAATACGTTCCAACTAATTGGATGTTTTGAAGAGCTTCTTCTTCTTCTTCTTCGTTCTTAATTATTAGTGTTGAAGGGGATCGAGATTTATCTGCCAGTGGGTTTGAACTCGAGACTTTGTTAGAATTTTTTTGCCGACTCGACCACGCCTCCAACACAATTAAGCGTTACGTGTCAACTGGTTATGCGCCATTGAGGCCATTGACTCCGATTTCAGCCTGCTTTTCTTTTTGGATTTGCTTCCATAGCCTTTGTCCAACCAAGAACAAACTACAAGGCAGCAGTTGTTTAATTTTGGAGTTGTCTCTCCTAGAAGAGTGGCTGTCCCCAGCTAACGAGCCTCATCAGCCCGAGGGTTCGAACTCGAGACTTTTCGGTTTAGCAACCATGAGCTTTACCGACTCGACCACGCCGAAGCGAGCTATGAATGTTGTGTCACCTTGTGGTGTTGTGTATGTAGAAGCTGCAGAGGGAAAAAGAGATGAGAACTCTGAACGACGTATTAGAGATTATCCCAACCATAGAGAGCGATGGCGTTCGTTGCGAGATAAGTTTCTGATTGTTACCTAACCTGTTCACACACATTTAGTATACTTCGTGTCTTTATATGCTACGACTGTTTGTTGGTCTGTGTGTTTTTAAACACTCCTCTTATTAAGTTACATTTAGTCATTCTTATTTAGCAAAATTTAAAAAAATACTGTTAATAGATTGAAATAATTTAGTCATTTTTATTTGAGTATCTTTTAGTTCAACTAGTTTAGCTATTATACTTAATTTGTTTTCCTCCAAACGCTAATGAACGAGCCTATCGTTTGAATTCACATCGAGCTGTAAAGAGAGGTCAGGTTTTTAATAGACGACCTGAAGAGTGACAGATTGAGAAAATACACGATATAAATATATTGCTAAAACTATTTTATTTTTAAAAAAAACTATTTTGCCGAGTCCATATCAAATATTTAGTTACTATTTTTTTAATGCAAGGATTTTTTTTCTAATCCCTCGTAAAGAGAGAAGTTGTGAAAAAAATGTTTATACCTATTTCAATAAAAATTTGATACTAAACGATATCTATACACGCTTGGTTTGCTATTGTCCCACTATGTATGACATTTTTACTATTTTTTTTTTTTGTATGACAGAAATATATAAGCCACAACATAATTTTGTTTTCCAACGTGGTTGACCACAAAGAATTCCATTCTTTTGTGCGCGAGTTCATTGTAGTTAGATCAGGTCTTTCTAGGCTATAAGCATTCCAGCACGCACGCAAGCAGAACAATTCGATATTTTTATTCTGGTTGACTTTTAATTATTTAAGACAAAAACATTTACGTCGACAATTGAAAAAAATTGTTTGAAATGGATCTTTAACTCCCGTGGTCAATAGTCCAGTTTTTGGTCCTGCATCGTGTGTTCACCGACAATTAATGTACACGTTTTAAAAGGCTTTTTAAACATTTTTCAAATGGCTTTGTGAACAGGTTACCTCAATTAATGTCAAAATGTTCAACTTCTCTCCCACAGATAGCAGCGGTCTTTATATTCATATCGAGGATCATACTTTGTAATAATTTATTTTAGCATGAGCTGTGTTTCCACATGAACGACTAGGCTGCTAAACACAAACAAAAGACTGGGGATTATTCAAACGAATAATTAACTTCAATTACATTGAATTGATTCACAATGCATTCTTTAATAATGCTGAGCTATTAACATATTAACAATGTTAAACCGTTTATGTTGTTTTTAAGAATAGACGGTGAAAATTATTACATTGAATGTAATCCGAGACAGTGTGTAGTTTAACTTACATTGCATCATCGTTAGTCCTGATGTTAAAATGTTAGTGTAGGAAGATAGAGGTTATCAGTCTAATCAAGATAACACAGTGAAGAAATGTTCGTTAAAATGTATTGCCTGCTAACTTTAACATCAATCTCGTCTATATCCGTCAACAGTTACCTCTGCGACACCACAAAAGTTGTAACACAATGTAACACAAAGTTACAAGAATTGTCTGGCCTAAGCTTGGATGGGTGTCGCAATGTCGCTAACCCCGAAATTTCCCCAACCCAACATTCTCAATGCCCTTGACCTTATACTTTCAATGTCCCCAACCCTACCTTCTCAATTTCCCCAAACCCCAATACTCCAAATGTCCACAATCCAACACTCTCATTTTCCCTAACCTTTTCACTCTCAGTGTCCTCAACATTATACTCTTAATGTCCCCAACACTACCTTCTCAATTTCCCCAACACTCTCAATGTCCCTAACCCCATACTTTCCCATGTCCCTAACCCTAAACTCTCAATTTCCTCAACCCTACAATCTCAATCTCCTTAACACTACCATCGGAATGAACCTAACACCCCGCTATTCAAACGTCCTTAGCACCCATTGAGCACCCATTAAGCCCTAGTGTAGAACTTGCAAGTTCCAGCGGTTTAACATATTTTTGAAATTCAACTCTTTTAGTATTGATCGTGTTTTAATACTTGAAATACTGCATGAAAAACAATGGATTATTAAATTGTTCATCGATCTCTTGTTATTTCCTGCATGAAATTAAATGAAATTTCCTGACACAGCTGAGCAATCTATTGATTTTATTAAGTCGGCACCTCACAATTAAACTATGACAAAAATAATTTTGCTTTCAGATAAAAAAGTAAATCGATCACTCAATTATAGTTTGTACATTTCTTCATTGAACTCGGTAGTTTCATGTACAGATGCCCATAAACCCAGCACCAATGCTAGTGAAAGTGTTTTATCTGCTTACATTTGTAGCAATATCGTGCGCGGTTGTCAACATTAAACCATGCGACCCCACGAAAGTTGTAACACAATGTAACACAAAGTTACAAGAATTACCTGGCCTACACTTGGATGGATGTCTGCCCAATACAACAGAAAAAGTTTCCTCAGTGTTAAGTTGTGGCAGGAAATATTTATCCCAGAACTCTAAGATGGCTTACAGCTACAGAGGAGTTGACCAGGCTTGTTATCCTTGTGATGGTACTGATGTGACTGGGATTGTGTTTGGTCGATCTAGTTCTGTTATGATGACAAGAGCTAGGACACTGATGAATTTTTCATCTCTTCAAAGTTTTCCTGGCCTTAAAGGCATAGCAGCTGGCTCTGTGGTAAGAAATTAATTACAAAAGGCATTTATGAAATTGAAAATTAGATTTTCAGTGAGATACTACAATTCGCATCATGTAAAAGTTAATTTATTTTAGACTTTAATTTGTTAATTTTTATAGTGCTTTCCTTTTTTTTTTTTTTTTGCGGCTAACTACGTATTTGGGAAAGGCTTTTACCGGCAGAGTAAGAAGAAATAAATAACGTACTTATTTCTGTTAACGGTGGTCTAAGTGTAGCTTTTTGTAATAGTCAGGTGTATATGTTTAGAATTTTTGAACGGAAGTTAACTAGTTTTGCACAATGCTCTATTTCTCTTTGTTCCGAATGTGTGGTCGCGGCAGGTTCGACAGTACAGTGGTTTTCAAGCAGATTAAGGTTTAGAAATCTAAGTACAGCTGTGGAGGTGGGTTTTTTTAACAGTACGAATAACATTATAATTTTTAAAGCATTATATATAAATTTAGGACTATGGGTTAGGGATAGGGGCAATGGGTTTGGGGCTAGGGCTAATAAAAGGTTAGTCTTTGAAAAATAATAAACATTATATTTATCATGCTGTAAGTTTAAATGAATCAAATAATTATATTATATATGCTATTTACATATAATATTGGTGTTTTTGTTTATTTTATACCTCAGATAATTATTTTTTATGGTGACTGAAACAAGTAACGCGCTTATATCAACTAAACCATAACAATATATAAGCAGTGCGTTTATTTCTTCAAAAGCCTGTTACATGAGATTAGCGGGTTGTTTATTTTACCAACAGTAAGAGGAAATAAGCACTACCAGCATTATGAAAAAACTCTCGCTAATTTCCAACTTAATCTCTATAACGTTAACTGCACTCTTAAATTATATACTAATTTTAGTTTGTAGATCTGTGTCTTATTTTTAATACATCTCGTTAACGCTAACCTTGACAATTCATTTAAATCAGTCTGATAGGCTAAGCTATATACGAGTTAGCGTTTTAACTACACTCATTAACAGCATAAATATGGATACCCATAAAAAACATGCACACACGGAAATTATATATATATATATAATATATATATATATATATATATATATATATATATATATATATATATATATATATATAAATATATATATATATATATATATATATATATATATATATATATATATATATATATATATATATATATATATATATATAAATATATATATATATATATATATATATATATATATATATATAATATGTATATATTTTATATATATATATATATATATATATATATATATATATATATATATATATATATATATATATATATATATATCCGTGTGTATATATATGATATATATATACAAAATATATAATATGCTTTTTGTATCGTATGAATATACATATATCTGTCTGTATGTGTGCGCAGTTGTCAGTTTTTCATTGTACGTGTCAGTTTATCCTTGAACCTTCTTGATGTTTGAAACGTCTTTTTTTTCCTGCAGGTCTACGTGTCCGCGAGATACAGCACTAGTGGAGGTTTTTCGTTGTACTTTAACCTTGACCCTTATAACTACTACTTTGCGATGGGTGTCGGGCCGACCACAGTCAACGGACAACTGGCTGTAAGCATGTCGACCAAATTAAACAACACCTGGGGTAACGCCAAGCTCTTTACCCTAAACACGTACGCCCAGAACAGGATAGTTGACCACTACGTGCTTGTGAGGGCGGATAAATATCTAGTGTATGTTGACAATAAATTCTGTTGTGAATTTAAACACGTGATGCCTACATCTGGCATTACACGTCTTATGATTGCGCCCTTGATTTTTATAAGGACATTTAGCATGTAACTTCATTTCAACTATTACACATAGTCATTGTTGTATTAGTGTTCTTTTAAACTCGAAACACGTGAATTTTACACATAGATAAACTGGTAATTTTTTTATAGATTGATTCTAACACTGCGTTTTCACTTGCGTCGTGTATACTGTACATGTCTAGAAAAAAAAACATTTTTATGCATAAATATTTTTCAATCACCCGTTTACTAAAAACATATTATGTAAAAATGATAAATATTTTTCAATAAAAATCTGATATTAAAGTCTATCTACATACGCTCGTTCGTTTTTGTGTCAGTCTATCTAACATTTTAAATCTACTATTAATTTCAAATGTTTCTTTTTTATGTCATTTTTTCATAAAATATGTTATGTTAGGTTAGCTTGTCGTCCCTCCTGGAACATGGGCCGCTGACAAGAGCTTTCCATGCAGCTAGTCTCGCCTGGTTATTTCAGTTTAGCCTCCTCAGCAAACAATGTGAAAAAGTAAAACCCTTTCACCCATAAACCCTCCCATATCGGACGTCGTTCACTTAGGTTTTCGAGGGCTTCTTCTGTCAAAGTTATAGGGGTGCTGAGCAGCATGCAGTGACTTTGAGAATTTTACTTTACACTCTGTGGATGTTTTTATACGTAGCTGATCACAAAGTCAGTTTGTATTGTGTGTGAATGCAATGTAGCATGACCAGATCGCAATACCATAAAATCATTCAAGCACGCACACAAGCAAAACAATACAATTCATTTCTTGCTGTTGACACAATAATGGAGACGAAATTATTTTTTATGCTGTCAAAAATCATAAAATACATTTTTTTCTGCCGAGCTGAATAATCTTTTGTTTTATTTTATCCTCACAACGTGATGTGTCTTTTCTGAAATTTAAACGTTTGAAAATGTTAGCGGGGTTATTTCAGTTTAGCCTCCTCAGCAAACGACGTCAACAAACTCCAAACCTCCAACCCGTAACACCTTCAATTTCTGACACCATTCACTTAAGTTCTTAAGTTAAAAC
The DNA here is from genome assembly GCF_028476545.2 of Physella acuta. Classification (NCBI taxonomy): domain Eukaryota; kingdom Metazoa; phylum Mollusca; class Gastropoda; family Physidae; genus Physella; species Physella acuta. Next base: position 496,347 of record NW_026732074.1, on the reverse strand, counting down.
AAAAGAAAACAATTCCATAAGGCAAGGAAACTACACCACTGGAAATGGAGCCATAACATTAGTTTTCATTGAAATGCATTGTAATATTTTATTCTAGAATGAACAGGATATCCACATGAACGACTTGGCTGCTAAAAACAAACGAATAAACTTAATAAATTTGATACAAAGAAGTTATGTCAATAGTAATGAACTAATGTACGATGTTAATTTCATTATGTTTTATTTCCGAATTAGCTATTGACAATCTGAATATAATAGCAATTATTATTTTTCTATTACGAATACAAAGTGAAAATGTTTTATAATTTAAAATATTTTTTTCTGTACTTGTATACAGACTTGTGTACATGATACCTAGCGTTGTCGTTAGGCGTCATGTTAAAATATGCGCGAAAGAAGCAAGAGGTTAACATTCTGATCAGGTTAACACAGTACGGTAATGCTTTTAAAAGGTATTGCCTGTTAACGTTAATAGCAAGCTCGTCTTCTTCTATCACATTTCAATAATTCATTGTATGTAATCCGAGACAGACTTATGTTTAACTTTAATAGCATCGTCGTTATTCCTGATATTGAAATGTTAGTGTAAGAAGACAAAGGATAACAGTCTAATCAAGTTAACGCAGTAAAGATATGTTTGTTAACATTTATTGCCTGCTAACGTTAACAGTAATCTCGTCTTCATCCGTCAACATTTACCCCTGCGGCACCACGAAAGTTGTAACACAATGTTACACAAAGTTACAAGAATTGCCTGGTCTACACTTGGATGGATGTCTGCCCAATACAACAGAAAAAGTTTCCTCAGTGTTAAGTTGTGGCAGGAAATATTTATCCCAGAACTCGAAGATGGCTTACAGCTACAGAGGAGTTGACCAGGCTTGTTATCCTTGTGATGGTGCTGATGTGACTGGGATTGTCTTTGGTCGATCTAGTTTTGTTTTCAAGACAAGAATAAAGACTATTCAGAACTTTGTGTTTGATACAAGTATAGTGGGATTAAAAGGGTTACAAGCTGGCTCCTTGGTAAGTAATAGAACTAACTACAATATAATATATGCATTATACACACAAACACACATATATATATATATATATATATATATATATATATATATATATATATATATATGTATATATATATATACGTATATATATACATATATACATATATATATATATACATATATATATATATATATATATATATATATATATATATGTATATGTATATAGACATACAAACACATACATGTAGATATGTGTCTATAAGTGTATTATTAATAGAGCTGCCTGTGAGTGCGTCACGAATCTGGTATAGGAATACACCAACAACTTATTTAGGCTGAGTATGATAGTGAAGTTTAGTCTCGTGTATTTCGCCTCACTCTTCACACCAACCTTTTCTTTCTACTCCAACCTTCAACTGTCCTCTCCATTCATTCCTACACGTTTTCCCCGCTCACAACACCCGCTGTCACTCGATCAGTCGCTTCCCTTTTACCCTCGTGCACTCCGTACAACAACATACACGTCAACTCACCCGGTCTCGCTTATCGCTATAGTATATATACACACACGCAGTGATTCATCCCTCGTGTACAACTTTCATACACATTACATCAACACACTGCCCAAATCCTAGTTAGCTAGAGAGGTTTTACAGCAGCACTTTGCTCCTCAGGGGCCACAATAAAATAAGTCAATTCAAGTAAGGTACTTTTATAACGAAAAAGGGCGGCTCACCAGTAAAAACAAATTGAGACAACGTTGGTCTATAAGACTTAATCAAGTACGGAAAAATGTTAACATATCTACAAGTACATATTTATAATAACTAACATTTAGGGGTCGAGCTTGAGGTGACAGTAATTTGAAGCTCTCCGAATCTACATTGAAGATTTGAATTTGTCTAGCAGAGTTATGTTACATCTTTATTCCAAAAACTTGAAGAAGGTTGAAGAAGGAATGATGAAAAAAAATTAAATCACAGTTTTTTTTCAGGATTAGTAAATGATTATAATAAAATACATAACAAAGTCTGGCTTGATAACAGCTACTAATGGGTGTGGAGTGGTGATGAAAACTGGGCTGTATGTTAATTTCCACATTCTATCTCATGTCGTGATATTATCTAAGAAACTAAACATTGCTGATAATTTAATATAAAACTATTTGGTTTGATATTTGGAATAGAAACTACGCTTATCATGGAAATACTGTATTTTCGGTAAAATTATGCTTCATGTATTTAAAGGATGAGTGTAACAATTACAAAGGATACATTAAAATATGTACCTGTTGTAACCTGGGCTGGCATAGGGTAGGAACTGGGAAAAAAATATCGTTTTAATTTTAATTTTATAAACACCACTACTTTGCGGTGACTTCAGAACAGAACTTATTGAGGTTTTTTCCAATAATCTCTAGATGGATCTAGGCTTCCAGCATGTCTGTCTTTAATTTATTTTAGCTCAATTTGTAAAATCTGTGTTTACACATTTTCTTTCAGTTTTAGTTGGCATATATATGTTATTTTTTTTTATCTTGGGGTATACCAAACACAACTTTGTTTTCTTTACGTAAGGTATTTTTGTCAGCACAATACGGCGTGAAAGGTGGATTCAGATTGCACTTTTGGGTCAGTTCAGTCAATTACTACATGGTGATGGAAACTGTACCCAGCAAAACAACGGGACAACTAGCTGTATATCTGTCAACCAAATTAAACAACACCTGGGGTAATTTCAAGTCCTATACCCTAAACACGTACGTCAGGAACAGGACAGTTGACCACTACGTTCTTGTGAGAGCGGATAAATATCTAGTCTATGTGGACAATGCATTCTGTTGTGGCTTCACTCATCTGATGCCTGTTTCACATATCACCGGTCTCTGGTTGTCGACCCCTCTATTCATCAACACATTTAGCCTGTAGCTTGACTGTACTTTGGCCATTTTAACCTTTCTTGTGTTTTACTGCACGTTGTAACTCTAAATTTTGTTAGGGATTTTTACACGAAATTAATATTTAACACACATTAACTATAAATCATGTTATTTGCTTCATCTCAATTCCTAACTCTATGTTATATTAAAACATACTTGTAAGAATCAGCTATTGATGATTCACACTTGTGTATTTTTAAAAATTCTGCACAGTGACTTTCATGAGTTTTTAAACAATTTTTAAACATTTAGTTTTTCTTGGATTATCAAAGATGTTGTATATACGTGATTGTCACGATTTAATTCCACAATGTATAGATACAAGATACTAATATAAGATACAGACTCAAAATCGATCACTAAATGAGAAAAAAAGTCACTTCGTTTGCTATGGTTATGATTAAGACAATTATTATCTATTTTATTACTGTTATTTTTATAATTATTAATATATTTTTACACATTTATTTGTTTCCGAAATCGTTACTTGCGTCAATTTGTTCAATTTAAACTATAATCACTTTTATAACTGTTTTTATTAAAAGAAAAACCAGGAAGATGTTCCAATATTTCTATTTATGTACTGAGTGATGTATGATGCTCTTACGGGAATTCAAATTAAAGTAATTGATTCTTAAGCCAAATTAAAGTAACAACAAGCAAATCGCTTGACTTTTTTACGGTTTGTAATTATTTTCTTTCCATTTTTTTTTTAATGTTCACTCCATATGTAATCACAAATCGTACTTACTTAATGTAGTGACTGTATTCAACTGATTTTTTACTTAGTTATACAATAACGTTCTGGATGTTACTTTAATCAATAGGCCTACCATGACGTTTTTGTAAATAAACTGATGTCTTATTGATACGGTTTTATGTAACTTTTATTGTTGAGAAAATATAAAACGTGAAGTGAGAAGATTTGGTTTGACGGCTGATGGTTTGATTTTGGAAGAAGAAGGAATTAATAAATTTTAGAAGCGTCCTAAAACTATTGACGACATAATTTTACAATGGAAGAAACCATTTCACTTTAAGTTAGTATATTTTGTCAAAGTGAAAGAGACATTTGATAACTTAAAGCACGTTTTAGTCTTCAAAAGGCAAAGCTCTGAGGGCTTATAAAAAACAAGTCTTTTTTACATAAATCATAGATTTACACATGTCATATGTTTGCTGTGTAAACGGGATAGCCGAGTCATTGCAAAACATGATATGAAGTTAGAACGCACTAACGTATAGAATTTAGTAGCTGAACTACATAATAAAAAGCATCTAGTTATAGTCGATGATGAGAAAAAATAACTTACCACTCACTACAAGCCAAATTAAGTGGACATCGCCAGCTTTAAAACATTCCCTAGATTTGTAAACACATTTTATTCGGTGAACATACACGGAACAACATAGTATATTTCAATTACCTGGCAGGCGTTCAACATTGGTGACCAACGCTATAAAACTGATTGTCCCTGTATCCGTGTAACTTGGTCGTCTCACACTGCACTGTCTCATATTGTCCCTGTCTCATATTGTCCCTGTCTCATATTGTCCCTGTCTCATATTGTTCCCGTCTCATATTGTCCCTGTCTCACTTGTCCCTGTCTCAAATTGTCCCTGTCTCATATTGTCCCTGTCTCATATTTCCCTGTCTCATATTGTCCCTGTCTCATATTGTCCCTGTCTCATATTGTCCCTGTCTCATATTGTCCCTGTCTCATATTGTCCGTCTCACATTGTCCCTGTCTCATATTGTCCCTGTCTCATATTGTCCCTGTCTCATATTGTCCCTGTCTCATATTGTCCCTGTCTCATATTGTCCCTGTCTCATATTGTCCCTGTCTCATATTGTCCCTGTCTCATATTGTCCCTGTCTCATATTGTCCCTGTCTCATATTGTCCCTGTATTACCCGTGTAAGTTAACAATCTCAATTTGTTACTCTTCAACCATGTCGATCGCCCAGTGTCTAGCACTGATTTACCGTGGTCAAATCATCTTATCGAGACGTATGGTTAATTCATTTCCTTCCGCTTATTAAAATCCTTTGTCCACTATGTCAACGTTGATAGATCGTTTCATATGTCAAAGTCGCAGCGGATTTCCCACTTAAATCTTATTATTCAAGCGAATCAACTACAGACGTATCCTTTATATGTTTCCATCTTGCTTCTCAGTACTCATTTCTAGCAGGGCCACCAACCTGAAACAATGTTTGATGTAATGTTCAACATGCTCATCACTAATGTAATACTCGTCTTGGCCGTCAACGTTAAATATTGTAACAAATCAAAAACTGAGCCTCAATGTTACGTAAATTTACTTGAATTTCCTGGCCTACACTTGGATGGATGTCTGCCCAATAAAACAGAAAAAGTTTCCTCAGTGTTAAGTTGCGGCAGGAAATGTTTATCCCAGAAATCTAAGATGGCTTACAGCTACAGAGGAGTTGACCAGGCTTGTTATCCTTGTGATGGTGCTGATATAAAAGGCCTCGGGTTTCGGTCAGCAACTGTTGTTATCCTACCCCGAACATCAGTGTTGTTGAGGCTGTCCCAAAGCGGAGTTATCGAGGGAATAAATGGGTTATCTCCCGGCTCTGTGGTAAGTAATTAATAAGTAATTAATAGTAATGTTTACGAATCTAAGTATGTTGGTGAGTACAGGAATGGATGGATGGGGCGGCGTTTTTGGACCGTGTAACTCACGAATGTTAACCGAAAGTCTCGGGTTCAAATCCCGGACTCGAGTCCATTCTTCTAATGTGCAGTGTTTCTTCCAGACTTTTTTTCTCCGGGGGCACTTGATATTTTCGGTAGGGTAGGGGGGGCGGTCAACATTTTCTGGTGGGGCGGACACTAGAAAAAGTATATTTTTACTATATAAAATCCATCTCGTTCGGGGGGGGGGGGGCGTGGTAGACTTTCTTCAGGAGGCGGAGCCCCCCCCCCCCCCCCGAATAGATGACTGGAAGAAACTCTGCTAATGTGTGCCTGAATTACTATACGGAAAGTAAAAGGTAAACGCGGTTGTGCATGAAACTAGTCACACTAACCTCTTACATGCCAGTGTGACAGAAACAGATGAACCGTCATTAAATGCCGTCTTTACCACCAGATTATAAAGATTAACATTATTACCCTTTTAGGTTCAGGTGAGTACCCATAATTCGTTCAAAGTTGTATCGATAGCCTTAGAAATATTAATTAAACATTTTACCAATCGCTGAGCAGTTTAAATGCTAAAATAACACTAGGAACAAGATACCTGCAACATCAGCACCATCACAAGGATAACAAGCCTGGTCAGCTCCTCTGTAGCTGTAAGCCATCTTAGAGTTCTGGGATAAATATTTCCTGCCGCAACTTAACACTGAGGAAACTTTTTCTGTTGTATTGGGCAGACATCCATCCAAGTGTAGGCCAGGAAATTCTTGTAACTTTGTGTAACATTGTGTTACAACTTTCGTGTTGTCGCAGACTTTTATATTAACCGTCTGCAGTGATATTTTTACCACAAAAGCCAAGCACAGAATTATCAAATACATCGCAGTAGACCATCAATTGTGTTACATTGCTATTCTCCGCATACTCCCACTAGCATTTAAATTATCAGTCTAAATAATATTCTCACATTCCGGCTCCAATGCAAAGTTTTAAATGTCAAACTCTTTCACGTCTTTTTTTTTTTAAATTTAAATTTTTCAATCGATAATTAATCAGCCGACCAGTGAGTTCATTTGTTCCTTAACAAATCCGTTTTAATCGAATAGAGTTTTTATTTAAAACTTTTATGTCGGGCTTCTTGAATTACAAGAAAATATGGTTGAGTTACAGCTTTGAAAAATGATGCTTTTGTCTTTAAAATACTAGAATGTTTCATTGATTCGGAATTATTTTTGAACAGTTTTGTTTCCGCAGCTTAACTATTTACAATCCAGTCTTCGGTGGTAAATAGCCTTTCCTCTGTGATGAAGTAAAATGAATCAAGACACGTTGAAGACGGGCGTAATTTGCATAAAATAAAACGAATAAGATAAAATAAACTTTGAGCTGGTAATTGTATATCTTTATTTAAAAAAAAATCATATCAGACAAAAGTGGGTACATTTTGTTTGAAGAAACATCAGAAAAATCCGAATTTCATTTTTCGAATTTTTAAGTGTTTAAAAAAAATGTTAATCAAGTTCAGAGTTTTTTTCAGGCATCTCTTCTACCGCCCCCCCCCCCCCCCGAACGAAATGAAATGTATATAATTTATATAGAAAATATATTTTTTAACAGTGTCCGCCCCCCCCCCCCCCCCGAAGAAAGTCTACCGCCCCCCACCCCCCGAAAATTTCAAGTGCACCCCCGGAGAAAAAACTCTGGAAGAAACACTGATCAAGTTATGCAGAATTCGCTTCATATTTAGCAATTACAACAAAAATTCAAAAGTCACAAAAACAAATGAAAATGTGTTGGTCGAAAGAAGTCAATTGCATCTAGACACTATGTAGTTCCCGTTTTGTAGTTGCGTTTTTTTTTTATCTAAACATTTATTCTCATTTTAAGATAAAAAAAAATATAATGTTTTCTTTAAAGTTATATATTTTTTTTTGAAATCTGAATAAACAAAAAAGAAATTTAAAAAAAAGTTAATTTCTGAACGTTCAGACATCTTAGTAATTTTGCTTTCGGTAATTGCTTAATTCTGGTAGTAGCGCTTTCATGCACCAAGTAATTGAATCAGAGAGAAGATAAGACAACTTACACACTAAAGATTTTTATGTACATGCTTCCAGAGAGTAGAGTAGTATTGATGGTTGACAGAGGCGACCGATAGACATAGTCGCAACAGAAAGTTTCGTCCACATAAATCATGAACCTGTCCACAGTGGCCAGCAGGTAGAAACTGACCGTTCTGTTGACGAGGTTCACGTCCAAACTCACAGTTTTGGACTGGCCCCAGTTTAGGACTTGTCCGGATGACAATTTGATGTCCAGTTTACCTGTACTAGAGTTGATCATAGGCATCATCAACAGGTGGGCGTCGAACTTGCTCAAGTTGGTAAATAGGCACAGCGCGGGGTCAATGTTCGCACCGAACTGAGCAGAGAAGTGCACCTGTGATAAATAAATAAATAAATAAATAAATAAATAAATAAATAAATAAATAAATAAATAAATAAATAAATAAATAAATAAATAAATAAATAAATAAATAAATAAATAAATAAATAAATAAATAAATAAATAAATAAATAAATAAATAAATAAATAAATAAATAAATAAATAAATAAATAAATAAATAAATAAATAAATAAATAAATAAATAAATAAATAAATAAATAAATAAATAAATAAATAAATAAATAAATAAATAAATAAATAAATAAATAAATAAATAAATAAATAAATAAATAAATAAATAAATAAATATATATATATATATATATATATATATATATATATATATATATATATATATATATATATATATATATGTGTAATACATATACATACACACTTATGCCTGGAGGTTTTGATCTCGATATTTTAGCATTTAAACTGCTCAGCGATTGGTAAAATGTTTAATTAATATTTCTAAGGCTATCGATACAACTTTGAACGAATTATGGGTACTCACCTGAACCTAAAAGGGTAATAATGTTAATCTTTATAATCTGGTGGTAAAGACGGCATTTAATGACGGTTCATCTGTTTCTGTCACACTGGCATGTAAGAGGTTAGTGTGACTAGTTTCATGCACAACCGCGTTTACCTTTTACTTTCCGTATAGTAATTCAGGCACACATTAGCAGAGTTTCTTCCAGTCATCTATTCGGGGGGGGGGGGGCTCCGCCTCCTGAAGAAAGTCTACCACGCCCCCCCCCCCCCGAACGAGATGGATTTTATATAGTAAAAATATACTTTTTCTAGTGTCCGCCCCACCAGAAAATGTTGACCGCCCCCCCTACCCTACCGAAAATATCAAGTGCCCCCGGAGAAAAAAAGTCTGGAAGAAACACTGCACATTAGAAGAATGGACTCGAGTCCGGGATTTGAACCCGAGACTTTCGGTTAACATTCGTGAGTTACACGGTCCAAAAACGCCGCCCCATCCATCCATTCCTGTACTCACCAACATACTTAGATTCGTAAACATTACTATTAATTACTTATTAATTACTTACCACAGAGCCGGGAGATAACCCATTTATTCCCTCGATAACTCCGCTTTGGGACAGCCTCAACAACACTGATGTTCGGGGTAGGATAACAACAGTTGCTGACCGAAACCCGAGGCCTTTTATATCAGCACCATCACAAGGATAACAAGCCTGGTCAACTCCTCTGTAGCTGTAAGCCATCTTAGATTTCTGGGATAAACATTTCCTGCCGCAACTTAACACTGAGGAAACTTTTTCTGTTTTATTGGGCAGACATCCATCCAAGTGTAGGCCAGGAAATTCAAGTAAATTTACGTAACATTGAGGCTCAGTTTTTGATTTGTTACAATATTTAACGTTGACGGCCAAGACGAGTATTACATTAGTGATGAGCATGTTGAACATTACATCAAACATTGTTTCAGGTTGGTGGCCCTGCTAGAAATGAGTACTGAGAAGCAAGATGGAAACATATAAAGGATACGTCTGTAGTTGATTCGCTTGAATAATAAGATTTAAGTGGGAAATCCGCTGCGACTTTGACATATGAAACGATCTATCAACGTTGACATAGTGGACAAAGGATTTTAATAAGCGGAAGGAAATGAATTAACCATACGTCTCGATAAGATGATTTGACCACGGTAAATCAGTGCTAGACACTGGGCGATCGACATGGTTGAAGAGTAACAAATTGAGATTGTTAACTTACACGGGTAATACAGGGACAATATGAGACAGGGACAATATGAGACAGGGACAATATGAGACAGGGACAATATGAGACAGGGACAATATGAGACAGGGACAATATGAGACAGGGACAATATGAGACAGGGACAATATGAGACAGGGACAATATGAGACAGGGACAATATGAGACAGGGACAATGTGAGACGGACAATATGAGACAGGGACAATATGAGACAGGGACAATATGAGACAGGGACAATATGAGACAGGGACAATATGAGACAGGGAAATATGAGACAGGGACAATATGAGACAGGGACAATTTGAGACAGGGACAAGTGAGACAGGGACAATATGAGACGGGAACAATATGAGACAGGGACAATATGAGACAGGGACAATATGAGACAGGGACAATATGAGACAGTGCAGTGTGAGACGACCAAGTTACACGGATACAGGGACAATCAGTTTTATAGCGTTGGTCACCAATGTTGAACGCCTGCCAGGTAATTGAAATATACTATGTTGTTCCGTGTATGTTCACCGAATAAAATGTGTTTACAAATCTAGGGAATGTTTTAAAGCTGGCGATGTCCACTTAATTTGGCTTGTAGTGAGTGGTAAGTTATTTTTTCTCATCATCGACTATAACTAGATGCTTTTTATTATGTAGTTCAGCTACTAAATTCTATACGTTAGTGCGTTCTAACTTCATATCATGTTTTGCAATGACTCGGCTATCCCGTTTACACAGCAAACATATGACATGTGTAAATCTATGATTTATGTAAAAAAGACTTGTTTTTTATAAGCCCTCAGAGCTTTGCCTTTTGAAGACTAAAACGTGCTTTAAGTTATCAAATGTCTCTTTCACTTTGACAAAATATACTAACTTAAAGTGAAATGGTTTCTTCCATTGTAAAATTATGTCGTCAATAGTTTTAGGACGCTTCTAAAATTTATTAATTCCTTCTTCTTCCAAAATCAAACCATCAGCCGTCAAACCAAATCTTCTCACTTCACGTTTTATATTTTCTCAACAATAAAAGTTACATAAAACCGTATCAATAAGACATCAGTTTATTTACAAAAACGTCATGGTAGGCCTATTGATTAAAGTAACATCCAGAACGTTATTGTATAACTAAGTAAAAAATCAGTTGAATACAGTCACTACATTAAGTAAGTACGATTTGTGATTACATATGGAGTGAACATTAAAAAAAAAATGGAAAGAAAATAATTACAAACCGTAAAAAAGTCAAGCGATTTGCTTGTTGTTACTTTAATTTGGCTTAAGAATCAATTACTTTAATTTGAATTCCCGTAAGAGCATCATACATCACTCAGTACATAAATAGAAATATTGGAACATCTTCCTGGTTTTTCTTTTAATAAAAACAGTTATAAAAGTGATTATAGTTTAAATTGAACAAATTGACGCAAGTAACGATTTCGGAAACAAATAAATGTGTAAAAATATATTAATAATTATAAAAATAACAGTAATAAAATAGATAATAATTGTCTTAATCATAACCATAGCAAACGAAGTGACTTTTTTTCTCATTTAGTGATCGATTTTGAGTCTGTATCTTATATTAGTATCTTGTATCTATACATTGTGGAATTAAATCGTGACAATCACGTATATACAACATCTTTGATAATCCAAGAAAAACTAAATGTTTAAAAATTGTTTAAAAACTCATGAAAGTCACTGTGCAGAATTTTTAAAAATACACAAGTGTGAATCATCAATAGCTGATTCTTACAAGTATGTTTTAATATAACATAGAGTTAGGAATTGAGATGAAGCAAATAACATGATTTATAGTTAATGTGTGTTAAATATTAATTTCGTGTAAAAATCCCTAACAAAATTTAGAGTTACAACGTGCAGTAAAACACAAGAAAGGTTAAAATGGCCAAAGTACAGTCAAGCTACAGGCTAAATGTGTTGATGAATAGAGGGGTCGACAACCAGAGACCGGTGATATGTGAAACAGGCATCAGATGAGTGAAGCCACAACAGAATGCATTGTCCACATAGACTAGATATTTATCCGCTCTCACAAGAACGTAGTGGTCAACTGTCCTGTTCCTGACGTACGTGTTTAGGGTATAGGACTTGAAATTACCCCAGGTGTTGTTTAATTTGGTTGACAGATATACAGCTAGTTGTCCCGTTGTTTTGCTGGGTACAGTTTCCATCACCATGTAGTAATTGACTGAACTGACCCAAAAGTGCAATCTGAATCCACCTTTCACGCCGTATTGTGCTGACAAAAATACCTTACGTAAAGAAAACAAAGTTGTGTTTGGTATACCCCAAGATAAAAAAAAATAACATATATATGCCAACTAAAACTGAAAGAAAATGTGTAAACACAGATTTTACAAATTGAGCTAAAATAAATTAAAGACAGACATGCTGGAAGCCTAGATCCATCTAGAGATTATTGGAAAAAACCTCAATAAGTTCTGTTCTGAAGTCACCGCAAAGTAGTGGTGTTTATAAAATTAAAATTAAAACGATATTTTTTTCCCAGTTCCTACCCTATGCCAGCCCAGGTTACAACAGGTACATATTTTAATGTATCCTTTGTAATTGTTACACTCATCCTTTAAATACATGAAGCATAATTTTACCGAAAATACAGTATTTCCATGATAAGCGTAGTTTCTATTCCAAATATCAAACCAAATAGTTTTATATTAAATTATCAGCAATGTTTAGTTTCTTAGATAATATCACGACATGAGATAGAATGTGGAAATTAACATACAGCCCAGTTTTCATCACCACTCCACACCCATTAGTAGCTGTTATCAAGCCAGACTTTGTTATGTATTTTATTATAATCATTTACTAATCCTGAAAAAAAACTGTGATTTAATTTTTTTTCATCATTCCTTCTTCAACCTTCTTCAAGTTTTTGGAATAAAGATGTAACATAACTCTGCTAGACAAATTCAAATCTTCAATGTAGATTCGGAGAGCTTCAAATTACTGTCACCTCAAGCTCGACCCCTAAATGTTAGTTATTATAAATATGTACTTGTAGATATGTTAACATTTTTCCGTACTTGATTAAGTCTTATAGACCAACGTTGTCTCAATTTGTTTTTACTGGTGAGCCGCCCTTTTTCGTTATAAAAGTACCTTACTTGAATTGACTTATTTTATTGTGGCCCCTGAGGAGCAAAGTGCTGCTGTAAAACCTCTCTAGCTAACTAGGATTTGGGCAGTGTGTTGATGTAATGTGTATGAAAGTTGTACACGAGGGATGAATCACTGCGTGTGTGTATATATACTATAGCGATAAGCGAGACCGGGTGAGTTGACGTGTATGTTGTTGTACGGAGTGCACGAGGGTAAAAGGGAAGCGACTGATCGAGTGACAGCGGGTGTTGTGAGCGGGGAAAACGTGTAGGAATGAATGGAGAGGACAGTTGAAGGTTGGAGTAGAAAGAAAAGGTTGGTGTGAAGAGTGAGGCGAAATACACGAGACTAAACTTCACTATCATACTCAGCCTAAATAAGTTGTTGGTGTATTCCTATACCAGATTCGTGACGCACTCACAGGCAGCTCTATTAATAATACACTTATAGACACATATCTACATGTATGTGTTTGTATGTCTATATACATATACATATATATATATATATATATATATATATATATATATATATATATATATATATATATATATATATATATGTATATATATATATATGTATATATGTATATATATACGTATATATATATATACATATATATATATATATATATATATATATATATATATATATATATATATATGTGTGTGTTTGTGTGTATAATGCATATATTATATTGTAGTTAGTTCTATTACTTACCAAGGAGCCAGCTTGTAACCCTTTTAATCCCACTATACTTGTATCAAACACAAAGTTCTGAATAGTCTTTATTCTTGTCTTGAAAACAAAACTAGATCGACCAAAGACAATCCCAGTCACATCAGCACCATCACAAGGATAACAAGCCTGGTCAACTCCTCTGTAGCTGTAAGCCATCTTCGAGTTCTGGGATAAATATTTCCTGCCACAACTTAACACTGAGGAAACTTTTTCTGTTGTATTGGGCAGACATCCATCCAAGTGTAGACCAGGCAATTCTTGTAACTTTGTGTAACATTGTGTTACAACTTTCGTGGTGCCGCAGGGGTAAATGTTGACGGATGAAGACGAGATTACTGTTAACGTTAGCAGGCAATAAATGTTAACAAACATATCTTTACTGCGTTAACTTGATTAGACTGTTATCCTTTGTCTTCTTACACTAACATTTCAATATCAGGAATAACGACGATGCTATTAAAGTTAAACATAAGTCTGTCTCGGATTACATACAATGAATTATTGAAATGTGATAGAAGAAGACGAGCTTGCTATTAACGTTAACAGGCAATACCTTTTAAAAGCATTACCGTACTGTGTTAACCTGATCAGAATGTTAACCTCTTGCTTCTTTCGCGCATATTTTAACATGACGCCTAACGACAACGCTAGGTATCATGTACACAAGTCTGTATACAAGTACAGAAAAAAATATTTTAAATTATAAAACATTTTCACTTTGTATTCGTAATAGAAAAATAATAATTGCTATTATATTCAGATTGTCAATAGCTAATTCGGAAATAAAACATAATGAAATTAACATCGTACATTAGTTCATTACTATTGACATAACTTCTTTGTATCAAATTTATTAAGTTTATTCGTTTGTTTTTAGCAGCCAAGTCGTTCATGTGGATATCCTGTTCATTCTAGAATAAAATATTACAATGCATTTCAATGAAAACTAATGTTATGGCTCCATTTCCAGTGGTGTAGTTTCCTTGCCTTATGGAATTGTTTTCTTTTGTTTTAACTTAAGAACTTAAGTGAATGGTGTCAGAAATTGAAGGTGTTACGGGTTGGAGGTTTGGAGTTTGTTGACGTCGTTTGCTGAGGAGGCTAAACTGAAATAACCCCGCTAACATTTTCAAACGTTTAAATTTCAGAAAAGACACATCACGTTGTGAGGATAAAATAAAACAAAAGATTATTCAGCTCGGCAGAAAAAAATGTATTTTATGATTTTTGACAGCATAAAAAATAATTTCGTCTCCATTATTGTGTCAACAGCAAGAAATGAATTGTATTGTTTTGCTTGTGTGCGTGCTTGAATGATTTTATGGTATTGCGATCTGGTCATGCTACATTGCATTCACACACAATACAAACTGACTTTGTGATCAGCTACGTATAAAAACATCCACAGAGTGTAAAGTAAAATTCTCAAAGTCACTGCATGCTGCTCAGCACCCCTATAACTTTGACAGAAGAAGCCCTCGAAAACCTAAGTGAACGACGTCCGATATGGGAGGGTTTATGGGTGAAAGGGTTTTACTTTTTCACATTGTTTGCTGAGGAGGCTAAACTGAAATAACCAGGCGAGACTAGCTGCATGGAAAGCTCTTGTCAGCGGCCCATGTTCCAGGAGGGACGACAAGCTAACCTAACATAACATATTTTATGAAAAAATGACATAAAAAAGAAACATTTGAAATTAATAGTAGATTTAAAATGTTAGATAGACTGACACAAAAACGAACGAGCGTATGTAGATAGACTTTAATATCAGATTTTTATTGAAAAATATTTATCATTTTTACATAATATGTTTTTAGTAAACGGGTGATTGAAAAATATTTATGCATAAAAATGTTTTTTTTTCTAGACATGTACAGTATACACGACGCAAGTGAAAACGCAGTGTTAGAATCAATCTATAAAAAAATTACCAGTTTATCTATGTGTAAAATTCACGTGTTTCGAGTTTAAAAGAACACTAATACAACAATGACTATGTGTAATAGTTGAAATGAAGTTACATGCTAAATGTCCTTATAAAAATCAAGGGCGCAATCATAAGACGTGTAATGCCAGATGTAGGCATCACGTGTTTAAATTCACAACAGAATTTATTGTCAACATACACTAGATATTTATCCGCCCTCACAAGCACGTAGTGGTCAACTATCCTGTTCTGGGCGTACGTGTTTAGGGTAAAGAGCTTGGCGTTACCCCAGGTGTTGTTTAATTTGGTCGACATGCTTACAGCCAGTTGTCCGTTGACTGTGGTCGGCCCGACACCCATCGCAAAGTAGTAGTTATAAGGGTCAAGGTTAAAGTACAACGAAAAACCTCCACTAGTGCTGTATCTCGCGGACACGTAGACCTGCAGGAAAAAAAAGACGTTTCAAACATCAAGAAGGTTCAAGGATAAACTGACACGTACAATGAAAAACTGACAACTGCGCACACATACAGACAGATATATGTATATTCATACGATACAAAAAGCATATTATATATTTTGTATATATATATCATATATATACACACGGATATATATATATATATATATATATATATATATATATATATATATATATATATATATATATATAAAATATATACATATTATATATATATATATATATATATATATATATATATATATATATATATATATATATATATATATATATATATATATATATATATATATATATATATATATATATATATATATATATATATATATATATATATATATATATATATATATATATATATATATATATATATATATATATATATTTATATATATATATATAATTTCCGTGTGTGCATGTTTTTTATGGGTATCCATATTTATGCTGTTAATGAGTGTAGTTAAAACGCTAACTCGTATATAGCTTAGCCTATCAGACTGATTTAAATGAATTGTCAAGGTTAGCGTTAACGAGATGTATTAAAAATAAGACACAGATCTACAAACTAAAATTAGTATATAATTTAAGAGTGCAGTTAACGTTATAGAGATTAAGTTGGAAATTAGCGAGAGTTTTTTCATAATGCTGGTAGTGCTTATTTCCTCTTACTGTTGGTAAAATAAACAACCCGCTAATCTCATGTAACAGGCTTTTGAAGAAATAAACGCACTGCTTATATATTGTTATGGTTTAGTTGATATAAGCGCGTTACTTGTTTCAGTCACCATAAAAAATAATTATCTGAGGTATAAAATAAACAAAAACACCAATATTATATGTAAATAGCATATATAATATAATTATTTGATTCATTTAAACTTACAGCATGATAAATATAATGTTTATTATTTTTCAAAGACTAACCTTTTATTAGCCCTAGCCCCAAACCCATTGCCCCTATCCCTAACCCATAGTCCTAAATTTATATATAATGCTTTAAAAATTATAATGTTATTCGTACTGTTAAAAAAACCCACCTCCACAGCTGTACTTAGATTTCTAAACCTTAATCTGCTTGAAAACCACTGTACTGTCGAACCTGCCGCGACCACACATTCGGAACAAAGAGAAATAGAGCATTGTGCAAAACTAGTTAACTTCCGTTCAAAAATTCTAAACATATACACCTGACTATTACAAAAAGCTACACTTAGACCACCGTTAACAGAAATAAGTACGTTATTTATTTCTTCTTACTCTGCCGGTAAAAGCCTTTCCCAAATACGTAGTTAGCCGCAAAAAAAAAAAAAAAGGAAAGCACTATAAAAATTAACAAATTAAAGTCTAAAATAAATTAACTTTTACATGATGCGAATTGTAGTATCTCACTGAAAATCTAATTTTCAATTTCATAAATGCCTTTTGTAATTAATTTCTTACCACAGAGCCAGCTGCTATGCCTTTAAGGCCAGGAAAACTTTGAAGAGATGAAAAATTCATCAGTGTCCTAGCTCTTGTCATCATAACAGAACTAGATCGACCAAACACAATCCCAGTCACATCAGTACCATCACAAGGATAACAAGCCTGGTCAACTCCTCTGTAGCTGTAAGCCATCTTAGAGTTCTGGGATAAATATTTCCTGCCACAACTTAACACTGAGGAAACTTTTTCTGTTGTATTGGGCAGACATCCATCCAAGTGTAGGCCAGGTAATTCTTGTAACTTTGTGTTACATTGTGTTACAACTTTCGTGGGGTCGCATGGTTTAATGTTGACAACCGCGCACGATATTGCTACAAATGTAAGCAGATAAAACACTTTCACTAGCATTGGTGCTGGGTTTATGGGCATCTGTACATGAAACTACCGAGTTCAATGAAGAAATGTACAAACTATAATTGAGTGATCGATTTACTTTTTTATCTGAAAGCAAAATTATTTTTGTCATAGTTTAATTGTGAGGTGCCGACTTAATAAAATCAATAGATTGCTCAGCTGTGTCAGGAAATTTCATTTAATTTCATGCAGGAAATAACAAGAGATCGATGAACAATTTAATAATCCATTGTTTTTCATGCAGTATTTCAAGTATTAAAACACGATCAATACTAAAAGAGTTGAATTTCAAAAATATGTTAAACCGCTGGAACTTGCAAGTTCTACACTAGGGCTTAATGGGTGCTCAATGGGTGCTAAGGACGTTTGAATAGCGGGGTGTTAGGTTCATTCCGATGGTAGTGTTAAGGAGATTGAGATTGTAGGGTTGAGGAAATTGAGAGTTTAGGGTTAGGGACATGGGAAAGTATGGGGTTAGGGACATTGAGAGTGTTGGGGAAATTGAGAAGGTAGTGTTGGGGACATTAAGAGTATAATGTTGAGGACACTGAGAGTGAAAAGGTTAGGGAAAATGAGAGTGTTGGATTGTGGACATTTGGAGTATTGGGGTTTGGGGAAATTGAGAAGGTAGGGTTGGGGACATTGAAAGTATAAGGTCAAGGGCATTGAGAATGTTGGGTTGGGGAAATTTCGGGGTTAGCGACATTGCGACACCCATCCAAGCTTAGGCCAGACAATTCTTGTAACTTTGTGTTACATTGTGTTACAACTTTTGTGGTGTCGCAGAGGTAACTGTTGACGGATATAGACGAGATTGATGTTAAAGTTAGCAGGCAATACATTTTAACGAACATTTCTTCACTGTGTTATCTTGATTAGACTGATAACCTCTATCTTCCTACACTAACATTTTAACATCAGGACTAACGATGATGCAATGTAAGTTAAACTACACACTGTCTCGGATTACATTCAATGTAATAATTTTCACCGTCTATTCTTAAAAACAACATAAACGGTTTAACATTGTTAATATGTTAATAGCTCAGCATTATTAAAGAATGCATTGTGAATCAATTCAATGTAATTGAAGTTAATTATTCGTTTGAATAATCCCCAGTCTTTTGTTTGTGTTTAGCAGCCTAGTCGTTCATGTGGAAACACAGCTCATGCTAAAATAAATTATTACAAAGTATGATCCTCGATATGAATATAAAGACCGCTGCTATCTGTGGGAGAGAAGTTGAACATTTTGACATTAATTGAGGTAACCTGTTCACAAAGCCATTTGAAAAATGTTTAAAAAGCCTTTTAAAACGTGTACATTAATTGTCGGTGAACACACGATGCAGGACCAAAAACTGGACTATTGACCACGGGAGTTAAAGATCCATTTCAAACAATTTTTTTCAATTGTCGACGTAAATGTTTTTGTCTTAAATAATTAAAAGTCAACCAGAATAAAAATATCGAATTGTTCTGCTTGCGTGCGTGCTGGAATGCTTATAGCCTAGAAAGACCTGATCTAACTACAATGAACTCGCGCACAAAAGAATGGAATTCTTTGTGGTCAACCACGTTGGAAAACAAAATTATGTTGTGGCTTATATATTTCTGTCATACAAAAAAAATAAATAGTAAAAATGTCATACATAGTGGGACAATAGCAAACCAAGCGTGTATAGATATCGTTTAGTATCAAATTTTTATTGAAATAGGTATAAACATTTTTTTCACAACTTCTCTCTTTACGAGGGATTAGAAAAAAAATCCTTGCATTAAAAAAATAGTAACTAAATATTTGATATGGACTCGGCAAAATAGTTTTTTTTAAAAATAAAATAGTTTTAGCAATATATTTATATCGTGTATTTTCTCAATCTGTCACTCTTCAGGTCGTCTATTAAAAACCTGACCTCTCTTTACAGCTCGATGTGAATTCAAACGATAGGCTCGTTCATTAGCGTTTGGAGGAAAACAAATTAAGTATAATAGCTAAACTAGTTGAACTAAAAGATACTCAAATAAAAATGACTAAATTATTTCAATCTATTAACAGTATTTTTTTAAATTTTGCTAAATAAGAATGACTAAATGTAACTTAATAAGAGGAGTGTTTAAAAACACACAGACCAACAAACAGTCGTAGCATATAAAGACACGAAGTATACTAAATGTGTGTGAACAGGTTAGGTAACAATCAGAAACTTATCTCGCAACGAACGCCATCGCTCTCTATGGTTGGGATAATCTCTAATACGTCGTTCAGAGTTCTCATCTCTTTTTCCCTCTGCAGCTTCTACATACACAACACCACAAGGTGACACAACATTCATAGCTCGCTTCGGCGTGGTCGAGTCGGTAAAGCTCATGGTTGCTAAACCGAAAAGTCTCGAGTTCGAACCCTCGGGCTGATGAGGCTCGTTAGCTGGGGACAGCCACTCTTCTAGGAGAGACAACTCCAAAATTAAACAACTGCTGCCTTGTAGTTTGTTCTTGGTTGGACAAAGGCTATGGAAGCAAATCCAAAAAGAAAAGCAGGCTGAAATCGGAGTCAATGGCCTCAATGGCGCATAACCAGTTGACACGTAACGCTTAATTGTGTTGGAGGCGTGGTCGAGTCGGCAAAAAAATTCTAACAAAGTCTCGAGTTCAAACCCACTGGCAGATAAATCTCGATCCCCTTCAACACTAATAATTAAGAACGAAGAAGAAGAAGAAGAAGCTCTTCAAAACATCCAATTAGTTGGAACGTATTCTAACTTACATAAATTACACTGGTTACATAAATAATGGACAACAAAGAGTGACAAAAAGTTTTCCGTCATTAATATGTACATGAATACAAATCGTTTTTTTTTGTTGTTGTCAAGAATCAATTGTATAAACGCAAAAAAATCACACTATAGAACTTGAAACAATTTTTTTCCGGTTAAGGCTATATTTCTATTTAATTTCAGTAAACCTAAATTATAACCTGCAGTTTCAATTAAGTAAGATAAACATTGATTTGCTTTATAGAAATTCATTGTGCAATTTTTTGAAAACACAAGTGTGTAGTAATTTGTACTCAAAACTAGGCCTTTTTAATTACTTTTAAAAAATAAAATTACATTTCTAAAACCACATGATCAAGTTATGCCATGTTTATTTACATTTTCGGTGAAGTAAAAAAATAAACCGTTACCAAGAATAGCAAAAACCTTAAATACAATTTTTTTTGTTTAAGTGAAGTCCAACAAAATCCACACAATAAAGTTTTTAAAACCAACTAGAATACCCGTCATCCGTTGGATAACTGTGGGTTTCGGGGGTCATCCATCAAAAAACATCACGTCTGTCACTCAGAGGAATAGCGACCCTTCCCGGCGCCCGGGGACAAACTTTTCGATTTTAAACCCCCCCCCCCAAGGTTTCGATTTTCAACCCCCCTCGAACTTTTTATGTGCACCCCCCCCCCCCACTCAAACTTTCGATTTGAACCCCCCTCAACCTTTCAAGTTATTTTTCCAAACCATTTTGGCGCCCCAACATATGTCCCCCCCCCCGCCCCCCCTCCCCCCGCCTCCCCTCCCCTTCCCCCCCCCCCGCCTCCCCTCCCGCCCCCCCCCCCCCCTCCTCGATACGCTACTGCAGTGTCACTTATCGTCACAAAAAACAGACCCCACATTCAAAAATATGTTTCTTATCTTTTAAAAACACCGAAAACACCGATTTCGGACTATCCCTTCATATACTGACGTCACATGTGACCTACTCAACTCTACTTCACCTGCCCAGTGTCCCGTCAAGTCTCAGACAACATGTTTTTATCGTTTAAAAAACGATTCCAGCCGAGCATGTCTCTGACCACACTATCCTTTCATATGCTTAGGACAAAGAAACAGATGAACTCTACTTCACCTGCCCTGTATCCTGCCAAGTTCAGATAGACAACTTTATCATTCACATCTAAAAAAAAAAAAAATTGAAAAAAATATATATTTGACATATTGGTCTAGAACCTGTACCACCCGCATGAGAGCGGACTACGCTACCAACTTATCTATTTACTCGTGACGACACAAATGAATTTTTATACTATACTATGAGTCTCCTTATCCAACTTTATTTACGCGCGTAGATCTAGAACTAAGTCTAGTAGCAGCAACTTTCAAATTAAATTTTATCTTAACTTAGCCAAACAAAGATTTATATAAAATAAAGAAGGTCTGAAATTATCTAGAAAAAAAATCTAGATCTAGATAGAATTATCTTGATCTAGATTCTACGACTCGTTTGCTTAAGTCTTAAGTTTAGTTTTTCTTGCTAGATCTAGAATCTAGATCTAGAATCTAGATCTAATCATTAGCTACGCTCATAGGCCCGGAGCGAGCATTTCAAAATTACCATATTCCAAACAAAGATTTATATAAAATAATAAAGGTCTAAAATAGTTTAGTATATAGAAAATCATTATTAACTAAATCTAGATAGAAAATTATCTATATTTTAGATCTACGACTGAGCTATATTTAGAATTTACGTTTATAATTTAGCAAACTTACCGGCATCGAAGCCGCGTATGAATCTTAAGCTACGCCAATAGGCCCGGATCCAGCATTTCAAAATTTGCATATTCGAAACAAAGATTTATACAAAATAATAAAGGTCTAAAATATTTTAGTATATTGAAACTCATTATTATCTAAATCTAGATAGAATTATCTATATTTTAGATCTACGACTGGTTTGCTTAAGTCTTAAGTTTAGTTTTTCTTGCTAGATCTAGAATCTAGATCTAGATCTAATCATTAGCTACGCTCATACATAGTCATAGGCCCGGAGCGAGCATTTCAAAATTACCATATTCCAAACAAAGATTTATATAAAACAATAAAGGTTTAAAATAGTTTAGTATATAGAAACTCATTATTATCTAGTTATTATCTAGATCTAAATCTAGATAGAATTATCTATATTCTAGATCTACGACTGGTTTGCTTAAGTCTCGTTTTTTTTTGGATTGTATTTATTTATAACTATTAAATCTTTGATTTGACCTAGATCTAGATTCTAGATCTAGATCTATAAATAACTTTCTTGGACAAATTTTAGATCTAGAGAAATTTATCGTAAAACTAAATGAAAAAGACAGTTGAAAATTGATATAAGTGTTGGAACGTAATAAATACAGCAAACGGACGTATTGTTAAAGTTATGACCCACAGAAAATTAGATTTAGAACGCGTTAAACTTGTGAATGGGAACACAATTTTCTTCGATAGACGCCGCCATTTTATTGTACTAAAGAGTAAACAAAAACCTGTGACGTCACGGTCCCGCCGAGTGTAGTGGTCGTTTTAATCTTTTAAAAAAAAATGGGTTACTCTGCATATGAATAAATCAATAAATTAATTAACGTCTTTAAATAAATTTGTGATTAACAGTCTGTCTTAAAACAAAAAATTTTCTCTACCTACATACTATTTTACAGCTTTCCACGATGAGTGCAACCATGCGAGATAGTCGATCAGGCAAACAAAAAAACAAACAAAAAAACAAACAAAAAAACAAATAAATATTCAAACATGTAAACAAACTTGACTTTTAGTAGTATATAGATTATTTTAATCACATGCACACACATTTTAAAATATTTAATAGATTTTTAGAGGCTATTCGTGTTGTTGTTCACAAGAAGCAAGATGACGTACATTCATTTCGTGCCTTTGCTAAAATGTTTAAGCAACATTCGAAGTGGACAGGATCTCAAATGGTCAGTCTTGTGATTACTACTTTATAGTAATCTTCCATTTTGGTTTTTTATTATATTTTGAGTTAAATTTTAACTTTAAAATTTAACATACAGTACGTAAAAGCTTCACATTCTACAGTAATTGGTGGGTTTACATTATGACTTCAAACGATCGGTCTGTTTGAAAATGAATTACAAGATTTGAACCGAAACACTCCCGCCTTCATATAATCACATTGTATAAGAAAACCTTTGTTTGATATAGTCATAGATTTAGATGTCTATTGAAAACAGCAAAAAAAAATGATTAGATTTAAAAAAATTAAGTTTTCAAATCACGAAAATTGATCAGAGCTTTAAAGAGCAGAAATACAATTAAAAAAACAACCCATATGGTAGAAATCAAGTTAAACGCTAAAAATCCTAACAAAAATCGAGGGCGAAATCATAAGACGGTTAACACCAGATATAGGCATCAAATGTTTAAAGTCACAACAGAATTTATTGTCAACATAGACTAGATATTTATCCTCTCTCACAAGCACGTAGTGGTCAACTGTCCTGTTCTTTACGTACGTGTTTAATACCCACGTCCTGCTGTTGCCCCAGGTGTTGTTTAGTTTGGTTGACAAATTCACAGTTAGTTGTCCTGTGATTGTGTTAGTTGTGGTTGTTGTCACCATGTAGTAGTTCCAGGGGTCGAAGTAAAAGTACAACATAAAACCGCCACTTGTGCTGTACTGTGTAGATACGTAGACCTGAAGTTAATACTAGGTGTATTATAAAATCAAGAAGGTTCGTGTTTAAAATGATACACACATATGCATAAGTACACATACCCACGCAAGCACACGCAAACACTCTCATATATATATATATATATATATATATATATATATATATATATATATATATATATATATATATATATATATATATATATATATATATGTGTGTGTGTGTGTGTGTGTGTGATTGTGTGTATGAGCATCTATATTTATACTGCATATGCGTGAAGTTTTAATGTTGACTGCTTCATTTTAGCATAGATTTTCAGTTTTTGAACAGGGATTAAGGCTAGTGTTATGGAAAATGTATTAAAAATAATAAATGATCTACCAATTGATGTAAATAAATTATTATAGAGTTGACTTTAGAGCTAATTTTAATTTGAACTTCAAAAGGTGTTATCACAAATCAAAAAGAAAGCACCATCAATAGCAAAATGAAACATGCTGAAAACGCACAAATTAAAAAGTAATCTTATTTCAATTAAATTGATACACAAGTTAAGATTAATTTCTCATTACAACTATAAATTTAATTATAGATAAAAAAATATTGTAGGTAATTTCTTACCACTGAGCCAGCTGCTATGCCTTTAAGGCCAACTAAACTTTGCAGAGATGAAAAATTCATCCATGTCTTAGTTCGTGTCGCTACGACAGAACTTGACTGACCAAAGACAATCCCAGTCACATCAGCGCCATCACAGGGATAACAAGCCTGGTCAACTCCTCTGTAGCTGTAAGCCATCTTAGAGTTCTGGGATAAATATTTCCTGCCACAACTTAACACTGAGGAAACTTTTTCTGTTGTATTGGGCAGACATCCATCCAAGTGTAGGCCAGGTAATTCTTGTAACTTTGTGTAACATTGTGTTACAACTTTCGTGGGGTCGCAGAGGTTAATTTTGACGGGTGTAATCGAAACCGCATTTAATATAAGCAGGAAATACACTTTTAAAAGCATTTTCTTAGCGTGTTAACTAGATCTGTTAACTTCTGGAGTTTTTATACTACAATTTAGCACCAGAGCTAGCGATGGTAGTGTGTGTTAAAAACATTTCATGAGTTGTGTGAACTTTGAAAAGTTTTATTTTTCAAAAAGTATCGAACATTCCTTATAACAAATTGTTGTTCCTTTTATGTTGTGAGTGATTGTTTATTAATGCATCGACCGAAAAATTCGTATTGTTTTATTTCGTTTCGTGATTAAAATTTAACTCGTCTTTAACTCCCTGTTTTAAACTTCATTAAAAGCATACCGGTGGGTGAATTCAATGCCACGACTAATACAAATGTGGCGACAGAGGTGGAACCACATTTCTTCGAACACTTGGGAGGGAGAGGGACCCAAAACTTCGACAGCTTTTTATTTTATATTATTGAGCTGATTCTACTTTATAAACAAAATCATAACGTTTTTGTTTTTGTACACCCATTAACCCTCTTTATTGCTTAAAAACTGCAAAAACTGTTGTTAGGTTGACGAATACTAAAATGACTTTCATAACTTATTACGCTCATGTACACATGAATAAAAAACTCGGTCGACATGATAAAACTAAATTGTGGCCGGACTTAGAAATCGGGGTGGAATTGGATGTAGCGGGCCTAAATTAAAAAGTGGTCCTAATTCACCATTTAATGATAACTAAATATGAAACTTTTTAGATAGATTTTAAAAAAGTTTTTACTACGACTGCTAATATTATTTCATGAAATCGGTTATCGGTGGACGTCCCTGAGCCCACCCAGCTCTGATGAGTACCGGACTTGTGTTAGAGAAATTAAAAGCGGCTGAGCAAAAGCTGATCCCATAATCTACTCTCATGCCGAAGTCACAGATATAGTAGAACTCTACTTCATCTGTCCATAGACCAACGTGTCCGATAAAGTAGCTTTTGATTTGAAATATATTTCTAAAACACTATCGAACTTAGCAGACATAATGTTAAAATCTAGTTAAAGAAAAGCTTGTAAAAGCATGTTACCTAATTTTTAAAAATTGTACACAACTTAAAACTTATAAAAATAAAAACAAAAACACAGTTTTAATTCGACGTTTTATTACTTAAATTGCTGTATTAGTCCCCATTTTATGCACGATTGTAGTGTGTGTGTGTGTGTGTGTGTGTATATGTGTGTTTGAATACAATAACTTGAGTGCCGTTTCAGTTATGCTCATGAAAAGTTTATATATAACATTAAATTTGCAGTTTTCTTTTAACTTCTGAGCGATATAAGAAAAGTGGAGGTGGTACTTACTTTACTTACATGTTTGATAAACTTTTAAATACTAAAACATTTTTCCTTTTAAAAAATTAGCATTTTTGGCTCGATTATCATATTATTATTTTTTACATTCACTTGGCGTACAATATTTTTTTCTTAGCAATTCTTTTTTTCTCTGCCAAATGTTACTGGAATTGCCATTTAAGAAAAAAATTTATTATGCTATCAAGTATTAATACATGACGTTTTTAATAGTTTCATAACCAGAAATCAGTAAATGATTTATTTTTTGAGGTTCAATTAAGCAAGCGTATGTAGTTATGTACCGTCTGTTGATAAATATTTGGAAATTGCTTGCTGTGACCAGGAAAAGATACTCGTTAACGTCCCCAATGTTGTACCAGGATGGTGGTGTGATGAGGACTTCCGGGTTCCAGTTGGCCCCAATCATCGTGTTCAGTACAAACTGATTCAGCTGGGGGCGGGGGTTGAACAGGAGATGACAGTTGATGTCATCCCTAAATTGGATTGCCAATCCGTTGATGGTGGCATTCAACACTACCTGCACCTGGTGAGACGAGATCATAGGATTATGATAATTATATAGCTGCTATCGTGGTCAAAACGAGCAAACAAAAAAAAACAATAATACAAACAACAATGATAACTAATACGCTAGATAAATTTCAAGATAACTGCAAAATGCAATCTGCCTTGTATATTAAGCCACAACCCAGTAACACACACGTTTATTTTTCAAAAATGCACCTAAACATGTTGTAAAATTTATAAAACATATTTTAAGAGAATTATCCATAATTATCGTTCAATTAATTACATTTTTATTAAAACATTTATTTAAAAAAAAATTTAAGCTAAGTGTTATAGGCTTGTAAATGAACAAATATATTACACTTTATATTAATGAAGACGTTTAATTTTAATCGAAACGAATATTTGTAAATAAATCATTGTGGCTAATATAAGCCATTATTTTAAAAGTAGCATTGGCGATAAGCAAGCCTCTAGAAAATCGACACACGAGTAATTGAAATACTCTCTAAAGTCATGTATTTAAATTAAAATATGTGCCTGTTAGACAATAAGCAATATATTTAAAATTCGTTATAATTTTGTTATTATCATAAAACTTACCACAGCTCCTGGAAAAACTTTATCTGGTAAGTTTATAGCAGTATCCGGATAGTTTGCTGGGTTGGTCAGTACATGCTGGACGCGTGCAATCTTGATATCTGATTGGTTAAAGTTGATGCCAGTTAGAGACCCTTTGAGAGAAATCCGACACAGGGCAGACGACTTTGTGTACAAGTACCCAAAACAATTGACATCGGTCGAGCAGTTGGCGGCACAGGACACGTGACTTGGTGTCTGGAACGTTTTCGTCTGCGTGAAAATTGGGTTGAAATCTTGTTGTGTGAACGTCCGAGAGTTTAATTGGCTGGAGCTCAAGACAAAAAGTCGCAGAAATATTGCAAGTCTTGTGGATCTGGCTAGAGATAGTTTTGCCTGCATCGTTCCCCAATATTTTAATTAACTCAGAAAATATCTAATTAGGTTCAACTATAAATGTACATCAAATAATTAATATTTAAAAGCACATCTTTTTATGAAGTTAATTTTTTTTTAAAATGTGCGTGCATCTGAAAACTATTTACAATTTTCTGTTTTATCGGTAGTATACTTTTTTAGTTAACGATATTGTTTAAAGCGGATTTATAAATATTATATTTTATGTTGGTTGTTAACAATACAGGCAGCTACCGTTAAATGATATACAAAAGTGTCTGTCTACGAATAAGAACTCTTCAGCCAGCGTGAAGTGTAGGTTTCAAGTGTGTTAAGTATGTATGAGTATAGCCCAATGGAACGCGACCTTTCCATTTTATTGATTCTATGTGCATATTTGCTAAACGCATGATTGGCGAGATTAAGATGTTATTTGTAAAATCTGGTCTCTCAAATTTGTCTTAAAGTTACATTCAAATGAATTAGGGGAGAGAATAACAGAAAGGGAGGTAACAGCTGCACGAGATCTATGAATTAAACTCTGAACCACATAATCCAGCACTCCCCCATCCTCCCCCGCATCCCTAAACACAGGGGGTCATCCACAAATGACGTCACGCTTTTTAGACGATTTTCAGCTCCCCCCCTTCCCTCTATCACACGTCGTCAAAAAAAGCCAGACCCCCCCTCCCTCAAAATTTCTGTTGAATTTTTCTTAAAACATCGTTATTTTTCAAAAATCTTGTTAGAACTCTGTCAACATAGAGTATTTTGATCATTTCCTTTTGCAATCAATTAAAACAGTTTTCTAAAACGCGAAATATATCTGCTAAAACTCCTTTCCCAACATTGCTTTTTTTGTAAAGCAAAAAGTGTGACGTCACAGTATTTTGAACCCCTTCCCTCCCCTCATCACACACCGTCACAAAATTACGGACCCCCTACCCCTACGAGTTTGACGTCATATATGGACGACCCCACACCACCCGCAAACCCTAGCCCGCAAACACCAGGACGTTACCATGGCATACATTACATATTTAAAACCCACACTACACGACCTTCATTTCATTACTCCACACAGCTTACCCCCACACCCCACAAACCCACATAGCACAAAATTGATCACACATTCTTTACCTAATCTCATATCAAAAACTGAGTTTTGACAATTTTTACATTCTCGTATATACGAAAGTCTTGTAATCGTGCAAAAACAATCGAGCTTTTTGCAAATCTCGACGTTTTACACCTCACTGATACTGAAAAACATAATTTTGCAATCTTGTCCGCATGTCTGTGTGTGTATGTGTGTGTCTGTCTGTCTGTCTGTCTGTGTGTAAACACGATAACTTGAGTACAGTTACAGCTAGGTTGATGAAATTTCATATATAAGTATTTTATCAAAATCGTAGATCCGTATCAACTTTTTAGCGATTTCCGATAACTGGAAGTGGTACTTTTTCTACTTTGAATTTTTCAAAAGCCTATAACTTGAGTACTATTTCAGATAGATAAATGAAATTTCACAAGTAAGTAAAAGATCTAATTCTCTACCTTCTTTCAAATTTTGAGTAATTTCCGTTGATCGGAAGTACTAATTTACGCTACCGATTTCTCAAAAAACGCATGTAAATTTATAAAGTACTAATAATATTGCGCACTATTATGAACATCTTTATTTGGCGTTCGCTTGGTGCGCAATTCTTTTTTCTATGAGATTCTATTCTATTTTTAAAAGTTTAAGTATTTAAAATGGATTAAAAATCATAACTATATCCCGAGTTCCCATCCCCTGTTGTTTTATATAAGAATATTCAAGAAAGTTTAGGGGAGACCACTCCCGGTTTATTTAACTAAGTTTCCTTGACGGGCCACTAATTTATAGGGAAATTATAGGGAAACCCGAGGCTACGATCTACGACATCACAAAAGTGTGTGTATAAAGTTTGTACATAAATACAACACAATCATCATACAGTCAACACATAACTATCGATGAATTACGTGTTTGACGCTCCTTTGTGTGTGTTGCCTAGCTACATCAACTTACTCTATTCAACATCAATGCCTTACTAAAGGAGCTTTTTTTATGAGCACACACTGGCAGCCTCGAAGAAAATTCTACAATAAAATGAAGTACTCATAATGTTTAGTGCATATTTCTTAAAACTTCCTGTATTAGCAACCGTAAAGTATTCCTGCATTAAAGTTAAAATCGATGACCCATTATAACAATTTACACCCTATATCGATCTGTATAGATTTGTAATAATCAATATAAAAATGATAGAACACAATTTTATATTAACTTCATTGATGTGAGAGTTATAAAACATAGCTATTTTATCACCATAAATGTATTTATTACCTTTGAAAACGCGACATGCTAAAAAAGTTGTTATAAACATTGATATACGCCAGGCTGCAAATTTATGAATGTACACAATATAGTTTTGCAAACTTTGTAATGTTGTCAGTCATGGTCCACCGCCTCAATGTGGGAAAAACCGAGATAATTGTAATGTTCATAACTCTTAAGGTTAAAACATGGCTGAGAGCTAAAATAAAGGTACGACTTCAAACACAGTTCCTGTAAAAGGCAACTTGTTCGCTCAAGCTATTCCAGGCTTAAGTTGTATAAAACTAGCTATCATCATACAAAAATAATTAATACAAGAATTCTGAAAAGAAAATTTTTATTTCACAAGTCTCACGTTCAAGAAAAAAAGGGGATTGTCTTTTGCATCTTTGTTATTATAATTTTGATTCAATTGTAAGGATGGTGTTGTCTAGTGGTATAACGCGCGTTTAGGACCTACAAGTCATGCGTTTTATTTCAGGATATCGGTAGTCCTATTCACGTCACTCATACTGATTTTAATATTACTTTCAAAATTACTTTTTTTGCTAGTGTTATTAATTTAAAAATTAGTACTTAAGCAGGTTAAATAAACAGGTAACTACTGAAACAACATCGCACTGATCAGAACCACAAACCAATCATTAAACTTTCAATAAAAGAGTCATTATTAATTTATAATTTATAGAAAACTATTGTATACGAGCCGACCCGCGGCGTATCATACGCCGCTATTTCGTTGTTTTATTTTCTACTTGTCAGTAATTCATAATTTGTGAATTCGACAGTACCAATGCTGCCACTGAAAATATTTGCTTTAAAACACTAACCCCCCCCCCCTTTCCACTAACCCCGACCCTGTTACTTATGTGATTATTCGTATATTGGAAGTGTGAAAAAGTCATTGAGATACCAGCTTAGCTCTGGTTGTAAAGAAAACATTCTGTTAACCCCTAATCCAAGATAAAGTGTGGAAAAAAATCCAGTTTGAAAAAAAAGCCATTCTACTGCCTAAAATGTTAATTTTTCTCTACTATGCATTGAAATAACAGTGAATATATATGTGAGATTATAATTTTAATTTAGATCGAAATGTAAAACAAAATAATTATTTACCTCTGATAACAACAACCATTATTAGCGTGGCAATATAAATCGATGACATCAGCTAGAAGTGATTGGGACGAAGTAGTTTCATCTTGATCTCTGTCAGGGGCTATTAAACGTAAACATCTAGAACTTTGTTTACACAATTGAGCTTTTGTAGTACCTTTTTGAATATACTACAGAACCCTTTATCAACACAATGATAGTTTGGTTATAAAATGGAGTTTTTTTATAGTAGCAAGTTGAATATAGTATAGAATCGCATTGAAATCCTTCAAATAATGACATTACTTCTACATAGACCTTAAAAAAAATTACAGCAATAATTGACAAAAACTCCTGACACAATAATTATATTCAACAAAATCTTGCACAAAACCTTTACAAAAAGATTCATGCAAGAGATTAGCAAAATGAACTACATCGGTGTTTTGAAATTTAAAACTTTGTGTTTTCAAAATGACCTTTTTAAACTACGAGTCTTAGAAATAGTTCAACACAAAAAAGACCTTTTAAGCTGACCTTATACAGGCTTTGCTGAACGATCCTAGACAAACAGCTTCAATAAAGATCTTAAACAAAACCTTTTATCTCAGTCCGTCCAATGAAGTCTATTACATTTTACGGGGACAAAGTGTTGAATAAAAGTCACAATTTCAAATAAGAACTTAAGATTAATAATCAATGCGTTGATTTCAGCCAAATGTCTAACCTTAAAAGCAATAGAAAACAAATACTCAGCAGACAGTGTGAATGCAAGTTATAATTTCTTCGTTACACATCAATGCAGTCTGAATTATATTCATGGGCTTGACTCTAATATTTACATAAGTACTCCTGTGTAATAATACATTACTTCAAACTTTTTAACTGATAGTTAACACTTTGATTTGTCATTGATATTTCTGTTTAGTTCTAAACTATTTTTTTTAAAAATACAAACAAAATGCTCTTTTTCATCGAATGTATAAATTCCTGTAAGTCTGTTCTCGTATCTCAACATTAAGAAGTGATTTCATGTCATTAGCGTTAGCTTAAGGTGTCGGACATTAGCAAGACAATATATGTGATCAGTGTTAGCTTTAAGGCTTCGGAATTCAATACAAGGTTAGAGATGAAGTGACTCTTTTAAGCACTTTAAAACTTACAAAAATAACATTGAAATCAGAAAGACTTAGCTGATATAGAATATTTTGGTGCGTTATTATATAAAAAATCACTGTGTATATTATTTATAATCATATTTTATTTTAAAATTTATTTTTATTAGGAATTTTTTTTAAAATTGGTTAGTCTGGACCAAGGTTTGTCAGTCTTATGATGCTGTTCATCATCATCATCATCATCATCATCATCATCATCATCATCATCATCATCATCATCATCATCATCATCATCATTATCATCAGCATCATCTTCATCATCCCTTAACCCTTATTGTGGTTGTTGTTTTCATAATCCATTATACTGTTGATCTTTGTTTAAAGTCACTTCGAATGTTTAGAACAGCAACTAGATTCGAAACCAACGGTCCACAGAGGAAACTTTTCTTTATTTTTCCCACGTCAGCTCTTTAGTCTCATCCTCCCCCCCCCCCCCCCCCCCCTCCTGTCCTCCTCCTGTCCCTGGGGTTCATGTGCCGGTGCATCATCGTGACACTGGTCAGGTCTTCAGGTTGTTTGTGTACTCGCTACAGTTTATTTAGTAGGTGCCCTCATTGGGTATAGAGCATGGCTGTTAAGTGTATCAGGTACGAAAAGTTGCTCATTCAAAAGTAGCTGGAGTGCGAATCAATCGACAAGGCCTTGGTGTGCTAGGGTGGAGTGAAGTCTTAAAAAGATGCTGAAGTCATTTATACTTGAATGGAATGTTAGAAAACAATCGTCTTTCTAACGCATGCGCAAAAAATGTTTTAATTGTCATTTAAAAATTAACCACATCGAATAAACGCCATTTTTTCATTACCAATGTACGCGGAAACAATTCTAAAATCGATATCATTAGGAAACGATTCTATCATCGAGTAATTATTTATTACCGCGGTGGAATGAACCTGTACCTAACGCCAAGTTGACACCTTTGTGCGTTACTTATGATTTTTTGTGCGAACAAGGTGTTGTTTCACAATTCGATGCTTTTCAAATTTAGCGTTAAATTACCTAAACCTATTTTTATATATAAAACTAAGTTTCATGTGCCTATTTATATACAGGGAACTTGTTAATTAAATTCTAAGTTGCCAAAAAGTAAAATAACGATGCAGGCAAAACTATCCTTAGCCAGATCCACAAGACTTGCAATATTTCTGCGACTTTTTGTCTTGAGCTCCAGCCAATTAAACTCTCGGACGTTCACACAACAAGATTTCAACCCAATTTTCACGCAGACGAAAACGTTCCAGACACTAAGTCACGTGTCCTGTGCCGCTAACTGCTCGACCGATGTCAATTGTTTTGGGTACTTGTACACAAAGTCGTCTGCCCTGTGTCGGATTTCTCTCAAAGGTTCTCTAACTGGCATCAACTTCAACCAATCAGAGATCAAGATTGCACGTGTCCAGCATGTACTGACCAACCCTGTAAGCTGTCTGGACATTGTCATAAACTTACCAGAGTACCTGTTTCCTGGAGCTGTGGTAAGTTTAACAAAATAAATTCAATGTTACTTTATTTGTTTAACAAGAACATCGCATTATTTTTAAATATAACCAAAAAAACATCTGATTTAATGACGTGTTGGCTATTTTATTGATGAATATTTATAAAGTTCCCTTTCCGAATCTGACGGTCCGTGGAACAAGTAAATTAGAGTTCATCTGTTTCTGTTAACTAATCATATGAAGGGATAATGTGGTCAACACTATGCCCATCCGCAATTACTTTCCCTTTTGTGATTTAGGTACTCATCTGTGCTGTGTTGACGCAAGAATGCTAAGATTATCAGTTTATAACTGATAGTTTAAGAGTTTAATACAACTCCAATAATTGTTCTGAACTTTCTAAACAAAAGTGTGTTATTTTTACTAGCTTAATTTCAATGTGATTTTCTTTTCAAATAAATTGATCAAATAATAATCCCAGATGTAGAACTAGAATGATTATTTGTCTGAAAGTACTAGTTTGGTAGAGTTAACTCTTCCTTAATGTAACATTTAATCAAAAATAACTCTATTGATCTTATCCATTGGGTATTCCTGTAAAACGTTGTTATTTACTAATTATGAAAGGGGTCAATGTGGTCTAATCGGTAAAGCTCCGGTAGACGAGGCTCGACAGCTGGGGACAGCTGGGGACAGCCACTCTTCTAGCAGAGTACTCCAAAATCAAACAACTGCTGCCTTGTAGTTTGTTCTTGGTTATGGAAGCAAATCCAAAAACAAAAGCAGGCTGAAATCGGAGTCAATGGCCTATAAGGCGCATAAAAAGTTGACACGTATACTTAATTGTGTTGGGGGGGGGAATCTCTTTCAACACTAAAATTAAGAACATAGAACTAATTATAAGTATATTGTATATTGTATATTGATCGATGATCACCTTTAAGCTTAAAATATTTTAAATTTTTCTTTACACGCAAGAAGATACTGGGTTGTGATCTATCTAGCAATATATTCATAACTCAGTTGCAGCATTTTAGATTAACTAAATCTGAGGCGAAATTTTTTTTAGATGAACTGAACTTATATTATAATAATAAAACTAATAAAGAACATGCTTTAGAAAAGTTGTTATTTATTTTTGAAAAGAAGGGCAAAATTGTAATCAGATAGATCACGTGATCTTGTCATACCTGTGTTACCTTCAACAGGTGCAAGTTATGATGTCTGCAACCTACAGCGGGATGTCAATCTTCTTTAAAGACGACACCAACTGTCCCTTCCTGTTCAACCCCCGCCCTCAGCAGAATCGGTTTGTGCTGAACACGATGATAGGTACCAGCTGGCAAACAGAAATCTCCATCACACTACCATCATGGTACAACATTGGGAACATTAACGAGTAAATTTTCCTTGTCACAGCAAGCAATTTTCAAGTATTTATCAACAGACGGTACATAACTACATACCGACATATCCTGCGACCCCAAGAAGTTAATTATTTATTGATTTCTAATTGTAAAACTATTGAAAAAGTGATGTTTTAATATCACACACACATACACACGTATAATAAAAAAGCAAATATAAAAAAAAAACTTTATAGTTACATGCTTTTAAGTGCACTGAAAATAATTTCATAAAACTAATTTGCTTTCTTTAATGAAAGCGTTTGTCGCTAAAATATTTAAAAGATCTAATGAGCAAGCAGATCAGTATCTTCATCGATACTTAATGAACATAATACGCTGTATGTATTAAATGTATCAACTAAATAGTATTTAAAAATAAA
Organism: Physella acuta; assembly: GCF_028476545.2. NCBI lineage: Eukaryota > Metazoa > Mollusca > Gastropoda > Physidae > Physella > Physella acuta. The sequence continues at coordinate 460,252 of NW_026732074.1, read as the reverse complement.
ATAAAAACAAAGGCATATTCGAATGAAGACACATTTTAAATTATACAACCGGAAAAGTATTTATGATTGTGACTAGAATTCTCTAGAGAAGAATGAAGTAACACAAAAAAAAGGACGTCACATGTCACATTTTTAAATTACGGACATAACACAACACTATAGGGCAGGTAAATAGGTCAACAATAAGTTCTATGGCTCATGCAGCCGTAGAACTGGTTGGTGACCTACTTACCAGCCCTAATAGGGCGTCCTTGACTGTAGGACAAAAATAGAATTATACATCGAATGTCTTAAATGATGCACAATACAAATGACGTGATCTTCAAAAAGATTCGCTTCCCACATCTCCCAATTTTAGAATAAGAAATAAACTATTTCATTAAAATTTGATTTAGATCTATAGATGTATATCAAGACGTAGGCTATGAAATTTATACAATTTTCTCCGCCAAAACTGTCACGGTCTTTTTGTACTGTCAACTTCATGGCACAAACTCAAGACAAATACCAACAACATCACTGTTGTGTTATTGCATATTAAGGCCTGATGGATAACACCAAACAACTCTTGTCCTGGTAATTTACACAATTTTATTGATTCAAAGATACAACAACCTCTCCACTTCCACTTTCTTTTGCGCATGCGCACACCCACAATATATTTTAGATTTATATCGCCTTTTTACACCTCCACTCGAAACATACATTCACCCTACATTTGACTGTTACAAAAACAAATAAAAATTATTTTTTATATAATAACGCACCAAAATATTCTATATCAGCTAAGTCTTTCTGATTTCAATGTTATTTTTGTAAGTTTTAAAGTGCTTAAAAGAGTCACTTCATCTCTAACCTTGTATTGAATTCCGAAGCCTTAAAGCTAACACTGATCACATATATTGTCTTGCTAATGTCCGACACCATTGAACAACCGGGTTTTTAACAGAATCATTTATGTCTCTTAATAAGCGTGTACATTTCGTATGATGTTGTGGTGACTAATAATGTGTATAATTTGGTTTTAATTATTCAAATGGGTATTTGTAGCCTATGTTATTTAAAATGTGTCGCATTTTTTAGCTATTTAGTTATTTCTTTGCTGTGTCACTATTATTGTTCAACCTGTTGTAAAGCACCTTGCATTTTGACCAATAACTATTTTATCACAAATTTATTTCCTCAAACAAGTACAACATTAAAAATATATAGGCCTTTAATATGTACGGGTACTGAATTTCTATTCTTTGTATAATAGTGTGGAACATTAGTACTTTATAGAAAAAGACATAGGAATCAAGTTAAAAATAAATTTTTATGCGTTTTTTGAGTAATCGGAAATAGGATAGTACTTCCGGAAATTACTTAAAATTTGTCAGAAAACACAGAAATGGATCTTCCATATACGTGTATAGTTTCTTCTATTTAGTTGAAACATTACTTAAGTTACAGGCTTTTGAAAAAAACCGAAACTAGAATAAGTTCCATTTCCGATTTGGTCTAATATTTATATCTGAAATTTAGCAAACCTAGCTGTAACGGTACTCATGTTATCACGTTCACAAACAGATATGCAGACACACACACACATACACACACACACATAGAAGTACGGACTAAATTGCAAAACTAAGTTTTTCCGACTCAGGGAGATGTAAAACGTCGTAGTGTGTGAATTTTTTTGCACAATTACAATACTTCCTCTATACTTTGTATACAAGAAAGTCAAAATTGTCCTACTTTAAAAACGAATTCGATAGAAAAAAAAATGTATAATATAAAGTTACACCAAACGTTTTGTGCTAAATGATAGTTCTTCACTGCGATACAGATAATTAAGAAAAATGATAACCGTAATAGCGTGTGATTTAGATCAAAGGGCACATTGTCTTGATGAGCATTGGGTAGCTGCAGTTTTTTCTAGGCAGGGGACGGAGGGCGTCTTGTCCACCTAGCCTGTAGTGGGCCTTGATTCCAATAACACCGTTGTGAATTGTTACTGTAAGTGGCGATTAGGTGTGTCCAGCTAGCTCTGGCTAGTTCTAGTGTCCGACTAGCTTTGATGGGCTCTGGCTAGCTGTCGTGTCCTGCTAGCTTTGATGGGCTCTGGCTAGCTCTAGTGTCCGGCTAGCTTTGATGGGCTCTGGCTAGCTGTAGTGTCCGGCTAGCTTTGATGGTCTCTGGCTAGTTCGTGTCCGGCTAGCTTTGATGGGCTCTGGCTAGTACTAGTGTCCAGCTAGCTTTGATGGGCTCTGGCTAGCTCTAGTGTCCAGCTAGCTTTGATGGGCTCTGGCTAGCTGTAGTGTCCGCCTAGATTGATTGACTTTAACTCGATATAAAGCAAGACGTTTTGTCAAAATCACTGAATAATAAAATACACCAACTTTGTAACTAAATATACATCTAATAATAAAAAACGTTTATAAATTAACGATGGATTTGTGGCTGTATCGAGCTCATTAGTGTGTAGGTAGAACTATGTATCCACATGAACTTCTCAACAGATATCAATGGAAGCTCAGCAGTTTTCTAACTACTCGACTTCTCAGGACTGCAACATCCATGTTTTTTTTTATTTTTATTTTTTAGTTTATTGTTAGCGCATAGTGATTTTAACAGTGAAATGTCCGATGTTTATTATGAATGAAATTGTGTTAATATCGTTGTACTATACTTCAACGTCCTTACTTCAATAAATATGAATATTTAGAGCATTGTGTTGTTTTGTTTATACCTATTGAGGTAATTATTATTTAACGAGAAAAATGGCCCGTTGAGGAAGGATACACCGTGCGCTAGGTTGATAGTGCTGTCTCTTTTCTCTAAACTAAAACCACCCCACCCCCCACCCCCCACACACAACCCACCCCGACCCCCCCACCCCCAAAAAACATGTCTACCGTCCCATTCAACGAAATATAATTATAAACTTTTTCCAGTGTCCGCCCCCTCCCCGAAAATTCTACCCCCGCCCCCGAAAATTTCAAGTACCCCCACCCCTCTCCGGAGTGGAAAAAAGGCTGAAAGAAACACTGGTGTCGCGCTTAGCCACTACCCGAAGAATTGCATTAAAGAAATTGCAAGAAAACCACTTTTTAGATTAGACACATTAATTAGGCGGTAATTTTATTATAGAGTATCGATGAAGAAATTTCTTTTGAGTTGGGGAGGGGGGGGGGGCTCAGACGTTCTTACGCGGGGGGTGGGGCTTCGCCCCTACCCGAAGAATTGTATGCAAGAAACTCTTCAGGCAAACCATTTAGATTAGACAAAATTTCCTTTTTATTCAATGTTTACTCGAAAATCAATGACGTCATATTACTGTGTGCACTCTCCGGTTTGAGATTATTTTCTACTCTGTGCTAAATGTGACCGCGTCATACTTCGTTTTTCGAATTACTGTGCATGTTTTTAATTTCCTTGTGTTTTCTCTAGAGCGTTCTTGTCAGATAGATAGATACACAGACAGCGAAACTATTAGCATTAATTTAAAATTATTAACTTTTTGCCACTCTTAAGGAAACAAATAATGGACAAACAATGTTCGAAATAAAATAAAGTTTTTATTATTGTATAATTTTTAAACAAAGCATCATAACAACAAGCATAATATGACTCGTAAGTATCGCTACTTGACCTTATTGGGACGATGCATATTTGCGGGTTGGGGGGGGTACTTACCTTCAAGAACATATAACATGTTTTGTTGCCGCTGTTTCCATATAACTATGGTTGTACGGTAAGGAGATACATTTAAAAATATATATATATATATAAGAAGGGACGTAACGAAATGTCCTGACACGCAAGATAATATAAATTGTTAGCTCCCATATTTTTGCACAAAATAATTGACATATATTTATTGTAAAGGTGGCCTATCGAGAATAAAAGTCAGAGTTTGATGCGATCTGAAAATACAATATTAGCTTAGTGTGTGGTCAGCACAAGAAACGGCCTCTCAAGACATACATACACATACATAAATATATGTAAATATGTATATATATATATATATATATATATATATATATATATATATATATATATATATATATATATATATATATATATATATATATATATATATATATATATAAGACTAGCCGTCCCGGCCAGGCCCTGCTCTGGCTTCTGTGAAAAACCTTTCTGTTAAAAACCATCACCTGTGTGTTTAGTAATCATCTTAAACCCGGCATTGCCCACCCAAACCACAACCAACCAAAACCAAAACAACAAAACGCAAACATAACGCTAACACAATTACAAATACAAACGAAAACAAAAACCTAACAACAAACCCAACCACAACCAGAAACACCAATACAAACACAAAGAAAAAACAAACAAAATATCAAACGAAAACAAAAACCTAACAACAAACCCAACCACAACCACAAACACCAATACAAACCAATAACAACACACAAAAAAACGAAAAAGCAAACGAAAACAAACCAAATCCAAACGCAAAACCAAACAAAAACACAAATACAAACTCAAACAAAAAAACACAAACAAAAACGAAAAAAGAAAGAACAAAAACGAACCAAATCAAACCGCAACCACTAACGCAAACCCAACGGAATCGCCGGTTTTAGCTTAATAAACGACTATAGTACCCCAACTTATTCATAGTCTTTTGCACTCACTTAACGAACGCGCCTGTTTCAATTTAATGAACAATTTTAATACTCCAAGCTTATCCGTAAAATACCTACAACATTTGCACTTGATCAATCCCCGCTAATTATGTAATTATTTTTTTCCCAACACCAAAACAAAGTAATAAAAAGTAAATTCTTTTCCACTAATGCAATGGTTTCATAAAGGGAAGTAATTGTGTTTTCCTAATTTATCGAAGGGTAGTAAGTGCTATAGGACTAAATAAAGACATAATTAGAATTTTTGTAAAAGATGATATTTTTTAAAACTTGTGTTTAATGAACATGCCGAAAATTATTACTTTCAGTTTGATAAATGAAAATTATTTCCCAAAACTTTCAATATTAATTTTTTAACTCATAAATTTAGACCGTAAGGACTTTAATTATCTAACACTTTAATCCATCCAAGTATGTCAACGACAAACATATGTATTTTTACATACAGAATTGAGCTTTATATATTAGATATATCACCTAACCTATATTTCAGCAAAGTGAGATGTTATAAAATTCTTAACAAAATGTTGCAACCAACTCCTGATTATTATCAACAAAAAATACATTTGGTGGCCAGGCGAATGTACCAGTTTCAAGAAAAGTACTAGTTTACATTAAAAAAATATGATTTCAAACTAAAAAACAAATAAATATAAAAACTGCCCCAAAAAATAAAGACTGTGATAGCTGGATAGATAGAGTAATAGATATATAGACATGAATATTTTTTTTCTACACATAACAGTCTCGTTAAGAAATTCAATAACATATGTATAAATTCTCAGCCTCCTTAAAGCTAAGAGGTTTAAAATCAATATCGAAGTGAAACATTTAAGAATTTTCCATTAGAACTGTGAATCTCAGCTTGATGAGATGCATAGAAATGTCCTCAAGCTAGAGGCATAGATCTACGTCACATCACCACGTTAGAATGCAGAGTGTAGGAATTGTCTTAATATTTATATTGTATCGATGAATTCTATCAAACGTACGTCAAAATACAACAAAGAACGGTCCTTAAAATAATTGCAATGCATGTGTAGTTTGAATATTGTATAAAAATGTTTTCCAGAGGCTCAGCGATTAGAAGTGTGTAGTTGAGAAAGCATGCACAGAAAAGTAGAAAAGAGTGCTGTGCGGTTTCTCTTACAGGAGAGAATAAAACAGGTCCTGTTTTAAATGGAAGAGTAGTAATTAAGTACATGCAGATTTCTGTTATAAACTGTTGAAAGATTTTTCCATTTCAATATAAATAATGCATACACAAGGCAACGAACTCGTATATTTTGTTAAATAAATAGAATAATTTAAAATGTTGGCATCTTGGATACTGTTTCTTAGACTTTGTGTTTGATTTTATAACGCTGGACATCGTACTCCGAACGTGTCAACTCAGCTCCGTCGAGTACCTGCATTAAGTTCGGAGTTGTAGACAACTAGGTCCTACGTGTATAACTTTACTTTTTTGTCCAGCAAACGCTGACATTACCTGACATGAGGTAACTATGACACTGAGAAATTTTACACCGTGAGAAGGCTTGTAGGGCCAGACAACTCAGCTGTTTAGAACCAGGTACTCTTTAGAGCTGAAACTACTCGGACGTTGAGGTGACTGAAATTAGTACTTACCGACAGATCACTGATTTTTTAATGGCATTTAGCCTGATACATTTGTATTGCTGATGTTTACTCTCTCTCTATTCTCTCTCTCCTCTCTCTCTCTCTCTCTCTCTCTCTCTCTCTCTCTCTCTCTCTCTCTCCTCTCTCTTGATCTTCTTTCACTATTCTCTCTCTCTCTCTCGTTTTTCCTTAGTCTACAATTTAAGCTTTGAGTGCTTTCTAATGTGTTTATTTGGCCTACACTGTACATCGTTCTGCCATTTACACCGGCTCTGATTTCCATCTTTACACGACGTTATGTAAATGAGAACAGAAGCCACTAAACGGTTCGTACTTTCCAACATCACAACAGCTTTCTCTCGCTCTATAGCTGATATTGATCTTGATGATAAGCTAACCGAATATAAGGATAATATTTGCTGTAAATAATCGTCGATAAATAATGCTTTACATTAATAGTAAGATAAACACAATATTTGTCTTCAATTAGCTGATATTATAATCTTCTGTTTATGTGGACAAGCGCGAAGCTAGAGTTGGTAAAGTTTGTTACACATAAAATGTATTATTTAAAAGAGTGTAGTAAGTTTGTCATTAATTTAGATTCAATTAAATTACATGCGTTTTATTGTTTTAAATGTTATATAAATTGTATATGTGTAAAAAAAAATGTCGACACATAGGCCTAGTTTTTATGGTTGTTGGTTAATACTAAATAAGCAACTGTAGCTACAATACAGTTCAATGTTAACACCAATGTAGTTAGTACTTCGTCCGTTATGTTGGTGACTTCAAAGGTTTATTTGATGTTAATATAAGGCATTTCTGAAAGGACAATCGATTTTTTAACCTAGATTTAACACAGTCAACAGAATGTACTGTTATGTGTTAAAGTTGCTGGATGTTTTATATAAGAACACTTTTAATGTTAGATCGTGTATTGATTATCCTGTCATCATTGATTTTACATAACTCTTTACATAACAACACACACAACGTTTGCGTGTGTTACACGCTAGAGAAATGTATTAGCATCAGGCAAGCTTGTGAAAAGTAGAGAGCCATTTTCTTTCAAACAAGGAATGTTAACAATTTCAAGCCCATGATGTCTTGGTAGAAGGTTCAAATTCCGGATTTCTGCATGATTTCTGGAGCTCTGCGTAATGCAGTGGGTGCCACTTACCATGGTGAAAACTTAGGCAGCATCCCATTGCAACATTTCACTTCACATCATTGACTCACCAGATCTAGAAATACGGGGTCAAGGCCATTTAAAAAACGGTAGCATAACAATCTGTCGACTAGATTGGATTACCAATGTCCCTGGACAGAAGGAAGTGGTTTTTAATTTTAGGCAAAACCTCTCTTTCTATAGGGTCAGCCATTCCACGTCCAAGTCAGTCGTGCAACCCCCCCCCCCCCCCCATTCACTAGTAGCATGTTGCACCGACAACAAGGGTTGTGACTCGACCAGTAGGTAGACAATAGCGAATGACAAGTTGACCAGCACCCTATTACTCACACATGGGCTAGTGGTGTCCTGAGCGTGTTGTCGCTGGGCTATCCCGTACATAGAGTGGAATGACAGACTTTTGCTATCTTGAAAGACTTGTTAGCGACCTGCGAACTCGCGACCAAACCTTCCATTAGACAACCTTGTCTCTTAGCGTTAAGTGATTGGCCTAGTCAGTACTAGACAAAGAGAACATCAGAACTTAATCCAATTTTCAACACTGAGTGCCCAGCCTTCATTTTTAGCTTACTAGAATATAGGTTTAGTAAGGTTTAACAAAACTAAATTATTTTTTTTTACTTTTTAGTGCATTTGTACATTTGTGATTTTTCGTTTGTGATTTGTGACTTTAATAAAAACCCGTTTTCATTAAAATAAGTATTTTTTATGTGTGTTTTTTTTTTCTTCACTGCTTTGGAAGGGATTAAGTATGCGTCATATGAGCCGTTGACTCCGATTTCAACCTGCCTTTATTTTTGGATTTGCTTCCATAGCCCTTTTCCAACAAAGAACACAAGACAGCAGTTGTTTGATTTTAGCCTCATCTGCCCAGGGGTTCGAACTCGGGACTTTTTCGGCTCAACCAAGAACTTAACCGACCCGACCACACACACCTTCTGCGTTCCAGATAATTATTAAATAATTTCCCGCGTTATTAATAATCCTGAGATCTACAGGCAATTCTCTTCACAATGGTAAACATTGTTGTTCTGGATGCAGCAACCCGGAGTGTTTGTTGTTTAAGCACAAAATGACACAGGTCCACCGTCGCCAACAGCTGTAATTCAACGTAAAACAAATAATGATTTTGGGGGCTAATGGGGAGGGGGGAGGTTATATTCACCCCTACCCCTCCGTCTACGCCACTGCCTTCAATATAAACATATTGAAAACAAAGAAGTAGATATCTTCAATATTTAACGTATCAATCAAATGTTCCGATTTATTAAAATTTAGATTTTACACTATCTTATACGGCATTTATGTTCTGAAATAAAACAGAATTACGACTTAAAACTTTTGCAACTTTTCGAATTAAAGAATATTTAACAATATAATATGGTGGGCGCTACAGCATTTTAAAGAAAAAGAACAATAAGACTTGTGTGGTACTTTACTGTTCAAAAAGAATTTTAAAAAAATATATGCTTTTCATTTTATGAAACCTATTTAATTAGCATATTTTAATTAATTACAAATGATTAAATTCCACATATTTTCTCCCTGTCCGTCTGGCAAATATATTTCAGGTTCAGTACTTCGGGAGAAAGGTCTTTAAGGTCTTTACGGTTTCTGGTCTTTTTCAAGCAGGCAGTCCAAAAAACTGTGTCCGATGATGAGACAATTTAAACGCTAAATCTGGTGATAGACGGTCCATAAAGTTGCACGGCGTCTACCGTTGTCAAAGGCAGGGCGTAGGTCATGTTACAGCACAAAGCCTCGTTGACGTAGATCAGGAACCTGTCCAGTGTGGCCAGCACAAAGATTCGGAGACTCTGGTTCAGCGGGGAGATGGACATGGTCGTCTTTTTAGGCGAGCTCCAGACAGTCTTGACTCTGGAATACAGCAGGACGTCGAGAGAATCTGTAGTACTGACCGGCAGGAACCTGGCGTTGAGGTGGATGTCTTTGCAGGAAATGTTGAGACAGATGAAGAGCCTGGTGGTGTCGCTGTAGGTCGCAGGAGTCACAGTTGCATGTACCTAAGATAAACAAGACGTTGAGCAGCACACGTGGGATCAAATTATGTGATCTTAAATATAGATTGGCCATGTTATAATTATGTATGCCTTTTCATAGATGGGCACAAAAGTTTGGAATTCGATTTGGGGAAATTTAGATTTGGCCCAATTACAATTCTTAAGACACGATAGATGGCGCAAAAATGGATATTCATGATTTAGTTGTAGATGTAGATGTAGATGTAGATGTAGAAGTAGATGTAGATGTAGATGTAGATGTAGATGTAGATGTAGATGTAGATGTAGATGTAGATGTAGATGTAGATGTAGATGTAGATGTAGATGTAGATGTAGATGTAGATGTAGATGTAGATGTAGATGTAGATGTAGATGTAGATGTAGATGTAGATGTAGATGTAGATGTAGATGTAGATGTAGATGTAGATGTAGATGTAGATGTAGATGTAGATGTAGATGTAGATGTAGATGTAGATGTAGATGTAGATGTAGATGTAGATGTAGATGTAGATGTAGATGTAGATGTAGATGTAGATGTAGATGTAGATGTAGATGTAGATGTAGATGTAGATGTAGATGTAGATGTAGATGTAGATGTAGATGTAGATGTAGATGTAGATGTAGATGTAGATGTAGATGTAGATGTAGATGTAGATGTAGATGTAGATGTAGATGTAGATGTAGATGTAGATGTAGATGTAGATGTAGATGTAGATGTAGATGTAGATGTAGATGTAGATGTAGATGTAGATGTAGATGTAGATGTAGATGTGGACGTGGACGTGGACGTGGACGTGGACGTGGACGTAGACGTAGACGTAGACGTAGACGTAGACGTAGACGTAGACGTAGACGTAGACGTCGATGTCGACGTCGAAGTTGATGTTGATGTTGATGTTGATGTTGATGTTGATGTTGAATGTTGATGTTAATGTTAATGTAGATGTTGATTTTGATGTAGATATTGATTTTGATGTTGATTTTGATGTTGAATGTTGATACTGATGCTGATGCTAATGTTGATGTTGATGTTGATGTTGATGTACTCTAGAAATACCTGAATCATTAAGACTTACCACAGAGCCGTTTAGTAAACCTGTAAGATTTCCAAAATAAATACCAGACGTAAAGTTCTGGGCAGGAGTAGCCCTTCGTAAGAAAAATACCGAGTCCTGGGAATTAAAGCCGAGAGACGTCGCTTCCTTACCAGTGCACCAGTAGCACAGGTGATCAGCCCACCTGTAGATGTAGGTGTAACGGGCTTTATAGGCTAAATATGTTCTAGCACAGTTCAACACTGAATACACCTTTTCTACCTTGGATGCGTTCGGATAACATCCACCTAGACTCAGACCTCGGAAATCGTCGATCAAAGCGCTGCATTGTGCTTCTCCCCCGAACAGACTGTAACAGGAGCTTATGTTCCAGGTCAAGGTTGGGACTGTTACAGATAAAACCAGAACACAAACTGTCACAAACATGTTTGTGAAATACCAGGTTACTTCTGGTCTGTTGCTCGCACAGTGCTGCCACCAAAGGCTACCCCAGGACTAACCTTTCTCTGAAACGTCCTATAAATAGATCTTAATCCCACCAATGGGAAAGAGCTTAGCGAGTTTTTTAAAAACGTGAGAGCTAGTTTATTGATATTTCAGATTTGCTTTAGCCGCTCCAATTATTATTCCCGGTTGTGTTCGATAAAAAAATGTCTATTGAAATGGAACTGAGTTTGATACGATGTAAAACCTGAGAGACGCTCAGATTCATTGATTGTTCAACTCGAAAGAATTTTTCGTTTCTCTTTAATTGGGGAAAATAAAATCATAAAAAGCGATCAATAGTTCGATATCTTAGTCATGTAGATCAGTATTGGCAGTCCAACAAATACATTACATTACATGCTACAACACAGACGGCGGCAGTTAATGTAGATGTTTCAAAGGTGTGAACATTTAAAATGTAGTATCTTACATATATGTAAGATATACATTTATGTACATATATGGAGGGAATAGGGGTGGGTGAGGGTAGAGGAGGTGGAAGTTAAAACGTGACTTCTGTTATATTTTGTGTTTAGGACAAAGTTTTTTATTTATTTTTTAAATCACTTCAACCCTATTATTTTAACTATCCCAAGGCCAGAGATATCCCAAGGCTAGAGATATCCCAAAATTAGGGATATCCCAACGTTAGAGATATCCCATGGCAAACAGACTAGTTCTCAAAACATCTTACAATCGAAATATTTTATTAAGAGAACTTCGCATAATTTTAAGTCCAAAAATGCTAATCAATCTAAATAAAAATACCCACTGCTATTTAATTTAAAATAGAACAGCATGGGTTTACATATATGTAAGATACTACATTTTAAATGTTCACACCTTTGAAACATCTACATTAACTGCCGCCGTCTGTGTTGTAGCATGTAATGTAATGTATTTGTTGGACTGCCAATACTGATCTACATGACTAAGATATCGAACTATTGATCGCTTTTTATGATTTTATTTTCCCCAATTAAAGAGAAACGAAAAATTCTTTCGAGTTGAACAATCAATGAATCTGAGCGTCTCTCAGGTTTTACATCGTATCAAACTCAGTTCCATTTCAATAGACATTTTTTTATCGAACACAACCGGGAATAATAATTGGAGCGGCTAAAGCAAATCTGAAATATCAATAAACTAGCTCTCACGTTTTTAAAAAACTCGCTAAGCTCTTTCCCATTGGTGGGATTAAGATCTATTTATAGGACGTTTCAGAGAAAGGTTAGTCCTGGGGTAGCCTTTGGTGGCAGCACTGTGCGAGCAACAGACCAGAAGTAACCTGGTATTTCACAAACATGTTTGTGACAGTTTGTGTTCTGGTTTTATCTGTAACAGTCCCAACCTTGACCTGGAACATAAGCTCCTGTTACAGTCTGTTCGGGGGAGAAGCACAATGCAGCGCTTTGATCGACGATTTCCGAGGTCTGAGTCTAGGTGGATGTTATCCGAACGCATCCAAGGTAGAAAAGGTGTATTCAGTGTTGAACTGTGCTAGAACATATTTAGCCTATAAAGCCCGTTACACCTACATCTACAGGTGGGCTGATCACCTGTGCTACTGGTGCACTGGTAAGGAAGCGACGTCTCTCGGCTTTAATTCCCAGGACTCGGTATTTTTCTTACGAAGGGCTACTCCTGCCCAGAACTTTACGTCTGGTATTTATTTTGGAAATCTTACAGGTTTACTAAACGGCTCTGTGGTAAGTCTTAATGATTCAGGTATTTCTAGAGTACATCAACATCAACATCAACATCAACATTAGCATCAGCATCAGTATCAACATTCAACATCAAAATCAACATCAAAATCAATATCTACATCAAAATCAACATCTACATTAACATTAACATCAACATTCAACATCAACATCAACATCAACATCAACATCAACATCAACTTCGACGTCGACATCGACGTCTACGTCTACGTCTACGTCTACGTCTACGTCTACGTCTACGTCTACGTCCACGTCCACGTCCACTTCCACGTCCACGTCCACATCTACATCTACATCTACATCTACATCTACATCTACATCTACATCTACATCTACATCTACATCTACATCTACATCTACATCTACATCTACATCTACATCTACATCTACATCTACATCTACATCTACATCTACATCTACATCTACATCTACATCTACATCTACATCTACATCTACATCTACATCTACATCTACATCTACATCTACATCTACATCTACATCTACATCTACATCTACATCTACATCTACATCTACATCTACATCTACATCTACATCTACATCTACATCTACATCTACATCTACATCTACATCTACATCTACATCTACATCTACATCTACATCTACATCTACATCTACATCTACATCTACATCTACATCTACATCTACATCTACATCTACATCTACATCTACATCTACATCTACATCTACATCTACATCTACATCTACATCTACATCTACATCTACATCTACATCTACATCTACATCTACATCTACATCTACTTCTACATCTACATCTACATCTACATCTACAACTAAATCATGAATATCCATTTTTGCGCCATCTATCGTGTCTTAAGAATTGTAATTGGGCCAAATCTAAATTTCCCCAAATCGAATTCCAAACTTTTGTGCCCATCTATGAAAAGGCATACATAATTATAACATGGCCAATCTATATTTAAGATCACATAATTTGATCCCACGTGTGCTGCTCAACGTCTTGTTTATCTTAGGTACATGCAACTGTGACTCCTGCGACCTACAGCGACACCACCAGGCTCTTCATCTGTCTCAACATTTCCTGCAAAGACATCCACCTCAACGCCAGGTTCCTGCCGGTCAGTACTACAGATTCTCTCGACGTCCTGCTGTATTCCAGAGTCAAGACTGTCTGGAGCTCGCCTAAAAAGACGACCATGTCCATCTCCCCGCTGAACCAGAGTCTCCGAATCTTTGTGCTGGCCACACTGGACAGGTTCCTGATCTACGTCAACGAGGCTTTGTGCTGTAACATGACCTACGCCCTGCCTTTGACAACGGTAGACGCCGTGCAACTTTATGGACCGTCTATCACCAGATTTAGCGTTTAAATTGTCTCATCATCGGACACAGTTTTTTGGACTGCCTGCTTGAAAAAGACCAGAAACCGTAAAGACCTTTCTCCCGAAGTACTGAACCTGAAATATATTTGCCAGACGGACAGGGAGAAAATATGTGGAATTTAATCATTTGTAATTAATTAAAATATGCTAATTAAATAGGTTTCATAAAATGAAAAGCATATATTTTTTTAAAATTCTTTTTGAACAGTAAAGTACCACACAAGTCTTATTGTTCTTTTTCTTTAAAATGCTGTAGCGCCCACCATATTATATTGTTAAATATTCTTTAATTCGAAAAGTTGCAAAAGTTTTAAGTCGTAATTCTGTTTTATTTCAGAACATAAATGCCGTATAAGATAGTGTAAAATCTAAATTTTAATAAATCGGAACATTTGATTGATACGTTAAATATTGAAGATATCTACTTCTTTGTTTTCAATATGTTTATATTGAAGGCAGTGGCGTAGACGGAGGGGTAGGGGTGAATATAACCTCCCCCCTCCCCATTAGCCCCCAAAATCATTATTTGTTTTACGTTGAATTACAGCTGTTGGCGACGGTGGACCTGTGTCATTTTGTGCTTAAACAACAAACACTCCGGGTTGCTGCATCCAGAACAACAATGTTTACCATTGTGAAGAGAATTGCCTGTAGATCTCAGGATTATTAATAACGCGGGAAATTATTTAATAATTATCTGGAACGCAGAAGGTGTGTGTGGTCGGGTCGGTTAAGTTCTTGGTTGAGCCGAAAAAGTCCCGAGTTCGAACCCCTGGGCAGATGAGGCTAAAATCAAACAACTGCTGTCTTGTGTTCTTTGTTGGAAAAGGGCTATGGAAGCAAATCCAAAAATAAAGGCAGGTTGAAATCGGAGTCAACGGCTCATATGACGCATACTTAATCCCTTCCAAAGCAGTGAAGAAAAAAAAAACACACATAAAAAATACTTATTTTAATGAAAACGGGTTTTTATTAAAGTCACAAATCACAAACGAAAAATCACAAATGTACAAATGCACTAAAAAGTAAAAAAAAATAATTTAGTTTTGTTAAACCTTACTAAACCTATATTCTAGTAAGCTAAAAATGAAGGCTGGGCACTCAGTGTTGAAAATTGGATTAAGTTCTGATGTTCTCTTTGTCTAGTACTGACTAGGCCAATCACTTAACGCTAAGAGACAAGGTTGTCTAATGGAAGGTTTGGTCGCGAGTTCGCAGGTCGCTAACAAGTCTTTCAAGATAGCAAAAGTCTGTCATTCCACTCTATGTACGGGATAGCCCAGCGACAACACGCTCAGGACACCACTAGCCCATGTGTGAGTAATAGGGTGCTGGTCAACTTGTCATTCGCTATTGTCTACCTACTGGTCGAGTCACAACCCTTGTTGTCGGTGCAACATGCTACTAGTGAATGGGGGGGGGGGGGGGGTTGCACGACTGACTTGGACGTGGAATGGCTGACCCTATAGAAAGAGAGGTTTTGCCTAAAATTAAAAACCACTTCCTTCTGTCCAGGGACATTGGTAATCCAATCTAGTCGACAGATTGTTATGCTACCGTTTTTTAAATGGCCTTGACCCCGTATTTCTAGATCTGGTGAGTCAATGATGTGAAGTGAAATGTTGCAATGGGATGCTGCCTAAGTTTTCACCATGGTAAGTGGCACCCACTGCATTACGCAGAGCTCCAGAAATCATGCAGAAATCCGGAATTTGAACCTTCTACCAAGACATCATGGGCTTGAAATTGTTAACATTCCTTGTTTGAAAGAAAATGGCTCTCTACTTTTCACAAGCTTGCCTGATGCTAATACATTTCTCTAGCGTGTAACACACGCAAACGTTGTGTGTGTTGTTATGTAAAGAGTTATGTAAAATCAATGATGACAGGATAATCAATACACGATCTAACATTAAAAGTGTTCTTATATAAAACATCCAGCAACTTTAACACATAACAGTACATTCTGTTGACTGTGTTAAATCTAGGTTAAAAAATCGATTGTCCTTTCAGAAATGCCTTATATTAACATCAAATAAACCTTTGAAGTCACCAACATAACGGACGAAGTACTAACTACATTGGTGTTAACATTGAACTGTATTGTAGCTACAGTTGCTTATTTAGTATTAACCAACAACCATAAAAACTAGGCCTATGTGTCGACATTTTTTTTTACACATATACAATTTATATAACATTTAAAACAATAAAACGCATGTAATTTAATTGAATCTAAATTAATGACAAACTTACTACACTCTTTTAAATAATACATTTTATGTGTAACAAACTTTACCAACTCTAGCTTCGCGCTTGTCCACATAAACAGAAGATTATAATATCAGCTAATTGAAGACAAATATTGTGTTTATCTTACTATTAATGTAAAGCATTATTTATCGACGATTATTTACAGCAAATATTATCCTTATATTCGGTTAGCTTATCATCAAGATCAATATCAGCTATAGAGCGAGAGAAAGCTGTTGTGATGTTGGAAAGTACGAACCGTTTAGTGGCTTCTGTTCTCATTTACATAACGTCGTGTAAAGATGGAAATCAGAGCCGGTGTAAATGGCAGAACGATGTACAGTGTAGGCCAAATAAACACATTAGAAAGCACTCAAAGCTTAAATTGTAGACTAAGGAAAAACGAGAGAGAGAGAGAGAATAGTGAAAGAAGATCAAGAGAGAGGAGAGAAAGAGAGAGAGAGAGAGAGAGAGAGAGAGAGAGAGAGAGGGAGAGAGAGAATAGAGAGAGAGTAAACATCAGCAATACAAATGTATCAGGCTAAATGCCATTAAAAAATCAGTGATCTGTCGGTAAGTACTAATTTCAGTCACCTCAACGTCCGAGTAGTTTCAGCTCTAAAGAGTACCTGGTTCTAAACAGCTGAGTTGTCTGGCCCTACAAGCCTTCTCACGGTGTAAAATTTCTCAGTGTCATAGTTACCTCATGTCAGGTAATGTCAGCGTTTGCTGGACAAAAAAGTAAAGTTATACACGTAGGACCTAGTTGTCTACAACTCCGAACTTAATGCAGGTACTCGACGGAGCTGAGTTGACACGTTCGGAGTACGATGTCCAGCGTTATAAAATCAAACACAAAGTCTAAGAAACAGTATCCAAGATGCCAACATTTTAAATTATTCTATTTATTTAACAAAATATACGAGTTCGTTGCCTTGTGTATGCATTATTTATATTGAAATGGAAAAATCTTTCAACAGTTTATAACAGAAATCTGCATGTACTTAATTACTACTCTTCCATTTAAAACAGGACCTGTTTTATTCTCTCCTGTAAGAGAAACCGCACAGCACTCTTTTCTACTTTTCTGTGCATGCTTTCTCAACTACACACTTCTAATCGCTGAGCCTCTGGAAAACATTTTTATACAATATTCAAACTACACATGCATTGCAATTATTTTAAGGACCGTTCTTTGTTGTATTTTGACGTACGTTTGATAGAATTCATCGATACAATATAAATATTAAGACAATTCCTACACTCTGCATTCTAACGTGGTGATGTGACGTAGATCTATGCCTCTAGCTTGAGGACATTTCTATGCATCTCATCAAGCTGAGATTCACAGTTCTAATGGAAAATTCTTAAATGTTTCACTTCGATATTGATTTTAAACCTCTTAGCTTTAAGGAGGCTGAGAATTTATACATATGTTATTGAATTTCTTAACGAGACTGTTATGTGTAGAAAAAAAATATTCATGTCTATATATCTATTACTCTATCTATCCAGCTATCACAGTCTTTATTTTTTGGGGCAGTTTTTATATTTATTTGTTTTTTAGTTTGAAATCATATTTTTTTAATGTAAACTAGTACTTTTCTTGAAACTGGTACATTCGCCTGGCCACCAAATGTATTTTTTGTTGATAATAATCAGGAGTTGGTTGCAACATTTTGTTAAGAATTTTATAACATCTCACTTTGCTGAAATATAGGTTAGGTGATATATCTAATATATAAAGCTCAATTCTGTATGTAAAAATACATATGTTTGTCGTTGACATACTTGGATGGATTAAAGTGTTAGATAATTAAAGTCCTTACGGTCTAAATTTATGAGTTAAAAAATTAATATTGAAAGTTTTGGGAAATAATTTTCATTTATCAAACTGAAAGTAATAATTTTCGGCATGTTCATTAAACACAAGTTTTAAAAAATATCATCTTTTACAAAAATTCTAATTATGTCTTTATTTAGTCCTATAGCACTTACTACCCTTCGATAAATTAGGAAAACACAATTACTTCCCTTTATGAAACCATTGCATTAGTGGAAAAGAATTTACTTTTTATTACTTTGTTTTGGTGTTGGGAAAAAAATAATTACATAATTAGCGGGGATTGATCAAGTGCAAATGTTGTAGGTATTTTACGGATAAGCTTGGAGTATTAAAATTGTTCATTAAATTGAAACAGGCGCGTTCGTTAAGTGAGTGCAAAAGACTATGAATAAGTTGGGGTACTATAGTCGTTTATTAAGCTAAAACCGGCGATTCCGTTGGGTTTGCGTTAGTGGTTGCGGTTTGATTTGGTTCGTTTTTGTTCTTTCTTTTTTCGTTTTTGTTTGTGTTTTTTTGTTTGAGTTTGTATTTGTGTTTTTGTTTGGTTTTGCGTTTGGATTTGGTTTGTTTTCGTTTGCTTTTTCGTTTTTTTGTGTGTTGTTATTGGTTTGTATTGGTGTTTGTGGTTGTGGTTGGGTTTGTTGTTAGGTTTTTGTTTTCGTTTGATATTTTGTTTGTTTTTTCTTTGTGTTTGTATTGGTGTTTCTGGTTGTGGTTGGGTTTGTTGTTAGGTTTTTGTTTTCGTTTGTATTTGTAATTGTGTTAGCGTTATGTTTGCGTTTTGTTGTTTTGGTTTTGGTTGGTTGTGGTTTGGGTGGGCAATGCCGGGTTTAAGATGATTACTAAACACACAGGTGATGGTTTTTAACAGAAAGGTTTTTCACAGAAGCCAGAGCAGGGCCTGGCCGGGACGGCTAGTCTTATATATATATATATATATATATATATATATATATATATATATATATATATATATATATATATATATATATATATATATATATATATATATATATATACATATTTACATATATTTATGTATGTGTATGTATGTCTTGAGAGGCCGTTTCTTGTGCTGACCACACACTAAGCTAATATTGTATTTTCAGATCGCATCAAACTCTGACTTTTATTCTCGATAGGCCACCTTTACAATAAATATATGTCAATTATTTTGTGCAAAAATATGGGAGCTAACAATTTATATTATCTTGCGTGTCAGGACATTTCGTTACGTCCCTTCTTTATATATATATATATTTTTAAATGTATCTCCTTACCGTACAACCATAGTTATATGGAAACAGCGGCAACAAAACATGTTATATGTTCTTGAAGGTAAGTACCCCCCCCAACCCGCAAATATGCATCGTCCCAATAAGGTCAAGTAGCGATACTTACGAGTCATATTATGCTTGTTGTTATGATGCTTTGTTTAAAAATTATACAATAATAAAAACTTTATTTTATTTCGAACATTGTTTGTCCATTATTTGTTTCCTTAAGAGTGGCAAAAAGTTAATAATTTTAAATTAATGCTAATAGTTTCGCTGTCTGTGTATCTATCTATCTGACAAGAACGCTCTAGAGAAAACACAAGGAAATTAAAAACATGCACAGTAATTCGAAAAACGAAGTATGACGCGGTCACATTTAGCACAGAGTAGAAAATAATCTCAAACCGGAGAGTGCACACAGTAATATGACGTCATTGATTTTCGAGTAAACATTGAATAAAAAGGAAATTTTGTCTAATCTAAATGGTTTGCCTGAAGAGTTTCTTGCATACAATTCTTCGGGTAGGGGCGAAGCCCCACCCCCCGCGTAAGAACGTCTGAGCCCCCCCCCCCTCCCCAACTCAAAAGAAATTTCTTCATCGATACTCTATAATAAAATTACCGCCTAATTAATGTGTCTAATCTAAAAAGTGGTTTTCTTGCAATTTCTTTAATGCAATTCTTCGGGTAGTGGCTAAGCGCGACACCAGTGTTTCTTTCAGCCTTTTTTCCACTCCGGAGAGGGGTGGGGGTACTTGAAATTTTCGGGGGCGGGGGTAGAATTTTCGGGGAGGGGGCGGACACTGGAAAAAGTTTATAATTATATTTCGTTGAATGGGACGGTAGACATGTTTTTTGGGGGTGGGGGGGTCGGGGTGGGTTGTGTGTGGGGGGTGGGGGGTGGGGTGGTTTTAGTTTAGAGAAAAGAGACAGCACTATCAACCTAGCGCACGGTGTATCCTTCCTCAACGGGCCATTTTTCTCGTTAAATAATAATTACCTCAATAGGTATAAACAAAACAACACAATGCTCTAAATATTCATATTTATTGAAGTAAGGACGTTGAAGTATAGTACAACGATATTAACACAATTTCATTCATAATAAACATCGGACATTTCACTGTTAAAATCACTATGCGCTAACAATAAACTAAAAAATAAAAATAAAAAAAAACATGGATGTTGCAGTCCTGAGAAGTCGAGTAGTTAGAAAACTGCTGAGCTTCCATTGATATCTGTTGAGAAGTTCATGTGGATACATAGTTCTACCTACACACTAATGAGCTCGATACAGCCACAAATCCATCGTTAATTTATAAACGTTTTTTATTATTAGATGTATATTTAGTTACAAAGTTGGTGTATTTTATTATTCAGTGATTTTGACAAAACGTCTTGCTTTATATCGAGTTAAAGTCAATCAATCTAGGCGGACACTACAGCTAGCCAGAGCCCATCAAAGCTAGCTGGACACTAGAGCTAGCCAGAGCCCATCAAAGCTAGCTGGACACTAGTACTAGCCAGAGCCCATCAAAGCTAGCCGGACACGAACTAGCCAGAGACCATCAAAGCTAGCCGGACACTACAGCTAGCCAGAGCCCATCAAAGCTAGCCGGACACTAGAGCTAGCCAGAGCCCATCAAAGCTAGCAGGACACGACAGCTAGCCAGAGCCCATCAAAGCTAGTCGGACACTAGAACTAGCCAGAGCTAGCTGGACACACCTAATCGCCACTTACAGTAACAATTCACAACGGTGTTATTGGAATCAAGGCCCACTACAGGCTAGGTGGACAAGACGCCCTCCGTCCCCTGCCTAGAAAAAACTGCAGCTACCCAATGCTCATCAAGACAATGTGCCCTTTGATCTAAATCACACGCTATTACGGTTATCATTTTTCTTAATTATCTGTATCGCAGTGAAGAACTATCATTTAGCACAAAACGTTTGGTGTAACTTTATATTATACATTTTTTTTTCTATCGAATTCGTTTTTAAAGTAGGACAATTTTGACTTTCTTGTATACAAAGTATAGAGGAAGTATTGTAATTGTGCAAAAAAATTCACACACTACGACGTTTTACATCTCCCTGAGTCGGAAAAACTTAGTTTTGCAATTTAGTCCGTACTTCTATGTGTGTGTGTGTATGTGTGTGTGTGTCTGCATATCTGTTTGTGAACGTGATAACATGAGTACCGTTACAGCTAGGTTTGCTAAATTTCAGATATAAATATTAGACCAAATCGGAAATGGAACTTATTCTAGTTTCGGTTTTTTTCAAAAGCCTGTAACTTAAGTAATGTTTCAACTAAATAGAAGAAACTATACACGTATATGGAAGATCCATTTCTGTGTTTTCTGACAAATTTTAAGTAATTTCCGGAAGTACTATCCTATTTCCGATTACTCAAAAAACGCATAAAAATTTATTTTTAACTTGATTCCTATGTCTTTTTCTATAAAGTACTAATGTTCCACACTATTATACAAAGAATAGAAATTCAGTACCCGTACATATTAAAGGCCTATATATTTTTAATGTTGTACTTGTTTGAGGAAATAAATTTGTGATAAAATAGTTATTGGTCAAAATGCAAGGTGCTTTACAACAGGTTGAACAATAATAGTGACACAGCAAAGAAATAACTAAATAGCTAAAAAATGCGACACATTTTAAATAACATAGGCTACAAATACCCATTTGAATAATTAAAACCAAATTATACACATTATTAGTCACCACAACATCATACGAAATGTACACGCTTATTAAGAGACATAAATGATTCTGTTAAAAACCCGGTTGTTCAATGGTGTCGGACATTAGCAAGACAATATATGTGATCAGTGTTAGCTTTAAGGCTTCGGAATTCAATACAAGGTTAGAGATGAAGTGACTCTTTTAAGCACTTTAAAACTTACAAAAATAACATTGAAATCAGAAAGACTTAGCTGATATAGAATATTTTGGTGCGTTATTATATAAAAAATAATTTTTATTTGTTTTTGTAACAGTCAAATGTAGGGTGAATGTATGTTTCGAGTGGAGGTGTAAAAAGGCGATATAAATCTAAAATATATTGTGGGTGTGCGCATGCGCAAAAGAAAGTGGAAGTGGAGAGGTTGTTGTATCTTTGAATCAATAAAATTGTGTAAATTACCAGGACAAGAGTTGTTTGGTGTTATCCATCAGGCCTTAATATGCAATAACACAACAGTGATGTTGTTGGTATTTGTCTTGAGTTTGTGCCATGAAGTTGACAGTACAAAAAGACCGTGACAGTTTTGGCGGAGAAAATTGTATAAATTTCATAGCCTACGTCTTGATATACATCTATAGATCTAAATCAAATTTTAATGAAATAGTTTATTTCTTATTCTAAAATTGGGAGATGTGGGAAGCGAATCTTTTTGAAGATCACGTCATTTGTATTGTGCATCATTTAAGACATTCGATGTATAATTCTATTTTTGTCCTACAGTCAAGGACGCCCTATTAGGGCTGGTAAGTAGGTCACCAACCAGTTCTACGGCTGCATGAGCCATAGAACTTATTGTTGACCTATTTACCTGCCCTATAGTGTTGTGTTATGTCCGTAATTTAAAAATGTGACATGTGACGTCCTTTTTTTTGTGTTACTTCATTCTTCTCTAGAGAATTCTAGTCACAATCATAAATACTTTTCCGGTTGTATAATTTAAAATGTGTCTTCATTCGAATATGCCTTTGTTTTTATTTTATTTTTAAATACTATTTAGTTGATACATTTAATACATACAGCGTATTATGTTCATTAAGTATCGATGAAGATACTGATCTGCTTGCTCATTAGATCTTTTAAATATTTTAGCGACAAACGCTTTCATTAAAGAAAGCAAATTAGTTTTATGAAATTATTTTCAGTGCACTTAAAAGCATGTAACTATAAAGTTTTTTTTTTATATTTGCTTTTTTATTATACGTGTGTATGTGTGTGTGATATTAAAACATCACTTTTTCAATAGTTTTACAATTAGAAATCAATAAATAATTAACTTCTTGGGGTCGCAGGATATGTCGGTATGTAGTTATGTACCGTCTGTTGATAAATACTTGAAAATTGCTTGCTGTGACAAGGAAAATTTACTCGTTAATGTTCCCAATGTTGTACCATGATGGTAGTGTGATGGAGATTTCTGTTTGCCAGCTGGTACCTATCATCGTGTTCAGCACAAACCGATTCTGCTGAGGGCGGGGGTTGAACAGGAAGGGACAGTTGGTGTCGTCTTTAAAGAAGATTGACATCCCGCTGTAGGTTGCAGACATCATAACTTGCACCTGTTGAAGGTAACACAGGTATGACAAGATCACGTGATCTATCTGATTACAATTTTGCCCTTCTTTTCAAAAATAAATAACAACTTTTCTAAAGCATGTTCTTTATTAGTTTTATTATTATAATATAAGTTCAGTTCATCTAAAAAAAATTTCGCCTCAGATTTAGTTAATCTAAAATGCTGCAACTGAGTTATGAATATATTGCTAGATAGATCACAACCCAGTATCTTCTTGCGTGTAAAGAAAAATTTAAAATATTTTAAGCTTAAAGGTGATCATCGATCAATATACAATATACAATATACTTATAATTAGTTCTATGTTCTTAATTTTAGTGTTGAAAGAGATTCCCCCCCCCAACACAATTAAGTATACGTGTCAACTTTTTATGCGCCTTATAGGCCATTGACTCCGATTTCAGCCTGCTTTTGTTTTTGGATTTGCTTCCATAACCAAGAACAAACTACAAGGCAGCAGTTGTTTGATTTTGGAGTACTCTGCTAGAAGAGTGGCTGTCCCCAGCTGTCCCCAGCTGTCGAGCCTCGTCTACCGGAGCTTTACCGATTAGACCACATTGACCCCTTTCATAATTAGTAAATAACAACGTTTTACAGGAATACCCAATGGATAAGATCAATAGAGTTATTTTTGATTAAATGTTACATTAAGGAAGAGTTAACTCTACCAAACTAGTACTTTCAGACAAATAATCATTCTAGTTCTACATCTGGGATTATTATTTGATCAATTTATTTGAAAAGAAAATCACATTGAAATTAAGCTAGTAAAAATAACACACTTTTGTTTAGAAAGTTCAGAACAATTATTGGAGTTGTATTAAACTCTTAAACTATCAGTTATAAACTGATAATCTTAGCATTCTTGCGTCAACACAGCACAGATGAGTACCTAAATCACAAAAGGGAAAGTAATTGCGGATGGGCATAGTGTTGACCACATTATCCCTTCATATGATTAGTTAACAGAAACAGATGAACTCTAATTTACTTGTTCCACGGACCGTCAGATTCGGAAAGGGAACTTTATAAATATTCATCAATAAAATAGCCAACACGTCATTAAATCAGATGTTTTTTTGGTTATATTTAAAAATAATGCGATGTTCTTGTTAAACAAATAAAGTAACATTGAATTTATTTTGTTAAACTTACCACAGCTCCAGGAAACAGGTACTCTGGTAAGTTTATGACAATGTCCAGACAGCTTACAGGGTTGGTCAGTACATGCTGGACACGTGCAATCTTGATCTCTGATTGGTTGAAGTTGATGCCAGTTAGAGAACCTTTGAGAGAAATCCGACACAGGGCAGACGACTTTGTGTACAAGTACCCAAAACAATTGACATCGGTCGAGCAGTTAGCGGCACAGGACACGTGACTTAGTGTCTGGAACGTTTTCGTCTGCGTGAAAATTGGGTTGAAATCTTGTTGTGTGAACGTCCGAGAGTTTAATTGGCTGGAGCTCAAGACAAAAAGTCGCAGAAATATTGCAAGTCTTGTGGATCTGGCTAAGGATAGTTTTGCCTGCATCGTTATTTTACTTTTTGGCAACTTAGAATTTAATTAACAAGTTCCCTGTATATAAATAGGCACATGAAACTTAGTTTTATATATAAAAATAGGTTTAGGTAATTTAACGCTAAATTTGAAAAGCATCGAATTGTGAAACAACACCTTGTTCGCACAAAAAATCATAAGTAACGCACAAAGGTGTCAACTTGGCGTTAGGTACAGGTTCATTCCACCGCGGTAATAAATAATTACTCGATGATAGAATCGTTTCCTAATGATATCGATTTTAGAATTGTTTCCGCGTACATTGGTAATGAAAAAATGGCGTTTATTCGATGTGGTTAATTTTTAAATGACAATTAAAACATTTTTTGCGCATGCGTTAGAAAGACGATTGTTTTCTAACATTCCATTCAAGTATAAATGACTTCAGCATCTTTTTAAGACTTCACTCCACCCTAGCACACCAAGGCCTTGTCGATTGATTCGCACTCCAGCTACTTTTGAATGAGCAACTTTTCGTACCTGATACACTTAACAGCCATGCTCTATACCCAATGAGGGCACCTACTAAATAAACTGTAGCGAGTACACAAACAACCTGAAGACCTGACCAGTGTCACGATGATGCACCGGCACATGAACCCCAGGGACAGGAGGAGGACAGGAGGGGGGGGGGGAGGATGAGACTAAAGAGCTGACGTGGGAAAAATAAAGAAAAGTTTCCTCTGTGGACCGTTGGTTTCGAATCTAGTTGCTGTTCTAAACATTCGAAGTGACTTTAAACAAAGATCAACAGTATAATGGATTATGAAAACAACAACCACAATAAGGGTTAAGGGATGATGAAGATGATGCTGATGATAATGATGATGATGATGATGATGATGATGATGATGATGATGATGATGATGATGATGATGATGATGAACAGCATCATAAGACTGACAAACCTTGGTCCAGACTAACCAATTTTAAAAAAAATTCCTAATAAAAATAAATTTTAAAATAAAATATGATTATAAATAATATACACAGTGATTTTTTATATAATAACGCACCAAAATATTCTATATCAGCTAAGTCTTTCTGATTTCAATGTTATTTTTGTAAGTTTTAAAGTGCTTAAAAGAGTCACTTCATCTCTAACCTTGTATTGAATTCCGAAGCCTTAAAGCTAACACTGATCACATATATTGTCTTGCTAATGTCCGACACCTTAAGCTAACGCTAATGACATGAAATCACTTCTTAATGTTGAGATACGAGAACAGACTTACAGGAATTTATACATTCGATGAAAAAGAGCATTTTGTTTGTATTTTTAAAAAAAATAGTTTAGAACTAAACAGAAATATCAATGACAAATCAAAGTGTTAACTATCAGTTAAAAAGTTTGAAGTAATGTATTATTACACAGGAGTACTTATGTAAATATTAGAGTCAAGCCCATGAATATAATTCAGACTGCATTGATGTGTAACGAAGAAATTATAACTTGCATTCACACTGTCTGCTGAGTATTTGTTTTCTATTGCTTTTAAGGTTAGACATTTGGCTGAAATCAACGCATTGATTATTAATCTTAAGTTCTTATTTGAAATTGTGACTTTTATTCAACACTTTGTCCCCGTAAAATGTAATAGACTTCATTGGACGGACTGAGATAAAAGGTTTTGTTTAAGATCTTTATTGAAGCTGTTTGTCTAGGATCGTTCAGCAAAGCCTGTATAAGGTCAGCTTAAAAGGTCTTTTTTGTGTTGAACTATTTCTAAGACTCGTAGTTTAAAAAGGTCATTTTGAAAACACAAAGTTTTAAATTTCAAAACACCGATGTAGTTCTTTTTGCTAATCTCTTGCATGAATCTTTTTGTAAAGGTTTTGTGCAAGATTTTGTTGAATATAATTATTGTGTCAGGAGTTTTTGTCAATTATTGCTGTAATTTTTTTTAAGGTCTATGTAGAAGTAATGTCATTATTTGAAGGATTTCAATGCGATTCTATACTATATTCAACTTGCTACTATAAAAAAACTCCATTTTATAACCAAACTATCATTGTGTTGATAAAGGGTTCTGTAGTATATTCAAAAAGGTACTACAAAAGCTCAATTGTGTAAACAAAGTTCTAGATGTTTACGTTTAATAGCCCCTGACAGAGATCAAGATGAAACTACTTCGTCCCAATCACTTCTAGCTGATGTCATCGATTTATATTGCCACGCTAATAATGGTTGTTGTTATCAGAGGTAAATAATTATTTTGTTTTACATTTCGATCTAAATTAAAATTATAATCTCACATATATATTCACTGTTATTTCAATGCATAGTAGAGAAAAATTAACATTTTAGGCAGTAGAATGGCTTTTTTTTCAAACTGGATTTTTTTCCACACTTTATCTTGGATTAGGGGTTAACAGAATGTTTTCTTTACAACCAGAGCTAAGCTGGTATCTCAATGACTTTTTCACACTTCCAATATACGAATAATCACATAAGTAACAGGGTCGGGGTTAGTGGAAAGGGGGGGGGGGTTAGTGTTTTAAAGCAAATATTTTCAGTGGCAGCATTGGTACTGTCGAATTCACAAATTATGAATTACTGACAAGTAGAAAATAAAACAACGAAATAGCGGCGTATGATACGCCGCGGGTCGGCTCGTATACAATAGTTTTCTATAAATTATAAATTAATAATGACTCTTTTATTGAAAGTTTAATGATTGGTTTGTGGTTCTGATCAGTGCGATGTTGTTTCAGTAGTTACCTGTTTATTTAACCTGCTTAAGTACTAATTTTTAAATTAATAACACTAGCAAAAAAAGTAATTTTGAAAGTAATATTAAAATCAGTATGAGTGACGTGAATAGGACTACCGATATCCTGAAATAAAACGCATGACTTGTAGGTCCTAAACGCGCGTTATACCACTAGACAACACCATCCTTACAATTGAATCAAAATTATAATAACAAAGATGCAAAAGACAATCCCCTTTTTTTCTTGAACGTGAGACTTGTGAAATAAAAATTTTCTTTTCAGAATTCTTGTATTAATTATTTTTGTATGATGATAGCTAGTTTTATACAACTTAAGCCTGGAATAGCTTGAGCGAACAAGTTGCCTTTTACAGGAACTGTGTTTGAAGTCGTACCTTTATTTTAGCTCTCAGCCATGTTTTAACCTTAAGAGTTATGAACATTACAATTATCTCGGTTTTTCCCACATTGAGGCGGTGGACCATGACTGACAACATTACAAAGTTTGCAAAACTATATTGTGTACATTCATAAATTTGCAGCCTGGCGTATATCAATGTTTATAACAACTTTTTTAGCATGTCGCGTTTTCAAAGGTAATAAATACATTTATGGTGATAAAATAGCTATGTTTTATAACTCTCACATCAATGAAGTTAATATAAAATTGTGTTCTATCATTTTTATATTGATTATTACAAATCTATACAGATCGATATAGGGTGTAAATTGTTATAATGGGTCATCGATTTTAACTTTAATTCAGGAATACTTTACGGTTGCTAATACAGGAAGTTTTAAGAAATATGCACTAAACATTATGAGTACTTCATTTTATTGTAGAATTTTCTTCGAGGCTGCCAGTGTGTGCTCATAAAAAAAGCTCCTTTAGTAAGGCATTGATGTTGAATAGAGTAAGTTGATGTAGCTAGGCAACACACACAAAGGAGCGTCAAACACGTAATTCATCGATAGTTATGTGTTGACTGTATGATGATTGTGTTGTATTTATGTACAAACTTTATACACACACTTTTGTGATGTCGTAGATCGTAGCCTCGGGTTTCCCTATAATTTCCCTATAAATTAGTGGCCCGTCAAGGAAACTTAGTTAAATAAACCGGGAGTGGTCTCCCCTAAACTTTCTTGAATATTCTTATATAAAACAACAGGGGATGGGAACTCGGGATATAGTTATGATTTTTAATCCATTTTAAATACTTAAACTTTTAAAAATAGAATAGAATCTCATAGAAAAAAGAATTGCGCACCAAGCGAACGCCAAATAAAGATGTTCATAATAGTGCGCAATATTATTAGTACTTTATAAATTTACATGCGTTTTTTGAGAAATCGGTAGCGTAAATTAGTACTTCCGATCAACGGAAATTACTCAAAATTTGAAAGAAGGTAGAGAATTAGATCTTTTACTTACTTGTGAAATTTCATTTATCTATCTGAAATAGTACTCAAGTTATAGGCTTTTGAAAAATTCAAAGTAGAAAAAGTACCACTTCCAGTTATCGGAAATCGCTAAAAAGTTGATACGGATCTACGATTTTGATAAAATACTTATATATGAAATTTCATCAACCTAGCTGTAACTGTACTCAAGTTATCGTGTTTACACACAGACAGACAGACAGACAGACACACACATACACACACAGACATGCGGACAAGATTGCAAAATTATGTTTTTCAGTATCAGTGAGGTGTAAAACGTCGAGATTTGCAAAAAGCTCGATTGTTTTTGCACGATTACAAGACTTTCGTATATACGAGAATGTAAAAATTGTCAAAACTCAGTTTTTGATATGAGATTAGGTAAAGAATGTGTGATCAATTTTGTGCTATGTGGGTTTGTGGGGTGTGGGGGTAAGCTGTGTGGAGTAATGAAATGAAGGTCGTGTAGTGTGGGTTTTAAATATGTAATGTATGCCATGGTAACGTCCTGGTGTTTGCGGGCTAGGGTTTGCGGGTGGTGTGGGGTCGTCCATATATGACGTCAAACTCGTAGGGGTAGGGGGTCCGTAATTTTGTGACGGTGTGTGATGAGGGGAGGGAAGGGGTTCAAAATACTGTGACGTCACACTTTTTGCTTTACAAAAAAAGCAATGTTGGGAAAGGAGTTTTAGCAGATATATTTCGCGTTTTAGAAAACTGTTTTAATTGATTGCAAAAGGAAATGATCAAAATACTCTATGTTGACAGAGTTCTAACAAGATTTTTGAAAAATAACGATGTTTTAAGAAAAATTCAACAGAAATTTTGAGGGAGGGGGGGTCTGGCTTTTTTTGACGACGTGTGATAGAGGGAAGGGGGGGAGCTGAAAATCGTCTAAAAAGCGTGACGTCATTTGTGGATGACCCCCTGTGTTTAGGGATGCGGGGGAGGATGGGGGAGTGCTGGATTATGTGGTTCAGAGTTTAATTCATAGATCTCGTGCAGCTGTTACCTCCCTTTCTGTTATTCTCTCCCCTAATTCATTTGAATGTAACTTTAAGACAAATTTGAGAGACCAGATTTTACAAATAACATCTTAATCTCGCCAATCATGCGTTTAGCAAATATGCACATAGAATCAATAAAATGGAAAGGTCGCGTTCCATTGGGCTATACTCATACATACTTAACACACTTGAAACCTACACTTCACGCTGGCTGAAGAGTTCTTATTCGTAGACAGACACTTTTGTATATCATTTAACGGTAGCTGCCTGTATTGTTAACAACCAACATAAAATATAATATTTATAAATCCGCTTTAAACAATATCGTTAACTAAAAAAGTATACTACCGATAAAACAGAAAATTGTAAATAGTTTTCAGATGCACGCACATTTTAAAAAAAAATTAACTTCATAAAAAGATGTGCTTTTAAATATTAATTATTTGATGTACATTTATAGTTGAACCTAATTAGATATTTTCTGAGTTAATTAAAATATTGGGGAACGATGCAGGCAAAACTATCTCTAGCCAGATCCACAAGACTTGCAATATTTCTGCGACTTTTTGTCTTGAGCTCCAGCCAATTAAACTCTCGGACGTTCACACAACAAGATTTCAACCCAATTTTCACGCAGACGAAAACGTTCCAGACACCAAGTCACGTGTCCTGTGCCGCCAACTGCTCGACCGATGTCAATTGTTTTGGGTACTTGTACACAAAGTCGTCTGCCCTGTGTCGGATTTCTCTCAAAGGGTCTCTAACTGGCATCAACTTTAACCAATCAGATATCAAGATTGCACGCGTCCAGCATGTACTGACCAACCCAGCAAACTATCCGGATACTGCTATAAACTTACCAGATAAAGTTTTTCCAGGAGCTGTGGTAAGTTTTATGATAATAACAAAATTATAACGAATTTTAAATATATTGCTTATTGTCTAACAGGCACATATTTTAATTTAAATACATGACTTTAGAGAGTATTTCAATTACTCGTGTGTCGATTTTCTAGAGGCTTGCTTATCGCCAATGCTACTTTTAAAATAATGGCTTATATTAGCCACAATGATTTATTTACAAATATTCGTTTCGATTAAAATTAAACGTCTTCATTAATATAAAGTGTAATATATTTGTTCATTTACAAGCCTATAACACTTAGCTTAAATTTTTTTTTAAATAAATGTTTTAATAAAAATGTAATTAATTGAACGATAATTATGGATAATTCTCTTAAAATATGTTTTATAAATTTTACAACATGTTTAGGTGCATTTTTGAAAAATAAACGTGTGTGTTACTGGGTTGTGGCTTAATATACAAGGCAGATTGCATTTTGCAGTTATCTTGAAATTTATCTAGCGTATTAGTTATCATTGTTGTTTGTATTATTGTTTTTTTTTGTTTGCTCGTTTTGACCACGATAGCAGCTATATAATTATCATAATCCTATGATCTCGTCTCACCAGGTGCAGGTAGTGTTGAATGCCACCATCAACGGATTGGCAATCCAATTTAGGGATGACATCAACTGTCATCTCCTGTTCAACCCCCGCCCCCAGCTGAATCAGTTTGTGCTGAACGCGATGATTGGGGCCAACTGGAACCCGGAAGTCCTCATCACACCACCATCCTGGTACAACATTGGGGACGTTAACGAGTATCTTTTCCTGGTCACAGCAAGCAATTTCCAAATATTTATCAACAGACGGTACATAACTACATACGCTTGCTTAATTGAACCTCAAAAAATAAATCATTTACTGATTTCTGGTTATGAAACTATTAAAAACGTCATGTATTAATACTTGATAGCATAATAAATTTTTTTCTTAAATGGCAATTCCAGTAACATTTGGCAGAGAAAAAAAGAATTGCTAAGAAAAAAATATTGTACGCCAAGTGAATGTAAAAAATAATAATATGATAATCGAGCCAAAAATGCTAATTTTTTAAAAGGAAAAATGTTTTAGTATTTAAAAGTTTATCAAACATGTAAGTAAAGTAAGTACCACCTCCACTTTTCTTATATCGCTCAGAAGTTAAAAGAAAACTGCAAATTTAATGTTATATATAAACTTTTCATGAGCATAACTGAAACGGCACTCAAGTTATTGTATTCAAACACACATATACACACACACACACACACACACACACTACAATCGTGCATAAAATGGGGACTAATACAGCAATTTAAGTAATAAAACGTCGAATTAAAACTGTGTTTTTGTTTTTATTTTTATAAGTTTTAAGTTGTGTACAATTTTTAAAAATTAGGTAACATGCTTTTACAAGCTTTTCTTTAACTAGATTTTAACATTATGTCTGCTAAGTTCGATAGTGTTTTAGAAATATATTTCAAATCAAAAGCTACTTTATCGGACACGTTGGTCTATGGACAGATGAAGTAGAGTTCTACTATATCTGTGACTTCGGCATGAGAGTAGATTATGGGATCAGCTTTTGCTCAGCCGCTTTTAATTTCTCTAACACAAGTCCGGTACTCATCAGAGCTGGGTGGGCTCAGGGACGTCCACCGATAACCGATTTCATGAAATAATATTAGCAGTCGTAGTAAAAACTTTTTAAAAATCTATCTAAAAAGTTTCATATTTAGTTATCATTAAATGGTGAATTAGGACCACTTTTTAATTTAGGCCCGCTACATCCAATTCCACCCCGATTTCTAAGTCCGGCCACAATTTAGTTTTATCATGTCGACCGAGTTTTTTATTCATGTGTACATGAGCGTAATAAGTTATGAAAGTCATTTTAGTATTCGTCAACCTAACAACAGTTTTTGCAGTTTTTAAGCAATAAAGAGGGTTAATGGGTGTACAAAAACAAAAACGTTATGATTTTGTTTATAAAGTAGAATCAGCTCAATAATATAAAATAAAAAGCTGTCGAAGTTTTGGGTCCCTCTCCCTCCCAAGTGTTCGAAGAAATGTGGTTCCACCTCTGTCGCCACATTTGTATTAGTCGTGGCATTGAATTCACCCACCGGTATGCTTTTAATGAAGTTTAAAACAGGGAGTTAAAGACGAGTTAAATTTTAATCACGAAACGAAATAAAACAATACGAATTTTTCGGTCGATGCATTAATAAACAATCACTCACAACATAAAAGGAACAACAATTTGTTATAAGGAATGTTCGATACTTTTTGAAAAATAAAACTTTTCAAAGTTCACACAACTCATGAAATGTTTTTAACACACACTACCATCGCTAGCTCTGGTGCTAAATTGTAGTATAAAAACTCCAGAAGTTAACAGATCTAGTTAACACGCTAAGAAAATGCTTTTAAAAGTGTATTTCCTGCTTATATTAAATGCGGTTTCGATTACACCCGTCAAAATTAACCTCTGCGACCCCACGAAAGTTGTAACACAATGTTACACAAAGTTACAAGAATTACCTGGCCTACACTTGGATGGATGTCTGCCCAATACAACAGAAAAAGTTTCCTCAGTGTTAAGTTGTGGCAGGAAATATTTATCCCAGAACTCTAAGATGGCTTACAGCTACAGAGGAGTTGACCAGGCTTGTTATCCCTGTGATGGCGCTGATGTGACTGGGATTGTCTTTGGTCAGTCAAGTTCTGTCGTAGCGACACGAACTAAGACATGGATGAATTTTTCATCTCTGCAAAGTTTAGTTGGCCTTAAAGGCATAGCAGCTGGCTCAGTGGTAAGAAATTACCTACAATATTTTTTTATCTATAATTAAATTTATAGTTGTAATGAGAAATTAATCTTAACTTGTGTATCAATTTAATTGAAATAAGATTACTTTTTAATTTGTGCGTTTTCAGCATGTTTCATTTTGCTATTGATGGTGCTTTCTTTTTGATTTGTGATAACACCTTTTGAAGTTCAAATTAAAATTAGCTCTAAAGTCAACTCTATAATAATTTATTTACATCAATTGGTAGATCATTTATTATTTTTAATACATTTTCCATAACACTAGCCTTAATCCCTGTTCAAAAACTGAAAATCTATGCTAAAATGAAGCAGTCAACATTAAAACTTCACGCATATGCAGTATAAATATAGATGCTCATACACACAATCACACACACACACACACACACACATATATATATATATATATATATATATATATATATATATATATATATATATATATATATATATATATATATATATATATATATATATATATATATATATATATATATATATGAGAGTGTTTGCGTGTGCTTGCGTGGGTATGTGTACTTATGCATATGTGTGTATCATTTTAAACACGAACCTTCTTGATTTTATAATACACCTAGTATTAACTTCAGGTCTACGTATCTACACAGTACAGCACAAGTGGCGGTTTTATGTTGTACTTTTACTTCGACCCCTGGAACTACTACATGGTGACAACAACCACAACTAACACAATCACAGGACAACTAACTGTGAATTTGTCAACCAAACTAAACAACACCTGGGGCAACAGCAGGACGTGGGTATTAAACACGTACGTAAAGAACAGGACAGTTGACCACTACGTGCTTGTGAGAGAGGATAAATATCTAGTCTATGTTGACAATAAATTCTGTTGTGACTTTAAACATTTGATGCCTATATCTGGTGTTAACCGTCTTATGATTTCGCCCTCGATTTTTGTTAGGATTTTTAGCGTTTAACTTGATTTCTACCATATGGGTTGTTTTTTTAATTGTATTTCTGCTCTTTAAAGCTCTGATCAATTTTCGTGATTTGAAAACTTAATTTTTTTAAATCTAATCATTTTTTTTTTGCTGTTTTCAATAGACATCTAAATCTATGACTATATCAAACAAAGGTTTTCTTATACAATGTGATTATATGAAGGCGGGAGTGTTTCGGTTCAAATCTTGTAATTCATTTTCAAACAGACCGATCGTTTGAAGTCATAATGTAAACCCACCAATTACTGTAGAATGTGAAGCTTTTACGTACTGTATGTTAAATTTTAAAGTTAAAATTTAACTCAAAATATAATAAAAAACCAAAATGGAAGATTACTATAAAGTAGTAATCACAAGACTGACCATTTGAGATCCTGTCCACTTCGAATGTTGCTTAAACATTTTAGCAAAGGCACGAAATGAATGTACGTCATCTTGCTTCTTGTGAACAACAACACGAATAGCCTCTAAAAATCTATTAAATATTTTAAAATGTGTGTGCATGTGATTAAAATAATCTATATACTACTAAAAGTCAAGTTTGTTTACATGTTTGAATATTTATTTGTTTTTTTGTTTGTTTTTTTGTTTGTTTTTTTGTTTGCCTGATCGACTATCTCGCATGGTTGCACTCATCGTGGAAAGCTGTAAAATAGTATGTAGGTAGAGAAAATTTTTTGTTTTAAGACAGACTGTTAATCACAAATTTATTTAAAGACGTTAATTAATTTATTGATTTATTCATATGCAGAGTAACCCATTTTTTTTTAAAAGATTAAAACGACCACTACACTCGGCGGGACCGTGACGTCACAGGTTTTTGTTTACTCTTTAGTACAATAAAATGGCGGCGTCTATCGAAGAAAATTGTGTTCCCATTCACAAGTTTAACGCGTTCTAAATCTAATTTTCTGTGGGTCATAACTTTAACAATACGTCCGTTTGCTGTATTTATTACGTTCCAACACTTATATCAATTTTCAACTGTCTTTTTCATTTAGTTTTACGATAAATTTCTCTAGATCTAAAATTTGTCCAAGAAAGTTATTTATAGATCTAGATCTAGAATCTAGATCTAGGTCAAATCAAAGATTTAATAGTTATAAATAAATACAATCCAAAAAAAAACGAGACTTAAGCAAACCAGTCGTAGATCTAGAATATAGATAATTCTATCTAGATTTAGATCTAGATAATAACTAGATAATAATGAGTTTCTATATACTAAACTATTTTAAACCTTTATTGTTTTATATAAATCTTTGTTTGGAATATGGTAATTTTGAAATGCTCGCTCCGGGCCTATGACTATGTATGAGCGTAGCTAATGATTAGATCTAGATCTAGATTCTAGATCTAGCAAGAAAAACTAAACTTAAGACTTAAGCAAACCAGTCGTAGATCTAAAATATAGATAATTCTATCTAGATTTAGATAATAATGAGTTTCAATATACTAAAATATTTTAGACCTTTATTATTTTGTATAAATCTTTGTTTCGAATATGCAAATTTTGAAATGCTGGATCCGGGCCTATTGGCGTAGCTTAAGATTCATACGCGGCTTCGATGCCGGTAAGTTTGCTAAATTATAAACGTAAATTCTAAATATAGCTCAGTCGTAGATCTAAAATATAGATAATTTTCTATCTAGATTTAGTTAATAATGATTTTCTATATACTAAACTATTTTAGACCTTTATTATTTTATATAAATCTTTGTTTGGAATATGGTAATTTTGAAATGCTCGCTCCGGGCCTATGAGCGTAGCTAATGATTAGATCTAGATTCTAGATCTAGATTCTAGATCTAGCAAGAAACTTAAGACTTAAGCAAACGAGTCGTAGAATCTAGATCAAGATAATTCTATCTAGATCTAGATTTTTTTTCTAGATAATTTCAGACCTTCTTTATTTTATATAAATCTTTGTTTGGCTAAGTTAAGATAAAATTTAATTTGAAAGTTGCTGCTACTAGACTTAGTTCTAGATCTACGCGCGTAAATAAAGTTGGATAAGGAGACTCATAGTATAGTATAAAAATTCATTTGTGTCGTCACGAGTAAATAGATAAGTTGGTAGCGTAGTCCGCTCTCATGCGGGTGGTACAGGTTCTAGACCAATATGTCAAATATATATTTTTTTCAATTTTTTTTTTTTTTAGATGTGAATGATAAAGTTGTCTATCTGAACTTGGCAGGATACAGGGCAGGTGAAGTAGAGTTCATCTGTTTCTTTGTCCTAAGCATATGAAAGGATAGTGTGGTCAGAGACATGCTCGGCTGGAATCGTTTTTTAAACGATAAAAACATGTTGTCTGAGACTTGGCGGGACACTGGGCAGGTGAAGTAGAGTTGAGTAGGTCACATGTGACGTCAGTATATGAAGGGATAGTCCGAAATCGGTGTTTTCGGTGTTTTTAAAAGATAAGAAACATATTTTTGAATGTGGGGTCTGTTTTTTGTGACGATAAGTGACACTGCAGTAGCGTATCGAGGAGGGGGGGGGGCGGGAGGGGAGGGGAGGCGGGGGGGGGAAGGGGAGGGGAGGCGGGGGGAGGGGGGGCGGGGGGGGGACATATGTTGGGGCGCCAAAATGGTTTGGAAAAATAACTTGAAAGGTTGAGGGGGGTTCAAATCGAAAGTTTGAGTGGGGGGGGGGGGTGCACATAAAAAGTTCGAGGGGGGTTGAAAATCGAAACCTTGGGGGGGGGGGGTTTAAAATCGAAAAGTTTGTCCCCGGGCGCCGGGAAGGGTCGCTATTCCTCTGAGTGACAGACGTGATGTTTTTTGATGGATGACCCCCGAAACCCACAGTTATCCAACGGATGACGGGTATTCTAGTTGGTTTTAAAAACTTTATTGTGTGGATTTTGTTGGACTTAACTTAAACAAAAAAAATTGTATTTAAGGTTTTTGCTATTCTTGGTAACGGTTTATTTTTTTACTTCACCGAAAATGTAAATAAACATGGCATAACTTGATCATGTGGTTTTAGAAATGTAATTTTATTTTTTAAAAGTAATTAAAAAGGCCTAGTTTTGAGTACAAATTACTACACACTTGTGTTTTCAAAAAATTGCACAATGAATTTCTATAAAGCAAATCAATGTTTATCTTACTTAATTGAAACTGCAGGTTATAATTTAGGTTTACTGAAATTAAATAGAAATATAGCCTTAACCGGAAAAAAATTGTTTCAAGTTCTATAGTGTGATTTTTTTGCGTTTATACAATTGATTCTTGACAACAACAAAAAAAAACGATTTGTATTCATGTACATATTAATGACGGAAAACTTTTTGTCACTCTTTGTTGTCCATTATTTATGTAACCAGTGTAATTTATGTAAGTTAGAATACGTTCCAACTAATTGGATGTTTTGAAGAGCTTCTTCTTCTTCTTCTTCGTTCTTAATTATTAGTGTTGAAGGGGATCGAGATTTATCTGCCAGTGGGTTTGAACTCGAGACTTTGTTAGAATTTTTTTGCCGACTCGACCACGCCTCCAACACAATTAAGCGTTACGTGTCAACTGGTTATGCGCCATTGAGGCCATTGACTCCGATTTCAGCCTGCTTTTCTTTTTGGATTTGCTTCCATAGCCTTTGTCCAACCAAGAACAAACTACAAGGCAGCAGTTGTTTAATTTTGGAGTTGTCTCTCCTAGAAGAGTGGCTGTCCCCAGCTAACGAGCCTCATCAGCCCGAGGGTTCGAACTCGAGACTTTTCGGTTTAGCAACCATGAGCTTTACCGACTCGACCACGCCGAAGCGAGCTATGAATGTTGTGTCACCTTGTGGTGTTGTGTATGTAGAAGCTGCAGAGGGAAAAAGAGATGAGAACTCTGAACGACGTATTAGAGATTATCCCAACCATAGAGAGCGATGGCGTTCGTTGCGAGATAAGTTTCTGATTGTTACCTAACCTGTTCACACACATTTAGTATACTTCGTGTCTTTATATGCTACGACTGTTTGTTGGTCTGTGTGTTTTTAAACACTCCTCTTATTAAGTTACATTTAGTCATTCTTATTTAGCAAAATTTAAAAAAATACTGTTAATAGATTGAAATAATTTAGTCATTTTTATTTGAGTATCTTTTAGTTCAACTAGTTTAGCTATTATACTTAATTTGTTTTCCTCCAAACGCTAATGAACGAGCCTATCGTTTGAATTCACATCGAGCTGTAAAGAGAGGTCAGGTTTTTAATAGACGACCTGAAGAGTGACAGATTGAGAAAATACACGATATAAATATATTGCTAAAACTATTTTATTTTTAAAAAAAACTATTTTGCCGAGTCCATATCAAATATTTAGTTACTATTTTTTTAATGCAAGGATTTTTTTTCTAATCCCTCGTAAAGAGAGAAGTTGTGAAAAAAATGTTTATACCTATTTCAATAAAAATTTGATACTAAACGATATCTATACACGCTTGGTTTGCTATTGTCCCACTATGTATGACATTTTTACTATTTTTTTTTTTTGTATGACAGAAATATATAAGCCACAACATAATTTTGTTTTCCAACGTGGTTGACCACAAAGAATTCCATTCTTTTGTGCGCGAGTTCATTGTAGTTAGATCAGGTCTTTCTAGGCTATAAGCATTCCAGCACGCACGCAAGCAGAACAATTCGATATTTTTATTCTGGTTGACTTTTAATTATTTAAGACAAAAACATTTACGTCGACAATTGAAAAAAATTGTTTGAAATGGATCTTTAACTCCCGTGGTCAATAGTCCAGTTTTTGGTCCTGCATCGTGTGTTCACCGACAATTAATGTACACGTTTTAAAAGGCTTTTTAAACATTTTTCAAATGGCTTTGTGAACAGGTTACCTCAATTAATGTCAAAATGTTCAACTTCTCTCCCACAGATAGCAGCGGTCTTTATATTCATATCGAGGATCATACTTTGTAATAATTTATTTTAGCATGAGCTGTGTTTCCACATGAACGACTAGGCTGCTAAACACAAACAAAAGACTGGGGATTATTCAAACGAATAATTAACTTCAATTACATTGAATTGATTCACAATGCATTCTTTAATAATGCTGAGCTATTAACATATTAACAATGTTAAACCGTTTATGTTGTTTTTAAGAATAGACGGTGAAAATTATTACATTGAATGTAATCCGAGACAGTGTGTAGTTTAACTTACATTGCATCATCGTTAGTCCTGATGTTAAAATGTTAGTGTAGGAAGATAGAGGTTATCAGTCTAATCAAGATAACACAGTGAAGAAATGTTCGTTAAAATGTATTGCCTGCTAACTTTAACATCAATCTCGTCTATATCCGTCAACAGTTACCTCTGCGACACCACAAAAGTTGTAACACAATGTAACACAAAGTTACAAGAATTGTCTGGCCTAAGCTTGGATGGGTGTCGCAATGTCGCTAACCCCGAAATTTCCCCAACCCAACATTCTCAATGCCCTTGACCTTATACTTTCAATGTCCCCAACCCTACCTTCTCAATTTCCCCAAACCCCAATACTCCAAATGTCCACAATCCAACACTCTCATTTTCCCTAACCTTTTCACTCTCAGTGTCCTCAACATTATACTCTTAATGTCCCCAACACTACCTTCTCAATTTCCCCAACACTCTCAATGTCCCTAACCCCATACTTTCCCATGTCCCTAACCCTAAACTCTCAATTTCCTCAACCCTACAATCTCAATCTCCTTAACACTACCATCGGAATGAACCTAACACCCCGCTATTCAAACGTCCTTAGCACCCATTGAGCACCCATTAAGCCCTAGTGTAGAACTTGCAAGTTCCAGCGGTTTAACATATTTTTGAAATTCAACTCTTTTAGTATTGATCGTGTTTTAATACTTGAAATACTGCATGAAAAACAATGGATTATTAAATTGTTCATCGATCTCTTGTTATTTCCTGCATGAAATTAAATGAAATTTCCTGACACAGCTGAGCAATCTATTGATTTTATTAAGTCGGCACCTCACAATTAAACTATGACAAAAATAATTTTGCTTTCAGATAAAAAAGTAAATCGATCACTCAATTATAGTTTGTACATTTCTTCATTGAACTCGGTAGTTTCATGTACAGATGCCCATAAACCCAGCACCAATGCTAGTGAAAGTGTTTTATCTGCTTACATTTGTAGCAATATCGTGCGCGGTTGTCAACATTAAACCATGCGACCCCACGAAAGTTGTAACACAATGTAACACAAAGTTACAAGAATTACCTGGCCTACACTTGGATGGATGTCTGCCCAATACAACAGAAAAAGTTTCCTCAGTGTTAAGTTGTGGCAGGAAATATTTATCCCAGAACTCTAAGATGGCTTACAGCTACAGAGGAGTTGACCAGGCTTGTTATCCCTGTGATGGCGCTGATGTGACTGGGATTGTCTTTGGTCAGTCAAGTTCTGTCGTAGCGACACGAACTAAGACATGGATGAATTTTTCATCTCTGCAAAGTTTAGTTGGCCTTAAAGGCATAGCAGCTGGCTCAGTGGTAAGAAATTACCTACAATATTTTTTTATCTATAATTAAATTTATAGTTGTAATGAGAAATTAATCTTAACTTGTGTATCAATTTAATTGAAATAAGATT
The DNA here is from genome assembly GCF_028476545.2 of Physella acuta. Classification (NCBI taxonomy): domain Eukaryota; kingdom Metazoa; phylum Mollusca; class Gastropoda; family Physidae; genus Physella; species Physella acuta. Next base: position 418,349 of record NW_026732074.1, on the reverse strand, counting down.
ACTTTTTAATTTGTGCGTTTTCAGCATGTTTCATTTTGCTATTGATGGTGCTTTCTTTTTGATTTGTGATAACACCTTTTGAAGTTCAAATTAAAATTAGCTCTAAAGTCAACTCTATAATAATTTATTTACATCAATTGGTAGATCATTTATTATTTTTAATACATTTTCCATAACACTAGCCTTAATCCCTGTTCAAAAACTGAAAATCTATGCTAAAATGAAGCAGTCAACATTAAAACTTCACGCATATGCAGTATAAATATAGATGCTCATACACACAATCACACACACACACACACACACACATATATATATATATATATATATATATATATATATATATATATATATATATATATATATATATATATATATATATATATATATATATATATATATATATATATATGAGAGTGTTTGCGTGTGCTTGCGTGGGTATGTGTACTTATGCATATGTGTGTATCATTTTAAACACGAACCTTCTTGATTTTATAATACACCTAGTATTAACTTCAGGTCTACGTATCTACACAGTACAGCACAAGTGGCGGTTTTATGTTGTACTTTTACTTCGACCCCTGGAACTACTACATGGTGACAACAACCACAACTAACACAATCACAGGACAACTAACTGTGAATTTGTCAACCAAACTAAACAACACCTGGGGCAACAGCAGGACGTGGGTATTAAACACGTACGTAAAGAACAGGACAGTTGACCACTACGTGCTTGTGAGAGAGGATAAATATCTAGTCTATGTTGACAATAAATTCTGTTGTGACTTTAAACATTTGATGCCTATATCTGGTGTTAACCGTCTTATGATTTCGCCCTCGATTTTTGTTAGGATTTTTAGCGTTTAACTTGATTTCTACCATATGGGTTGTTTTTTTAATTGTATTTCTGCTCTTTAAAGCTCTGATCAATTTTCGTGATTTGAAAACTTAATTTTTTTAAATCTAATCATTTTTTTTTTGCTGTTTTCAATAGACATCTAAATCTATGACTATATCAAACAAAGGTTTTCTTATACAATGTGATTATATGAAGGCGGGAGTGTTTCGGTTCAAATCTTGTAATTCATTTTCAAACAGACCGATCGTTTGAAGTCATAATGTAAACCCACCAATTACTGTAGAATGTGAAGCTTTTACGTACTGTATGTTAAATTTTAAAGTTAAAATTTAACTCAAAATATAATAAAAAACCAAAATGGAAGATTACTATAAAGTAGTAATCACAAGACTGACCATTTGAGATCCTGTCCACTTCGAATGTTGCTTAAACATTTTAGCAAAGGCACGAAATGAATGTACGTCATCTTGCTTCTTGTGAACAACAACACGAATAGCCTCTAAAAATCTATTAAATATTTTAAAATGTGTGTGCATGTGATTAAAATAATCTATATACTACTAAAAGTCAAGTTTGTTTACATGTTTGAATATTTATTTGTTTTTTTGTTTGTTTTTTTGTTTGTTTTTTTGTTTGCCTGATCGACTATCTCGCATGGTTGCACTCATCGTGGAAAGCTGTAAAATAGTATGTAGGTAGAGAAAATTTTTTGTTTTAAGACAGACTGTTAATCACAAATTTATTTAAAGACGTTAATTAATTTATTGATTTATTCATATGCAGAGTAACCCATTTTTTTTTAAAAGATTAAAACGACCACTACACTCGGCGGGACCGTGACGTCACAGGTTTTTGTTTACTCTTTAGTACAATAAAATGGCGGCGTCTATCGAAGAAAATTGTGTTCCCATTCACAAGTTTAACGCGTTCTAAATCTAATTTTCTGTGGGTCATAACTTTAACAATACGTCCGTTTGCTGTATTTATTACGTTCCAACACTTATATCAATTTTCAACTGTCTTTTTCATTTAGTTTTACGATAAATTTCTCTAGATCTAAAATTTGTCCAAGAAAGTTATTTATAGATCTAGATCTAGAATCTAGATCTAGGTCAAATCAAAGATTTAATAGTTATAAATAAATACAATCCAAAAAAAAACGAGACTTAAGCAAACCAGTCGTAGATCTAGAATATAGATAATTCTATCTAGATTTAGATCTAGATAATAACTAGATAATAATGAGTTTCTATATACTAAACTATTTTAAACCTTTATTGTTTTATATAAATCTTTGTTTGGAATATGGTAATTTTGAAATGCTCGCTCCGGGCCTATGACTATGTATGAGCGTAGCTAATGATTAGATCTAGATCTAGATTCTAGATCTAGCAAGAAAAACTAAACTTAAGACTTAAGCAAACCAGTCGTAGATCTAAAATATAGATAATTCTATCTAGATTTAGATAATAATGAGTTTCAATATACTAAAATATTTTAGACCTTTATTATTTTGTATAAATCTTTGTTTCGAATATGCAAATTTTGAAATGCTGGATCCGGGCCTATTGGCGTAGCTTAAGATTCATACGCGGCTTCGATGCCGGTAAGTTTGCTAAATTATAAACGTAAATTCTAAATATAGCTCAGTCGTAGATCTAAAATATAGATAATTTTCTATCTAGATTTAGTTAATAATGATTTTCTATATACTAAACTATTTTAGACCTTTATTATTTTATATAAATCTTTGTTTGGAATATGGTAATTTTGAAATGCTCGCTCCGGGCCTATGAGCGTAGCTAATGATTAGATCTAGATTCTAGATCTAGATTCTAGATCTAGCAAGAAACTTAAGACTTAAGCAAACGAGTCGTAGAATCTAGATCAAGATAATTCTATCTAGATCTAGATTTTTTTTCTAGATAATTTCAGACCTTCTTTATTTTATATAAATCTTTGTTTGGCTAAGTTAAGATAAAATTTAATTTGAAAGTTGCTGCTACTAGACTTAGTTCTAGATCTACGCGCGTAAATAAAGTTGGATAAGGAGACTCATAGTATAGTATAAAAATTCATTTGTGTCGTCACGAGTAAATAGATAAGTTGGTAGCGTAGTCCGCTCTCATGCGGGTGGTACAGGTTCTAGACCAATATGTCAAATATATATTTTTTTCAATTTTTTTTTTTTTTAGATGTGAATGATAAAGTTGTCTATCTGAACTTGGCAGGATACAGGGCAGGTGAAGTAGAGTTCATCTGTTTCTTTGTCCTAAGCATATGAAAGGATAGTGTGGTCAGAGACATGCTCGGCTGGAATCGTTTTTTAAACGATAAAAACATGTTGTCTGAGACTTGGCGGGACACTGGGCAGGTGAAGTAGAGTTGAGTAGGTCACATGTGACGTCAGTATATGAAGGGATAGTCCGAAATCGGTGTTTTCGGTGTTTTTAAAAGATAAGAAACATATTTTTGAATGTGGGGTCTGTTTTTTGTGACGATAAGTGACACTGCAGTAGCGTATCGAGGAGGGGGGGGGCGGGAGGGGAGGGGAGGCGGGGGGGGGAAGGGGAGGGGAGGCGGGGGGAGGGGGGGCGGGGGGGGGACATATGTTGGGGCGCCAAAATGGTTTGGAAAAATAACTTGAAAGGTTGAGGGGGGTTCAAATCGAAAGTTTGAGTGGGGGGGGGGGTGCACATAAAAAGTTCGAGGGGGGTTGAAAATCGAAACCTTGGGGGGGGGGGTTTAAAATCGAAAAGTTTGTCCCCGGGCGCCGGGAAGGGTCGCTATTCCTCTGAGTGACAGACGTGATGTTTTTTGATGGATGACCCCCGAAACCCACAGTTATCCAACGGATGACGGGTATTCTAGTTGGTTTTAAAAACTTTATTGTGTGGATTTTGTTGGACTTCACTTAAACAAAAAAAATTGTATTTAAGGTTTTTGCTATTCTTGGTAACGGTTTATTTTTTTACTTCACCGAAAATGTAAATAAACATGGCATAACTTGATCATGTGGTTTTAGAAATGTAATTTTATTTTTTAAAAGTAATTAAAAAGGCCTAGTTTTGAGTACAAATTACTACACACTTGTGTTTTCAAAAAATTGCACAATGAATTTCTATAAAGCAAATCAATGTTTATCTTACTTAATTGAAACTGCAGGTTATAATTTAGGTTTACTGAAATTAAATAGAAATATAGCCTTAACCGGAAAAAAATTGTTTCAAGTTCTATAGTGTGATTTTTTTGCGTTTATACAATTGATTCTTGACAACAACAAAAAAAAACGATTTGTATTCATGTACATATTAATGACGGAAAACTTTTTGTCACTCTTTGTTGTCCATTATTTATGTAACCAGTGTAATTTATGTAAGTTAGAATACGTTCCAACTAATTGGATGTTTTGAAGAGCTTCTTCTTCTTCTTCTTCGTTCTTAATTATTAGTGTTGAAGGGGATCGAGATTTATCTGCCAGTGGGTTTGAACTCGAGACTTTGTTAGAATTTTTTTGCCGACTCGACCACGCCTCCAACACAATTAAGCGTTACGTGTCAACTGGTTATGCGCCATTGAGGCCATTGACTCCGATTTCAGCCTGCTTTTCTTTTTGGATTTGCTTCCATAGCCTTTGTCCAACCAAGAACAAACTACAAGGCAGCAGTTGTTTAATTTTGGAGTTGTCTCTCCTAGAAGAGTGGCTGTCCCCAGCTAACGAGCCTCATCAGCCCGAGGGTTCGAACTCGAGACTTTTCGGTTTAGCAACCATGAGCTTTACCGACTCGACCACGCCGAAGCGAGCTATGAATGTTGTGTCACCTTGTGGTGTTGTGTATGTAGAAGCTGCAGAGGGAAAAAGAGATGAGAACTCTGAACGACGTATTAGAGATTATCCCAACCATAGAGAGCGATGGCGTTCGTTGCGAGATAAGTTTCTGATTGTTACCTAACCTGTTCACACACATTTAGTATACTTCGTGTCTTTATATGCTACGACTGTTTGTTGGTCTGTGTGTTTTTAAACACTCCTCTTATTAAGTTACATTTAGTCATTCTTATTTAGCAAAATTTAAAAAAATACTGTTAATAGATTGAAATAATTTAGTCATTTTTATTTGAGTATCTTTTAGTTCAACTAGTTTAGCTATTATACTTAATTTGTTTTCCTCCAAACGCTAATGAACGAGCCTATCGTTTGAATTCACATCGAGCTGTAAAGAGAGGTCAGGTTTTTAATAGACGACCTGAAGAGTGACAGATTGAGAAAATACACGATATAAATATATTGCTAAAACTATTTTATTTTTAAAAAAAACTATTTTGCCGAGTCCATATCAAATATTTAGTTACTATTTTTTTAATGCAAGGATTTTTTTTCTAATCCCTCGTAAAGAGAGAAGTTGTGAAAAAAATGTTTATACCTATTTCAATAAAAATTTGATACTAAACGATATCTATACACGCTTGGTTTGCTATTGTCCCACTATGTATGACATTTTTACTATTTTTTTTTTTTGTATGACAGAAATATATAAGCCACAACATAATTTTGTTTTCCAACGTGGTTGACCACAAAGAATTCCATTCTTTTGTGCGCGAGTTCATTGTAGTTAGATCAGGTCTTTCTAGGCTATAAGCATTCCAGCACGCACGCAAGCAGAACAATTCGATATTTTTATTCTGGTTGACTTTTAATTATTTAAGACAAAAACATTTACGTCGACAATTGAAAAAAATTGTTTGAAATGGATCTTTAACTCCCGTGGTCAATAGTCCAGTTTTTGGTCCTGCATCGTGTGTTCACCGACAATTAATGTACACGTTTTAAAAGGCTTTTTAAACATTTTTCAAATGGCTTTGTGAACAGGTTACCTCAATTAATGTCAAAATGTTCAACTTCTCTCCCACAGATAGCAGCGGTCTTTATATTCATATCGAGGATCATACTTTGTAATAATTTATTTTAGCATGAGCTGTGTTTCCACATGAACGACTAGGCTGCTAAACACAAACAAAAGACTGGGGATTATTCAAACGAATAATTAACTTCAATTACATTGAATTGATTCACAATGCATTCTTTAATAATGCTGAGCTATTAACATATTAACAATGTTAAACCGTTTATGTTGTTTTTAAGAATAGACGGTGAAAATTATTACATTGAATGTAATCCGAGACAGTGTGTAGTTTAACTTACATTGCATCATCGTTAGTCCTGATGTTAAAATGTTAGTGTAGGAAGATAGAGGTTATCAGTCTAATCAAGATAACACAGTGAAGAAATGTTCGTTAAAATGTATTGCCTGCTAACTTTAACATCAATCTCGTCTATATCCGTCAACAGTTACCTCTGCGACACCACAAAAGTTGTAACACAATGTAACACAAAGTTACAAGAATTGTCTGGCCTAAGCTTGGATGGGTGTCGCAATGTCGCTAACCCCGAAATTTCCCCAACCCAACATTCTCAATGCCCTTGACCTTATACTTTCAATGTCCCCAACCCTACCTTCTCAATTTCCCCAAACCCCAATACTCCAAATGTCCACAATCCAACACTCTCATTTTCCCTAACCTTTTCACTCTCAGTGTCCTCAACATTATACTCTTAATGTCCCCAACACTACCTTCTCAATTTCCCCAACACTCTCAATGTCCCTAACCCCATACTTTCCCATGTCCCTAACCCTAAACTCTCAATTTCCTCAACCCTACAATCTCAATCTCCTTAACACTACCATCGGAATGAACCTAACACCCCGCTATTCAAACGTCCTTAGCACCCATTGAGCACCCATTAAGCCCTAGTGTAGAACTTGCAAGTTCCAGCGGTTTAACATATTTTTGAAATTCAACTCTTTTAGTATTGATCGTGTTTTAATACTTGAAATACTGCATGAAAAACAATGGATTATTAAATTGTTCATCGATCTCTTGTTATTTCCTGCATGAAATTAAATGAAATTTCCTGACACAGCTGAGCAATCTATTGATTTTATTAAGTCGGCACCTCACAATTAAACTATGACAAAAATAATTTTGCTTTCAGATAAAAAAGTAAATCGATCACTCAATTATAGTTTGTACATTTCTTCATTGAACTCGGTAGTTTCATGTACAGATGCCCATAAACCCAGCACCAATGCTAGTGAAAGTGTTTTATCTGCTTACATTTGTAGCAATATCGTGCGCGGTTGTCAACATTAAACCATGCGACCCCACGAAAGTTGTAACACAATGTAACACAAAGTTACAAGAATTACCTGGCCTACACTTGGATGGATGTCTGCCCAATACAACAGAAAAAGTTTCCTCAGTGTTAAGTTGTGGCAGGAAATATTTATCCCAGAACTCTAAGATGGCTTACAGCTACAGAGGAGTTGACCAGGCTTGTTATCCTTGTGATGGTACTGATGTGACTGGGATTGTGTTTGGTCGATCTAGTTCTGTTATGATGACAAGAGCTAGGACACTGATGAATTTTTCATCTCTTCAAAGTTTTCCTGGCCTTAAAGGCATAGCAGCTGGCTCTGTGGTAAGAAATTAATTACAAAAGGCATTTATGAAATTGAAAATTAGATTTTCAGTGAGATACTACAATTCGCATCATGTAAAAGTTAATTTATTTTAGACTTTAATTTGTTAATTTTTATAGTGCTTTCCTTTTTTTTTTTTTTTGCGGCTAACTACGTATTTGGGAAAGGCTTTTACCGGCAGAGTAAGAAGAAATAAATAACGTACTTATTTCTGTTAACGGTGGTCTAAGTGTAGCTTTTTGTAATAGTCAGGTGTATATGTTTAGAATTTTTGAACGGAAGTTAACTAGTTTTGCACAATGCTCTATTTCTCTTTGTTCCGAATGTGTGGTCGCGGCAGGTTCGACAGTACAGTGGTTTTCAAGCAGATTAAGGTTTAGAAATCTAAGTACAGCTGTGGAGGTGGGTTTTTTTAACAGTACGAATAACATTATAATTTTTAAAGCATTATATATAAATTTAGGACTATGGGTTAGGGATAGGGGCAATGGGTTTGGGGCTAGGGCTAATAAAAGGTTAGTCTTTGAAAAATAATAAACATTATATTTATCATGCTGTAAGTTTAAATGAATCAAATAATTATATTATATATGCTATTTACATATAATATTGGTGTTTTTGTTTATTTTATACCTCAGATAATTATTTTTTATGGTGACTGAAACAAGTAACGCGCTTATATCAACTAAACCATAACAATATATAAGCAGTGCGTTTATTTCTTCAAAAGCCTGTTACATGAGATTAGCGGGTTGTTTATTTTACCAACAGTAAGAGGAAATAAGCACTACCAGCATTATGAAAAAACTCTCGCTAATTTCCAACTTAATCTCTATAACGTTAACTGCACTCTTAAATTATATACTAATTTTAGTTTGTAGATCTGTGTCTTATTTTTAATACATCTCGTTAACGCTAACCTTGACAATTCATTTAAATCAGTCTGATAGGCTAAGCTATATACGAGTTAGCGTTTTAACTACACTCATTAACAGCATAAATATGGATACCCATAAAAAACATGCACACACGGAAATTATATATATATATATAAATATATATATATATATATATATATATATATATATATATATATATATATATATATATATATATATATAAATATATATATATATATATATATATATATATATATATATATATATATATATATATAAATATATATATATATATATATATATATAATATGTATATATTTTATATATATATATATATATATATATATATATATATATATATATATATATATATATATATATATCCGTGTGTATATATATGATATATATATACAAAATATATAATATGCTTTTTGTATCGTATGAATATACATATATCTGTCTGTATGTGTGCGCAGTTGTCAGTTTTTCATTGTACGTGTCAGTTTATCCTTGAACCTTCTTGATGTTTGAAACGTCTTTTTTTTCCTGCAGGTCTACGTGTCCGCGAGATACAGCACTAGTGGAGGTTTTTCGTTGTACTTTAACCTTGACCCTTATAACTACTACTTTGCGATGGGTGTCGGGCCGACCACAGTCAACGGACAACTGGCTGTAAGCATGTCGACCAAATTAAACAACACCTGGGGTAACGCCAAGCTCTTTACCCTAAACACGTACGCCCAGAACAGGATAGTTGACCACTACGTGCTTGTGAGGGCGGATAAATATCTAGTGTATGTTGACAATAAATTCTGTTGTGAATTTAAACACGTGATGCCTACATCTGGCATTACACGTCTTATGATTGCGCCCTTGATTTTTATAAGGACATTTAGCATGTAACTTCATTTCAACTATTACACATAGTCATTGTTGTATTAGTGTTCTTTTAAACTCGAAACACGTGAATTTTACACATAGATAAACTGGTAATTTTTTTATAGATTGATTCTAACACTGCGTTTTCACTTGCGTCGTGTATACTGTACATGTCTAGAAAAAAAAACATTTTTATGCATAAATATTTTTCAATCACCCGTTTACTAAAAACATATTATGTAAAAATGATAAATATTTTTCAATAAAAATCTGATATTAAAGTCTATCTACATACGCTCGTTCGTTTTTGTGTCAGTCTATCTAACATTTTAAATCTACTATTAATTTCAAATGTTTCTTTTTTATGTCATTTTTTCATAAAATATGTTATGTTAGGTTAGCTTGTCGTCCCTCCTGGAACATGGGCCGCTGACAAGAGCTTTCCATGCAGCTAGTCTCGCCTGGTTATTTCAGTTTAGCCTCCTCAGCAAACAATGTGAAAAAGTAAAACCCTTTCACCCATAAACCCTCCCATATCGGACGTCGTTCACTTAGGTTTTCGAGGGCTTCTTCTGTCAAAGTTATAGGGGTGCTGAGCAGCATGCAGTGACTTTGAGAATTTTACTTTACACTCTGTGGATGTTTTTATACGTAGCTGATCACAAAGTCAGTTTGTATTGTGTGTGAATGCAATGTAGCATGACCAGATCGCAATACCATAAAATCATTCAAGCACGCACACAAGCAAAACAATACAATTCATTTCTTGCTGTTGACACAATAATGGAGACGAAATTATTTTTTATGCTGTCAAAAATCATAAAATACATTTTTTTCTGCCGAGCTGAATAATCTTTTGTTTTATTTTATCCTCACAACGTGATGTGTCTTTTCTGAAATTTAAACGTTTGAAAATGTTAGCGGGGTTATTTCAGTTTAGCCTCCTCAGCAAACGACGTCAACAAACTCCAAACCTCCAACCCGTAACACCTTCAATTTCTGACACCATTCACTTAAGTTCTTAAGTTAAAACAAAAGAAAACAATTCCATAAGGCAAGGAAACTACACCACTGGAAATGGAGCCATAACATTAGTTTTCATTGAAATGCATTGTAATATTTTATTCTAGAATGAACAGGATATCCACATGAACGACTTGGCTGCTAAAAACAAACGAATAAACTTAATAAATTTGATACAAAGAAGTTATGTCAATAGTAATGAACTAATGTACGATGTTAATTTCATTATGTTTTATTTCCGAATTAGCTATTGACAATCTGAATATAATAGCAATTATTATTTTTCTATTACGAATACAAAGTGAAAATGTTTTATAATTTAAAATATTTTTTTCTGTACTTGTATACAGACTTGTGTACATGATACCTAGCGTTGTCGTTAGGCGTCATGTTAAAATATGCGCGAAAGAAGCAAGAGGTTAACATTCTGATCAGGTTAACACAGTACGGTAATGCTTTTAAAAGGTATTGCCTGTTAACGTTAATAGCAAGCTCGTCTTCTTCTATCACATTTCAATAATTCATTGTATGTAATCCGAGACAGACTTATGTTTAACTTTAATAGCATCGTCGTTATTCCTGATATTGAAATGTTAGTGTAAGAAGACAAAGGATAACAGTCTAATCAAGTTAACGCAGTAAAGATATGTTTGTTAACATTTATTGCCTGCTAACGTTAACAGTAATCTCGTCTTCATCCGTCAACATTTACCCCTGCGGCACCACGAAAGTTGTAACACAATGTTACACAAAGTTACAAGAATTGCCTGGTCTACACTTGGATGGATGTCTGCCCAATACAACAGAAAAAGTTTCCTCAGTGTTAAGTTGTGGCAGGAAATATTTATCCCAGAACTCGAAGATGGCTTACAGCTACAGAGGAGTTGACCAGGCTTGTTATCCTTGTGATGGTGCTGATGTGACTGGGATTGTCTTTGGTCGATCTAGTTTTGTTTTCAAGACAAGAATAAAGACTATTCAGAACTTTGTGTTTGATACAAGTATAGTGGGATTAAAAGGGTTACAAGCTGGCTCCTTGGTAAGTAATAGAACTAACTACAATATAATATATGCATTATACACACAAACACACATATATATATATATATATATATATATATATATATATATATATATATGTATATATATATATACGTATATATATACATATATACATATATATATATATATACATATATATATATATATATATATATATATATATATATATATATATATATATATATATATATATATATATATATATATATATATATATATATATATATATATATATGTATATGTATATAGACATACAAACACATACATGTAGATATGTGTCTATAAGTGTATTATTAATAGAGCTGCCTGTGAGTGCGTCACGAATCTGGTATAGGAATACACCAACAACTTATTTAGGCTGAGTATGATAGTGAAGTTTAGTCTCGTGTATTTCGCCTCACTCTTCACACCAACCTTTTCTTTCTACTCCAACCTTCAACTGTCCTCTCCATTCATTCCTACACGTTTTCCCCGCTCACAACACCCGCTGTCACTCGATCAGTCGCTTCCCTTTTACCCTCGTGCACTCCGTACAACAACATACACGTCAACTCACCCGGTCTCGCTTATCGCTATAGTATATATACACACACGCAGTGATTCATCCCTCGTGTACAACTTTCATACACATTACATCAACACACTGCCCAAATCCTAGTTAGCTAGAGAGGTTTTACAGCAGCACTTTGCTCCTCAGGGGCCACAATAAAATAAGTCAATTCAAGTAAGGTACTTTTATAACGAAAAAGGGCGGCTCACCAGTAAAAACAAATTGAGACAACGTTGGTCTATAAGACTTAATCAAGTACGGAAAAATGTTAACATATCTACAAGTACATATTTATAATAACTAACATTTAGGGGTCGAGCTTGAGGTGACAGTAATTTGAAGCTCTCCGAATCTACATTGAAGATTTGAATTTGTCTAGCAGAGTTATGTTACATCTTTATTCCAAAAACTTGAAGAAGGTTGAAGAAGGAATGATGAAAAAAAATTAAATCACAGTTTTTTTTCAGGATTAGTAAATGATTATAATAAAATACATAACAAAGTCTGGCTTGATAACAGCTACTAATGGGTGTGGAGTGGTGATGAAAACTGGGCTGTATGTTAATTTCCACATTCTATCTCATGTCGTGATATTATCTAAGAAACTAAACATTGCTGATAATTTAATATAAAACTATTTGGTTTGATATTTGGAATAGAAACTACGCTTATCATGGAAATACTGTATTTTCGGTAAAATTATGCTTCATGTATTTAAAGGATGAGTGTAACAATTACAAAGGATACATTAAAATATGTACCTGTTGTAACCTGGGCTGGCATAGGGTAGGAACTGGGAAAAAAATATCGTTTTAATTTTAATTTTATAAACACCACTACTTTGCGGTGACTTCAGAACAGAACTTATTGAGGTTTTTTCCAATAATCTCTAGATGGATCTAGGCTTCCAGCATGTCTGTCTTTAATTTATTTTAGCTCAATTTGTAAAATCTGTGTTTACACATTTTCTTTCAGTTTTAGTTGGCATATATATGTTATTTTTTTTTATCTTGGGGTATACCAAACACAACTTTGTTTTCTTTACGTAAGGTATTTTTGTCAGCACAATACGGCGTGAAAGGTGGATTCAGATTGCACTTTTGGGTCAGTTCAGTCAATTACTACATGGTGATGGAAACTGTACCCAGCAAAACAACGGGACAACTAGCTGTATATCTGTCAACCAAATTAAACAACACCTGGGGTAATTTCAAGTCCTATACCCTAAACACGTACGTCAGGAACAGGACAGTTGACCACTACGTTCTTGTGAGAGCGGATAAATATCTAGTCTATGTGGACAATGCATTCTGTTGTGGCTTCACTCATCTGATGCCTGTTTCACATATCACCGGTCTCTGGTTGTCGACCCCTCTATTCATCAACACATTTAGCCTGTAGCTTGACTGTACTTTGGCCATTTTAACCTTTCTTGTGTTTTACTGCACGTTGTAACTCTAAATTTTGTTAGGGATTTTTACACGAAATTAATATTTAACACACATTAACTATAAATCATGTTATTTGCTTCATCTCAATTCCTAACTCTATGTTATATTAAAACATACTTGTAAGAATCAGCTATTGATGATTCACACTTGTGTATTTTTAAAAATTCTGCACAGTGACTTTCATGAGTTTTTAAACAATTTTTAAACATTTAGTTTTTCTTGGATTATCAAAGATGTTGTATATACGTGATTGTCACGATTTAATTCCACAATGTATAGATACAAGATACTAATATAAGATACAGACTCAAAATCGATCACTAAATGAGAAAAAAAGTCACTTCGTTTGCTATGGTTATGATTAAGACAATTATTATCTATTTTATTACTGTTATTTTTATAATTATTAATATATTTTTACACATTTATTTGTTTCCGAAATCGTTACTTGCGTCAATTTGTTCAATTTAAACTATAATCACTTTTATAACTGTTTTTATTAAAAGAAAAACCAGGAAGATGTTCCAATATTTCTATTTATGTACTGAGTGATGTATGATGCTCTTACGGGAATTCAAATTAAAGTAATTGATTCTTAAGCCAAATTAAAGTAACAACAAGCAAATCGCTTGACTTTTTTACGGTTTGTAATTATTTTCTTTCCATTTTTTTTTTAATGTTCACTCCATATGTAATCACAAATCGTACTTACTTAATGTAGTGACTGTATTCAACTGATTTTTTACTTAGTTATACAATAACGTTCTGGATGTTACTTTAATCAATAGGCCTACCATGACGTTTTTGTAAATAAACTGATGTCTTATTGATACGGTTTTATGTAACTTTTATTGTTGAGAAAATATAAAACGTGAAGTGAGAAGATTTGGTTTGACGGCTGATGGTTTGATTTTGGAAGAAGAAGGAATTAATAAATTTTAGAAGCGTCCTAAAACTATTGACGACATAATTTTACAATGGAAGAAACCATTTCACTTTAAGTTAGTATATTTTGTCAAAGTGAAAGAGACATTTGATAACTTAAAGCACGTTTTAGTCTTCAAAAGGCAAAGCTCTGAGGGCTTATAAAAAACAAGTCTTTTTTACATAAATCATAGATTTACACATGTCATATGTTTGCTGTGTAAACGGGATAGCCGAGTCATTGCAAAACATGATATGAAGTTAGAACGCACTAACGTATAGAATTTAGTAGCTGAACTACATAATAAAAAGCATCTAGTTATAGTCGATGATGAGAAAAAATAACTTACCACTCACTACAAGCCAAATTAAGTGGACATCGCCAGCTTTAAAACATTCCCTAGATTTGTAAACACATTTTATTCGGTGAACATACACGGAACAACATAGTATATTTCAATTACCTGGCAGGCGTTCAACATTGGTGACCAACGCTATAAAACTGATTGTCCCTGTATCCGTGTAACTTGGTCGTCTCACACTGCACTGTCTCATATTGTCCCTGTCTCATATTGTCCCTGTCTCATATTGTCCCTGTCTCATATTGTTCCCGTCTCATATTGTCCCTGTCTCACTTGTCCCTGTCTCAAATTGTCCCTGTCTCATATTGTCCCTGTCTCATATTTCCCTGTCTCATATTGTCCCTGTCTCATATTGTCCCTGTCTCATATTGTCCCTGTCTCATATTGTCCCTGTCTCATATTGTCCGTCTCACATTGTCCCTGTCTCATATTGTCCCTGTCTCATATTGTCCCTGTCTCATATTGTCCCTGTCTCATATTGTCCCTGTCTCATATTGTCCCTGTCTCATATTGTCCCTGTCTCATATTGTCCCTGTCTCATATTGTCCCTGTCTCATATTGTCCCTGTCTCATATTGTCCCTGTATTACCCGTGTAAGTTAACAATCTCAATTTGTTACTCTTCAACCATGTCGATCGCCCAGTGTCTAGCACTGATTTACCGTGGTCAAATCATCTTATCGAGACGTATGGTTAATTCATTTCCTTCCGCTTATTAAAATCCTTTGTCCACTATGTCAACGTTGATAGATCGTTTCATATGTCAAAGTCGCAGCGGATTTCCCACTTAAATCTTATTATTCAAGCGAATCAACTACAGACGTATCCTTTATATGTTTCCATCTTGCTTCTCAGTACTCATTTCTAGCAGGGCCACCAACCTGAAACAATGTTTGATGTAATGTTCAACATGCTCATCACTAATGTAATACTCGTCTTGGCCGTCAACGTTAAATATTGTAACAAATCAAAAACTGAGCCTCAATGTTACGTAAATTTACTTGAATTTCCTGGCCTACACTTGGATGGATGTCTGCCCAATAAAACAGAAAAAGTTTCCTCAGTGTTAAGTTGCGGCAGGAAATGTTTATCCCAGAAATCTAAGATGGCTTACAGCTACAGAGGAGTTGACCAGGCTTGTTATCCTTGTGATGGTGCTGATATAAAAGGCCTCGGGTTTCGGTCAGCAACTGTTGTTATCCTACCCCGAACATCAGTGTTGTTGAGGCTGTCCCAAAGCGGAGTTATCGAGGGAATAAATGGGTTATCTCCCGGCTCTGTGGTAAGTAATTAATAAGTAATTAATAGTAATGTTTACGAATCTAAGTATGTTGGTGAGTACAGGAATGGATGGATGGGGCGGCGTTTTTGGACCGTGTAACTCACGAATGTTAACCGAAAGTCTCGGGTTCAAATCCCGGACTCGAGTCCATTCTTCTAATGTGCAGTGTTTCTTCCAGACTTTTTTTCTCCGGGGGCACTTGATATTTTCGGTAGGGTAGGGGGGGCGGTCAACATTTTCTGGTGGGGCGGACACTAGAAAAAGTATATTTTTACTATATAAAATCCATCTCGTTCGGGGGGGGGGGGGGGGCGTGGTAGACTTTCTTCAGGAGGCGGAGCCCCCCCCCCCCCCCCCGAATAGATGACTGGAAGAAACTCTGCTAATGTGTGCCTGAATTACTATACGGAAAGTAAAAGGTAAACGCGGTTGTGCATGAAACTAGTCACACTAACCTCTTACATGCCAGTGTGACAGAAACAGATGAACCGTCATTAAATGCCGTCTTTACCACCAGATTATAAAGATTAACATTATTACCCTTTTAGGTTCAGGTGAGTACCCATAATTCGTTCAAAGTTGTATCGATAGCCTTAGAAATATTAATTAAACATTTTACCAATCGCTGAGCAGTTTAAATGCTAAAATATCGAGATCAAAACCTCCAGGCATAAGTGTGTATGTATATGTATTACACATATATATATATATATATATATATATATATATATATATATATATATATATATATATATATATATATATATATATATATATATATATATATATTTATTTATTTATTTATTTATTTATTTATTTATTTATTTATTTATTTATTTATTTATTTATTTATTTATTTATTTATTTATTTATTTATTTATTTATTTATTTATTTATTTATTTATTTATTTATTTATTTATTTATTTATTTATTTATTTATTTATTTATTTATTTATTTATTTATTTATTTATTTATTTATTTATTTATTTATTTATTTATTTATTTATTTATTTATTTATTTATTTATTTATTTATTTATTTATTTATTTATTTATTTATTTATTTATTTATTTATTTATTTATTTATTTATTTATTTATTTATTTATTTATCACAGGTGCACTTCTCTGCTCAGTTCGGTGCGAACATTGACCCCGCGCTGTGCCTATTTACCAACTTGAGCAAGTTCGACGCCCACCTGTTGATGATGCCTATGATCAACTCTAGCACAGGTAAACTGGACATCAAATTGTCATCCGGACAAGTCCTAAACTGGGGCCAGTCCAAAACTGTGAGTTTGGACGTGAACCTCGTCAACAGAACGGTCAGTTTCTACCTGCTGGCCAAAGTGGACAGGTTCATGATTTATGTGGACGAAACTTTCTGTTGCGACTATGTCTATCGGTCGCCTCTGTCAACCATCAATACTACTATACTCTCTGGAAGCATGTACATAAAAATCTTTAGTGTGTAAGTTGTCTTATCTTCTCTCTGATTCAATTACTTAGTGCATGAAAGCGCTACTACCAGAATTAAGCAATTACCGAAAGCAAAATTACTAAGAAGTCTGAACGTTCAGAAATTAACTTTTTTAAAAATTTCTTTTTTATTTATTCAGATTTTAAAAAAAACTTATATAACTTTAAAGAAAACATATTTTTATTTTATCTTAAAATGAGAATAAATGTTAAGTTAAAAAAAACGCAATTACAAAACGGGAACTACATATTGTCTAGATGCAATTGACTTCTTTCAACCAACACATTTTCATTTGTTTTTGTGACTTTTGATTTTTTGTTGTAATTGCTAAATATGAAGTGAATTCTGCATAACTTGATCAGTGTTTTTTCCAGACTTTTTTCTCCGGAGGGGGGGGGGGGCACTTGAAATTTTCGGGGGGGGGGTGGCGGTAGACGTTCTTCGGGGGGGGGGGCGGACACTGTTAAAAATATTTTTTTTCTATATAAATTATATACATTTCATTTCGTTCGTTGAGGGGGGGCGGTAGAAGCCCCCCCCCCCCCCCCCCACCGAAGAGATGCCTGAAAGAAACTCTGAACTTGATTAACATTTTTTAAACACTTAAAAATTCGAAAAATGAAATTTGGATTTTTCTGATGTTTCTTCAAACAAAATGTAAACAATTTTGTCTGATATGATTTTTTTGAAATAAAGATATAAAATTACCAGCTCAAAGTTTATTTTATCTTATTTGTTTTATTTTGTGCAAATTACACCCGTCTTCAACGTGTCTTGATTCGTTTTACTTCATCACAGAGGAAAGGCTATTTACCACCGAATACTGTATTGTAAATAGTTAAGATGCGAAAACAAAACTGATAAAAAATCATTTCGAATCAATGAAACATTCAAGCATTTTAAAGACAAAAGCATCATTTTTCAAAGCTGTAACTCAACCAAATTTTCTTGCAATTCAAGAAGCCCGACATAAAGGTTTTAAATAAAAACACTATTCGATTAAAACGGATTTGTTAAGGAACAAATGAACTCACTGGTCGGCTGATTAATTATCGATTGAAAAATTTAAATTTAAAAAAAAAAGACGTGAAAGAGTTTGACATTTAAAACTTTGCATTGGAGCCTGAATGTGAGAACATTATTTAGACGGATAATTTAAATGCTAGTGGGAGTATGCGGAGAATAGCAATGCAACAAAATTGCTGGTCTACAACAATGTATTTGATAATTCTGTGCTTGGCTTTTGTGGTAAAAATATCACTGCAGACGGTTAATATAAAAGTCTGCGACAACACGAAAGTTGTAACACAATGTTACACAAAGTTACAAGAATTGCCTGGTCTACACTTGGATGGATGTCTGCCCAATACAACAGAAAAAGTTTCCTCAGTGTTAAGTTGCGGCAGGAAATATTTATCCCAGAACTCTAAGATGGCTTACAGCTACAGAGGAGCTGACCAGGCTTGTTATCCTTGTGATGGTGCTGATGTTGCAGGTATCTTGTTCCACTTGTATAGCTCTGTTTTCACACCAAGGACAACAATATTACAGAATCTTTCCAACGGTGGCAGAATTGCAGGACTGAAGGGCCTATCGGCTGGCTCTTTGGTAAGCACATTTGTTTTTTTCAATCGATGTTAAAGATCGAGAATATTTTAGCTTTTTCAAACATGTTCTGCATATATATATATATATATATATATATATATATATATATATATATATATATATATATATATATATATATATATATATATATATATATAATTTTGTAACTTTTGAGGCATGTTTAACTGCTATCAGGTATATTTATCAACTACCTACACCACCAGTGCCTCCAGTATACTGCTGTACATTATGATAGACTGGGACAACTACTGCTTGGGTGTAGGGCTCTACCCCAACTCGACAACGGGTAAACTTATTGTGGAATTGTCCTCTAAAATCAACAAGGGCTGGGGAAGTACGAGAAAGCTCACCTTAGATACCTACGCCGTCAAGCGGACGATTGACCACTACATTCTTCTAAAGAAGGATACGTTTCTAATCTACATCGAGGAGAAATTCTGTTGTCAATTTAACTATGTGTTGCCTATTTCAAACATCACCACATTGAATCTGAATAGCAAGACTTACGTACATTTCTTTAGCGTCTAGTTTTTTTGTTTTTTTTTTGTAATTTCGTGTTGAGATTTTGATAAGCAACTTTATTACAAAAACAAATAAACCGGAATTTTTATAATCTTACTTTGTTAATCTGTATATGGTATAAACTGATTGTAAAATGGTAACTTATTTTCAAATTAGATCAAACTTTATTTTATGAGAAAATGTTTCTTATATCTTTCGCCTATAACAGTTAAACAATAATTTTGCACATGTTGGAAATTATCATGCGTCTCTTTATCGTGTTTTAGCTATTGAATACCAACTGTTTATTTTAATTTGTTTATGTGCTAGCAACGACCAAGAAAAAACTACTAGAATTTACAATAAATTGTAGACGCTAAGATGATCTCAGATTTATAAGCATACTCTTATTTATGCGCGATATATATACACATATATATATATATATATATATATATATATATATATATATATATATATATATATATATATATATATATATAAATATATATATATATATATATATATATATATATATATATAAATGTCTTTATATATATATATATATATATATATATATATATATATATATATATATATATGTCTTTATATATATATATATATATATATATATATATATATATATATATATATATATATATATATATATATATATATATATATATATATATATATATATATATATATATATATGTGTGTATGCTCTGTATCAAGACAAATTATGCGGATATATTTTGTCTTCGGACATCCAGTCTGGGATATTTTATCTGAGCTCATTTGTCACGAAACCAATTTAGCGGCGTTTATTCTTTTGTCTATGTTGTTATACTGCATTTTGAAAGTATTATAAATGTTGTGTGTTTTATCACACACACAAAAGATTGAGAGTATTTGTAAACAATTAAGCTTTTTTTTAATGTTATACAGACCAATGGTAATTATGTACATATCATGAAGTGTTACAATTGGATAATAAATTAGACGTCAAGTTTAAAAATGAATTGCCATTCAAATGGCAAGTTAGTTCCATCTCCCAAGTTACCAAGTATAACAAAAAAACAAGAACTATTTAAATATCAAACCATTAATCTACACTGAAGAAAAGAAATGAAAATTGTATGTATTGATTTCCATCGAGGCTTTCAGTTGATAAGTACCAACCTATACAACCACACACGACCATTGTCCACTAGAGTGTGTATAGTTAGTGTAGCTAGGCAATATGTGTAGTAAAGCCTCAAACAAATCTTTAAAAGAGAGAGCCATTGACTGATAAAATGGCAATAGTGTAGAAAACAATGGCGCTACAACGTCATGTAATTTCGTGGAGAGTTAATCAACCGTGTCGTTATGGCTGACATTAGGTGCTAAGACTGTTGTAAATGTTTTAAGGTTATAGGATATTGATCATGGAACAAAACACGCAACTCGCTTATTTCGGGCATAAGTGAATTCATTTATCCTGTGTGTACAAGTCTATTTATTTGTTACATTTGCAGAGCAAGTCAAATCACTTGTCCAATTATTGAACAGGACAAGTCAAATCACTTGTCCAATTATTGAACAGAACAAGTCCAATCACTTGTCCAATTATTGAATAGAACAAGTCAAATCACTTGTCCAATTATTGAATAGAACAAGTCAAATCGCTTGTCCAATTATTGAATAGAACAAGTCAAATCACTTGTCCAATTATTGAATAGAACAAGTCAAATCACTTGTCCAATTATTAA
This sequence comes from Physella acuta, assembly GCF_028476545.2. NCBI lineage: Eukaryota > Metazoa > Mollusca > Gastropoda > Physidae > Physella > Physella acuta. The sequence continues at coordinate 397,150 of NW_026732074.1, read as the reverse complement.
ATAGAACAAGTCAAATCACTTGTCCAATTATTGAATAGAACAAGTCAAATCACTTGTACAATTATTGAACAGAACAAGTAAAATCACTTGTCCAATTATTGAACAAAAGTCAATTCTTTTGTTCTAGGTGTATCTGTTACATTAAGCAGAACAATCCAATCATTTGTTACTTTAAGCAGAGCAAGTATATTGATTTTTTTCCGCATCGTTAAAAGAAGTTAGCTTGATTCTTTCATTACATCAACTGTTGTTAAAGGTTTCGATTTATTAATCTTAGTTTTACTAATAAAAAAAATTATCTTGAATAATAACAGTGGTCTATGATTGCTTTAAAACATGCACATACTAAGTCAAGATATTTTCGATAACACCATTATTGATTAAGGACAACTCAGCATGTCAGTAAAACTCAAGGAACCTGAACCTGGACCTACACTAGCAACCACTGCCGAGTTAAACGATCGAGCACTTAAACCTGGACCTACATTAGCAAACATTGCCGAGTTTAAGTATGGAACACCTGAAGCACGATGTCTTGCTGCTATTTAACTGTCACAACTTTCTCCCAGATTTCCACTCTTTCCCCGGCCACGTCGTATTTATGTTGTTTTTGTGACAACGTACAAAAATATAAAAATAATCTGCGTTTTCGAATAGTTCAATCTATTAAACCTACAAGGATAGGTCACTCTATTTTACTAAACGTTGTCCATTTTTAGAACAAGGAGCAGTCTTTGGCAGTTACAAAATAAAAGTTTCCATTGTATAAGTTAAAGAGCGTTACACTTTAAAACATAGTTCTTCATTTCCAAATGTCCAATATATATATCGCTAGTTTTTTTTTATTTGGAATGTTTCAGTGGTAAGTATGATAAAGGTGGTATGGAACCGTGCGGTCGGGTTTTAGAGCGCTTGACTAATGACCTGAAAGTCTCGCGTTCTGATCTCAAACCTTGAGTTTGCAATATGTCTTTGAGTCCATCTAGCTCTGGTGAGTACCTGACTCACGTAAAGAAACCTGGACATACCGTCACTTCACATACTGAGGTAAAAAAAATATGAATCTTAGTTTGTCTGCCTAATGGATAGTTAGGTCTGAAAGAGAAATTGACCCTGGTTGTAACCTATGTTTACTGTGTACACACGGCTCATTAATACAACAACATTATCTTTTAATGTCGACCGGTTGACAGGTATATTGTTCTCTTGTAGCCATAATCATTCATTTTTAATTGTTTTAGAGAGAACAGATCTTGATCTAAAACCTAATTAGCCAAGCTGAAAGCTTCCGATTTTGAAGTCATTGAATAATTAACCAATAGTTTGTATTAATCTCATTGTTATGATATGGATAATATTCTACGACAGTGGTTGTCTAAACACATTTGGTCATAGGCTGCAGATATATCAAAACATTGCAAGCTGTTTATCCAAACATTCTGAGAAAACCAAGAACAGTAAATTCAGGCAATAATTTAACATGTTCTTGGAAGTTATTTTCGTGTTTCTTGTAGGAATGACTTTAGCCTTGTCGGTGAAAAATGAGGTCTGCGACCCCACGAAAGTTGTAGCACAATGTTACACAAAGTTTCAAGAACTACCTGGCCTATACTTGGATGGATGTCTGCCCAATACAACAGAAAAAGTTTCCTCAGTGTTAAGTTGTGGCAGGAAATATTTATCCCAGAACTCTAAGATGGCTTACAGCTACAGAGGAGTTGACCAGGCTTGTTATCCCTGTGATGGTGCTGATGTGACTGGGATTGTCTTTGGTCAGTCGAGCTCTGTCTTCATGAAGAGAACGTACGAGTGTCAGATACCTCCTCATTCTTTTCAAATGGTTTCAGTTGGTACACTTTCACTTGGGTCAGTTGTAGGTACAGAAGTTATCATTTTAATTTTACTCACACGCATACCTACAAACAACACATATACTTACATACATACAGCAAAACAACACACAGACACACATGAAGGAATAAAAAATACCCGTATATGCATAGACACAGACACACATATATATATACATATATATATATATATATATATATATATATATATATATATATATATATATATATATATATATATATATATACACACAAATATATATATACATGTATATATGTTTGTATATTATTTAGTTATTTATTCATATCTAATATATAAAGCTCAGTTCTGTATGTAATGCATTTGTATGTCGTTGGAAGTGTACGAATTTAAAAGTTAGAAAATTATCGTGCGCATTTGTCTAAATTTATGAGCTAAAAAATTACTATTGAAAGTGTTGGGAAATAATTTTCATTTTTCAAATTATAGTAATAATTGTCGGCATGTTCATTAAACACAAGTTTTAAAAAAAATATCATCTTTTACAAAAATTCTAATTATATCTTTTTTTAGTCCTATAGCACTTACTTCCCTTTGATAAATTAGGAAAAACACAATTACTTCCCTTTATAACTTTATAAAACCATTGCATTCCGTGAAAATAATTTACTTTTTAATTACTTTGTTTTGGTGTTGGGAAAAAAAATAATTACATAATTAGCGGGGATTAATCAAGTGCAAATGTAGGTATTTTACGGATAAGCTTGGAGTATTAAAATTGTTTATTAAATTGAAACAGGCGCGTTCGTTTAAGTGAGTGCAAAAGACTGTGAATAAGTTGGGGTACTATAGTCGTTCATTAAGCTAAAACAGGTGATTCCGCCCCGGGCGTTTATGTTCGCGTTAGTGTTTTCTTTGTGTTTAGGTGGGTTTGCGTTAGTGGTTGCGTTTTAATTTGGTTCGTTTTTGTTCTTTCTTTTTTCGTTTTTGTTTGTGTTTTTTTTGTTTGGGTTTGTATTTGTGTTTTTGGTTGGTTTTGCGTTTGGATTTGGTTTGTTTTCGTTTGCTTTTTTCGTTGATTTTTTTTTGTTGGTATTGGTGTTTGTGGTTGGGTTTGTTGTTAGGTTTTTGTTTTCGTTTGCTTTTTTGTTTGTTTTTTATTTGTGTATGTATTGGTGTTTGTGGGTGTGGTTGTGTTTGTTGTTAAGTTTTTGTTTTCGTTTGTATTTGTAATTGTGTTAGCGTTATGTTTGCGTTTTGTTGTTTTGGTTTTGGTTGGTTGTGGTTTGGGTGGGCAATGCCGGGTTTATGATGATTACTAAACACACAGGTAATGGTCTTTAACAGAAAGGTTTTTCACAGAAGCCAGAGCAGGGCCTGGCCGGGACGGCTAGTATTTATATATTTATTTATTTATTTAAATATTTATTTATTTATTTAACTATATATATATATATATATATATATATATATATATATATATATATATATATATATATATATATATATATATACACGTTTGTAAAATACGTCCGTGTTAGCATCACCATATTGTTCTAGTCCTTGTTTCGTTTATCCACCTCAGGTCTACGTGTCCGCCCAGTATGACAAGGACGCTGGTTTTGATGTGTACATCATGGCTGACTGGAGCAACTATAACCTGCTACTGCGTGTCGACCCAGACCCGTCCTCGGGAAACTTGAACGTGACGATGGTAAACAAAATCAGCGAGGTGTTCGGGTCTTCTAAGAAAGTAGTTTTCAACTCCCCCGTCCAGGGCAGGTCGGTCGACCACTACATCCTAGTGACAGCGAGCAGGTTTATGATTTACATTGATGAGCTGTTCTGTTGTAACTTCAGTCACGTCTCGCCAATAGCGGATATTAAAAAAGTGTATGTATTTGCTTATGCTACCGTAAAAAGATTTAGTGTTTGATTTGTTATATGAAGCATTGTTACAACGGCTTTATCAATGTAATATAACGAATAAATCGCAGCCATTTTGCTTTTGCGAGTGAATGCGATTTATTTTGATCAGTTTATTGATCATCTCTTTTTATAAAGGTGCAAAATTTAAAAAAAATATATACTTATTATTAAAACAATATGTAAATGCTGCTCCTAATTAATATCTTTTTAACGAGTTTTGAGTTTTAAGAAGTAATGAAAATATTTTTTTGTAATTACATGTATTTCCTTCTTTAAGCGATTGTATTATATTTTCAAGTGAATTTTTTACCCCAGCATTGAAGGAGATGAGTATGTTTCGTGAATTTTATACTAAATTTTATTCGATTAATTTAAACATATTTCACGTTTTTTATACTCGCCTCAAATCACATGTGTTTTTTTAAAATCTATTTTTCTAAGTAGAAACTTACATACAACTGTATCATATCTTGTTATATGTTTGTTTTTATTTTGAGAATATTTTAAAAATTTGAAATAAATGTAAAATTTCATAAATGTATTTATAACTTCTGTTCAGGTTAGCTATTGCGTGCTCAGATCGAAGACACCGAATAAGGAGAATTATGTGAGTGTAGGAAAAGGTATCAGATTTCCTACACTTGTTAATTTACTATTGGGTAACTTAATGTAGTAAACGTTTATTTTCCTAGAAGGCTTTTTGAACTGTAGTAACCTAAATCTTTGTTTTATGTGGATTTTTGTTGTTATATCACCCTCTCCAATTTTCCAGCCTCCACTCTCCTACAACCTGTTAATTTACTATTGGGTAGCAAAACGGTAATAAAGTATATTTTACAAGATGTATTGGTAGTATCACCGTTAGATAACTATAGGCTTGTTAACCTGTAGGATTTTGTAAATCTCGACCTCCAATCCTCAATCCTATTCTCTCCAATCCCCTATCCTCTCCAATCCTCTATCCTCTCCGATCCTCTATTCCTCTCTCCAATCATCTATCCTCTCCAATCCTCCAGCCTCTTTTCTCCAATCCTCTTTCCTCTTTAATCCTCAATCCTCTGTTCTCCAATCCTATATCCTCTCCAATCCTCTATCCTCTCCAATCCTATATCCTCTCCAATCCTATATCCTCTCCAGTGCTCTATCCTCTCCAATCGTCTATCCTCTTCAATCCTACATCCTCTCCAATCCTCCATCCTCTCCAATCCTCTATCCTCTTCTCTCCAGTCCTCTATCCTCTCCAGTCCTCTATCCTCTCCAGTCCTCTATCCTCTCCAATCCTCCAGCCTCCTCTGACACTTAACCACCTCTCTAACTTCCTCCTGTCCCTCATGGTGATTACCTCCGTCTTTGTTATCTGATTCTTCAACCCAAGATGAAATCAATATTTTTTTTTGTAGCCATAGCGCTAGCTGGTGGCATAAGTCAATTCTTTTGTTATACACAAGTAGGCTTATACGATGACATTTTTAATTAAACGTTTCTTTTTTAAAAAATACTTAACATTCTTTGTTAACATTGTTCTTGTGAAATCGTTCACTATATATTACATTTATATATAAACCTATACTCTATGTGCTTTGACATAAGGACAACGAAAAGGGTTTGTTCTAGACCTCTTTCATGGACGATCGCGTGTGTGTGTGTGCGTGCGTGTGTGCATGCGTGCGTGCGTGCGTGTGTGTGTGTGTGTGTGTGTGTATACATTATTACGTCCCGTGCTAAAATTGCTAGACTCTCTCAACATATATAATATTACAACCTCTGCTACAAAAATATTTGTTTGAATACGGTTTTGGGGTTGGCATGGCGTGGCGGTAGAGCGCTAGACTGCTAACACGAAAGTCTCGAATTCGAATCCGAGCTTGTCAGTAGAATGTGTCCATACAGCTCTCGCTACAGCTCAAGACTGGTCCCTTCATATGCCGAGATCTCTGAAACAAATGAACTCTACTTCATCTGCCCTATGTTTTTTGGGCACGAACGGGAATGGGTGATGACGACAGTACAAAATTATTTTTACGACCCCTGCTACAAAGAAATTATTTGAATAAGGTGAGAGTACTCAAACTAAATAAATTATCCTTTACTTTTGGTTCGTATTTTTAATACAACCTTGTTCCGACATAAGGACAAACCTGATAGAGGTACTGGACTTGTACAAAATCAAAAGAAACTGATCCCAAAAATATATCCCAATCAGAAGAGAACTGTATGCTAACATCAGAGGCGTAGCGACCCTTCCCGGCGCCCGGGGACAAACTTTCGATTTGCACCCCCCCTCGAACTTTCAATTTGGCGCCCCCCCCCCTAAGGTCGGCGCCCGGCGACATATGTACCCCCCCCCCCTCGCTACGCCTCTGGCTAACATTGTTAACAATAATGCGTGTGCCCTTAGGGAGTTAGGATACATACAAAACACAGAAATTCTTGCAGTCGTTGGTTTGTGGCTGCTTTAGTAGAAGTATACCATTGAAATAATGATGATTACAACATAATGAAGAATTCTACTGCTATATTCTACTGGTATATTCTACTGACATATTCTATTGATATTTTCTACTGATATGTTCAACTTACATTTTGTACTGAAATATTCTACTAACATATTCTACTGACATATTCTACTGATATATTCTACTGATATATTCTACTGACATATTCTACTGACATATTCTACTGATATATTCTACTGACATATTCTACTGATATATTTTAATGACATACTCTCTATTGCAACTAATTTCAAATTTTAAAATATGTTTTCACATCGCAACATCAATATTTGCCACAATAGGGCTGGTAAGGAGGTCGTCAACCAGTTCTACGGCTCAATAAAATCTGCATGAGCCATAGAACTGGTTGGTGACCTACTTACCAGCCCTAATATTGTAAAAAAAATATGATACACCTTATTTTATCAACAGAATGTTGTTTTCAGCTAGGTCAAGCGATCGCCAGCCATTATGACCGACAACAGCAGATCACAGACGCAGGATGCCTTACAGGTGTGTGAGGGGAGATGGCCGAATATCAGTTTTATTGAGCTTAACGAGGTCTACTATTATAGTTTATGATTTGCTTTGATTTTACTGGGAAAAAAAATAATTTTAAATTTACAGTATAACTTTTTTATTATTTTTTTAGCGCAATTTCCATACTGGACAATTGCGATTATTAACTCGTCATTTCTGGATGTGTGTCCGCAGCTTTAAGTCGTATCTCCTCCTCAACGAAGCAATATCGAGGACTAGTTCCAAAAGCAAATATGTTAAGCAAGTTCCGAGGATGAGTGTGGGCCGAAAAAATTCCCGGAATTCCTTCCTGGATTTCCCGGAAAAGCCAAAGAAACCTCGGAAAAAAATGCAGTTTTTGGCCCATATCTCGGCAACCAGACCACTTAGCTACTTGAAACATTTACCAATCGATTCCTGCCATAATTTAGAACAATATTGCCGAAGAAGTTTTCAAAAATATCACAAAAAATTAATTAAGAACATTTAAACTGAGCATCTTGTAGGCCTAGGATGATATTTACTACTTTTTTAAACTGAACATCGTGTAGGCCTACTCGTTAAAATAAAACTATTTCCGTTGATATAGGTTAATAGAGTTGTCTTGTTTTTTAGCGCAAAAAATATCCTTTCGTTCGGTCACAAAAAATTAATAATTGTTATGGATAACATAAGGAAATTGCGCTTAAATTGTCACTAGACTTTTTATTAACTTGTTTTAGAAAATCAACAATGACGAAATCGAATCCAAATCTTGATGTCTTCAAAACATGGGAACTGGCAAAAAACAACTTGTATCTTCTCACTTTATTGGTAAATTTTACCCTGAAATATTAACTTTTGGTTTAATTTATTGTTTCATATGTAGCCTAATTAGGATTTCTTATTCTATATTCTTAATGTAAAAAATATTTAGTTTCTTTATTCATTAAAACTGTCCCATCATAACTTTGAACATGTTTAAAGTTATGTAAACATTAACTTAGAGAATGTTAAACTCTTGATTTTGACATGGATTGAGAATAAAGACATAAAAGCACTATCTTTAATCTTGAATGATTGGTGCATTTTAGTAGAAAAAGTGTGTACTACAATACAAATATATAAAAAGTTAAATATAAAATCAAACCTACAAAATATAAATTAAGGTATTTAAACACTTCAAAGACATTATTGCATTAATATCTTTTTATACAATAGTTATACATTCAATCTTGATTGTGCTAAAGGGTAGCTTATTGAAGTTAAGGGTTTGTATGCTTGCTTTAGATGAGCTAACTACGAAAAAAGGCGGTCATAGATTTGCCTTTGTTGAAACGTTGGATAGTTTTTTATTTGTATTTTCCTATTATTTTATAGTTTTTTATTAGTATTTTCCTATTATCGAAACTGTTTTGCATAAATGAGCAAAGTAATTAATTTATAGCCTACAGTTTTTTTATTTTACTTAATGCAGTTGAAATTTTTTTTAAAATATTTTTTAATACACGCTGGATACTTAAGTTTGCAAAAAAAATTATTATCTGAAGTAAAAATAATAAGAAATATAGTTGGCATGAAGCCTAGCGTGAAATTTACTTTTAGGCGTTAAAATTGGGAGTGTAAATAATAGTGTTTTGCAGTTTAAAAGGGAGGTAATTACGTTTATTCGGAATGCTAAGTATTACTAGAGTTGCGTACCTGAATCTATCTGTCATCTATATTTAGAATTAAAGTGAAACAAGTAATAAGTGTCTTCAATTGCGTGACCAAGGACTTTGGAAATCGAATAAACTGCTACCCTTATCACCCAACACCAATCTAGTTAATTATTACAACATACAGGGACGCTATAGTCTACGTCTATAATAAAGTAGCTAGTTATAGGCCGATTGAATGTGTGCCAAAAAAGATTTAAATGATTTGTATATTTTTGAACGTACACATTTTGCAAATAATAATTTATATAATTTATAAAAATAGTGTAAATTAATTGTAACCTTATATTGAAGATAATTTTCCACGTTGACAAACTATGGTAGAGTTGAACAAAAGTACGTCCACACAATCCTTGTTTGTTTAAAAAAAAAAAAAACAATTTGAAAAGGATAATTTAAGATAGTTTTTTTTTAAACAGATTTCGTTTAGAGAAAAAGACAATTCTATTGACAGCAACCGTTGTATTTCTCCCTCAACGGGCCATTTATCTCGTGTAATAATGTTTCTTGGATTATTTGTATAAAATGTCAGCAAACTTTCAATGTCCACACCAGCTTCTACTTGTGCTGATGTTTCTCCCTGTGTCATGACAGTTTCTTACAACATGAGTGTCTTACAACATGCCATTTGTCACTCTCACATGTATAAACTTGTTTCTGTCTTCTAAAGCACCTCTTAATGTCTTTTTGTGAAAGGTCATCTATTCTGTCTATAAAAACTTTTTGCTATCACAATCATTAACACAGCATTCAATTCACAGATTAAATTGTACATAATTGTTTTTTTTAATTACAAATCTTATTTCATCTGTTCATGGCTGGATGTAAACTAAATAAAGGTCCTGACACTAGCAACAGTCTTTCATGCTATCATTTTTTAAGCAGAGACCATTCCAACAATTGTTCATATGTGTTCGTTACTTCTCATTTAAAATCAAATTTCTACCCTACAAGCTGGATATCCTGACTGAACAAAGAATTTTAAGTAGTAGTCCTATTCAGTCTTCTGTTTTGTAAATACAGAATTTTCAGGTAAAAAAATTTTTTATCAAACATTCTTAAAAATATGATATTTTGTTTATAAGTTTGAAGGAAGTCAAAAGTAAGTCAATTTTACAAAAAATCAATCTAAACTATTGTAATAAAAATGCGTGTAGGCCTACAAAGCTAGAATTATTTGGGATGTTTTATAAAGTAAGGTATTTGTTTTCTTGAATCTCTGTGTATAGGATTTATTATTGGTTTCATTTGGTAATGGCCTCTCTACTGGATGTGTGTTTATAATTTTTAATTAATCCAGCTGATTCTTTGAGTGATATTTATAGCGAGATTTCCTTTCTTACATTTCTAGTATTTAATGCATAGAATGAAGCAGTTTAGGTGTATTGTTTCTACATTTTTAGACAAAATATTGTTTAAAATATGCTTGCATATGTTCATAAATTGGTGTAAATATCTGTCTTGTGGTCCCTGGTTCAGTTATTTATTATCTATGTCAGAAACTTTAAACATGCATCAGGAATTGTATCCTATGAGAATAAAAACCAATGAATTTTTTTTGGGATTTAGACCAAAATTAATTTACCTTACAATTTATTTCTTAATAATGTGATATTTTTGTGAAAAATGGAGAAATTTTCTATTCAAGTATACATTACCAGGAGCTGTATTTTTGCTGAAATTATTTTGTATAGATATGATTATTATAATTTTTTTTAATCTACCACAGTAGCAAAATATTAAATACTCTTTCTATCCTACTAAATTCTTTCTTATCCATTTTTTTCTTTTTATTTAAGGGAAAATGCAATGAAATAAAACTAGGCAGAGAACTAAATGTTTGGTAATCTCCCTTCTAAGTAACAAAAGAACTGTTTTTCTACATTGTAACTTGTTGACTTACTCTCTGTAAAGTTTAAACATTTGCAGCCTTAAAAACAACAAATTAGTTTTATAAACTATGTTATGTAATTATTTTATGTTAAGGGGATCCTAACAATTTTAACAACTACATTCAAAATCCATTTAGACAAATTTAGGTGTTTATTTTCCTTTAACAAATCAAGATGTAATGTTTTAAGTACTATAAATAGATGAACTAACACATCAGTTCAACTCTGCTAAAAACCAGCAAGTAAGAACTTCAAATGCCAACACAGAGAAAAAGTTTAAGTGAAATCTGTGTTTCTTACAGGTTTTTTAACATTTCCTCATCAGAAGGTAGAATATTGGACACAGCTGGTATTGGTTGGCTTTTGTTTTAGTTATATTATGATCGTGTGTAAGACAATTTTCTGGGGACATGGCCATATATAAATATATATATATATATATATATATATATATATATATATATATATATATATATATATATATATATATATATTGTTGTACGTCTTTGCTACGTTACTCGGAAGAAAAAAAAACAACACAATCTAGGCCGACAACACAAAAATTTATCACACCAAACAAAAAAACAAACTAAATATACACAACCAAAAACAATATACGCAACACACTGTTTTCTAAGCATTACAAAAAAAAAACAATTTGACATAATGGCATTTTATTTAGTCAGTACAGGAAATAATCACTTTCTTAATATAGATATGGGTCTTCATATTTAATATTTATGTCTAATTTAAACAGATCAATAACTATTTTACTATGTAATATAGTAGCTTATTACTAAAAGATGTCTACAATCAGAATTAAATATATTTTCAACATAAATCCTAAAACATCAAAGCATATAGAAAATTTGTGAAAGCTGAGTTGCTATGAAAAAAAAATTCCAAACTAATTCATAGGTGGATCAGTCTCACCATTAGCCTACAAAATATTTATCTTTCTACATCTTTGAATTAGCCACTGCTTTGTGTGTTCTTCAAAGAATATTTTTAACATTGAGAATGAGTGGGAGAGATCACTGTAGTGCTGCTCACACACCACTTTACTGGTGATTGCAAAAACAATACACACAAAAGTTTCCCTGTTACAAAAGCTATGATTGTGATTGTAAAATAAACAACTAGATCTATAGTTATTCTTTATTTAGAATTTGTTTTATTTATTTATTGGAGGCAGATTTACTTTTAGTCGTATCAACAGTGTTTTTATACTTTATTGATACTTTATTTATACTTTATTTATACTTTATTTATCTGTGGTATTTAAGTTAATGTTCTTCAAGTACATCTGTACCTGCTGACCATATTGACTCATACTAACGTTCTTGAAGTTGTGAAGAAAATGGTGTGGTGTGGTTTAGGGTGGGTAGGTTGGGGTTTGGTCTATGCCGTGTATTGTGAGGTTTTTTGTGTGTAGTGTAGTAGGCTGTGATGTATTAGGAATGGTGTGGATAAGTAACTGGGTGTATTGGGAATGGTGTGGATAAGTAACTGGGTGTATTGGGAATGGTGTGGATAAGTAACTGGGTGTATTAGGAATGGTGTGGGATAAGTAACTGGGTGTGGATCATGTAAGTAGGCTGTGGTGTATTAGGAATGGTGTGGGATAAGTAACTGGGTGTGGATCATGTAAGTAGGCTGTGGTGTATTAGGAATGGTGTGGGATTAGTAACTGGGTGTGGATCATGTAAGTAGGCTGTGGTGTATTGGGAATGGTGTGGGATAAGTATCTGGGTGTGGATCATATAAGTAGGGTGGTTGAGATGTATGTTGTGCAATGTAAATTAAAAGGATATGAATCCTTGGCTGGGTTTTAAATGTACATTGTAGGGTGTAGTGCTTTTGTGGGGTTGGATGTGCGATGTTGTGGTCCAGGATGTCGGGTGACGTTCAAAAGTGTGTTGACGTGTGGACCGAGATTGTGTGGGGGTGTGACGGGGAAGAATATTGTCTATATGAATAAAGTTTTCTCCATTCTAATGTTTGCAGCATTGGTGGGGCACAACATAGAAACAGCTGCTTTCTTGTACTGGTCAAGAAGACGGGTAGAAACAGCCGCTTTCTTGTACTGTTCCAGTAGAGGTTTTGACCAAACAAAGGAGGAACAATCTGTGGATAAAACAAAACAAATACTTCCGAAATTGGGTCTGTGATTGTGAACAGTCAGTTTTTGGAAGCGCTGTGCCAGAATAGACGACCTCGTCCACCACAGCGAAAAGTCTAGGCCACACCGATCCACAGCCCTGCAATAGTCTAGGCCACACCGATCCACAGCCCTGCGATAGTCTAGGCCACACCGATCCACAGCCCTGCGATACTCTAGCCCACCCCGATCCACAGCCCTGCGATAGTCTAGGCCACACCGATCCACAGCCCTGCGATACTCTAGCCCACCCCGATCCACAGCCCTGCGAGAGTCTAGGCCACACCGATCCACAGCCCTGCGATAGTCTAGGCCACACCGATCCACAGCCCTGCGAGAGTCTAGGCCACACCGATCCACAGCCCTGCGTCCACCACTAAGCCAGAAGAGATGACCCCGTCCACCACTAAGCCAGACCAGACGACCCCGTCCACCACTAAGCCAGACCAGACGACCCCGTCCACATCTAAGCCAGACCAGACGACCCCGTCCACATCTAAGCCAGACCAGACGACCCCGTCCACATCTAAGCCAGACCAGACGACCCCGTCCACCACTAAGCCAGACCAGACGACCCCGTCCACATCTAAGCCAGACCAGACGACCCCGTCCACCACTAAGCCAGACCAGACGACCCCGTCCACCACTAAGCCAGAAGAGATGACCCCGTCCACCACTAAGCCAGACCAGACGACCCCGTCCACATCTAAGCCAGACCAGACGACCCCGTCCACCACTAAGCCAGACCAGACGACCCCGTCCACCACTAAGCCAGACCAGACGACCCCGTCCACATCTAAGCCAGACCAGACGACCCCGTCCACCACTAAGCCAGACCAGACGACCCCGTCCACCACTAAGCCAGACCAGACGACCCCGTCCACATCTAAGCCAGACCAGACGACCCCGTCCACCACTAAGCCAGAAGAGATGACCCCGTCCACCACTAAGCCAGACCAGACGACCCCGTCCACATCTAAGCCAGACCAGACGACCCCGTCCACCACTAAGCCAGACCAGACGACCCCGTCCACCACTAAGCCAGACCAGACGACCCCGTCCACCACTAAGCCAGACCAGACGACCCCGTCCACCACTAAGCCAGACCAGACGACCCCGTCCACCACTAAGCCAGACCAGACGACCCCGTCCACCACTAAGCCAGACCAGACGACCCCGTCCACCACTAAGCCAGACCAGACAACCCCGTCCACCAGGTAGCCACTGTGAAAGACTAGACATCCAATTCTATACCAACAACCAGACATACACATATCCAACAGACCTGATAGTCCTCAATTCCACTTGCTGGAGAGCTGGAGATGATGGGTCCACTAGATGATGGGTTCACTAGATGATGGGTTCACTCAATCATCGGGTGTTATGTATTTAGTAGCTTTGATGGTGTCACACAGATGTTCTCCCCAACTTCCAGTGAAAGTTCTGGTAATCAGATCACCCTGTGATGAAAAAAAGTTAATATAATTAAAAAATTGTAATATCCTTTGCCATGTTAGCAAGATTTAAGAATTCCCTTCCCCCTCTCCCTCCACCCCCCACCCTTATTCACATTTTTAAAACTCTCCTTAGCAATTGACAAGTATAAAAAGTTGATTTATTTTTACTTTCTTTTTGTTATAAGGTAATGTGTTTTATTCTAACTTTTACATTACTTTAATTTCCCATTTTTCAGAACAAATAGGAGAATGTTACTAAACATTGTTCAGTGTCGTAAATGGGCAGGTTGTTGGCCTTATCTGTTTATATATCTAGATCTAGATTTCTAGTCTAGATCTAACTAGATTTCAAGACTAGTTTTAGATTTCTAGGCTAGATCTATTTATAGTAATACCACTACTACAGTGGCGGTTTTAATTAATTTTGTGCAAGCAAATTACTGACTAAAATAGGCCTGTAGCCACATGTAGACCTAGACTAAAATCTAGTTGCCTAGTGATTATTCATCAAGTTTAATTTATTAAATAGGGCATGCTAGACGATCTAATTAATGTTACCATTTCTTATTCCTTGAATTCTTATTTCAGGGTATAGGTACAGCATAGTAACTAAATAATTAGTATCAGGATTACTAATTAGACACACTAATAATTAGTAGGCTTATAGTAGGGTACATAAATTACACACACTACATCTAATTTTTGTTCATTGACTACTGGAGCATGTGTTGTAAATCAACTGAAGTTTCCCATTTAATGCAGAGATCAGCGATATTGATAGTGAGTTTTAAATTTTGCTTATTGTCTCAAATGATTTTAAATTTTGGTTATTGTCTCAAATGATTTTAAATTTTGCTTATTGTCTCAAATGATTTTAAATTTTGCCTATTGTCTCAGATGATTTTAAATTTTACTCCATTGTGCTCAAAAGATTAAATCATACAAATTATGGGCTAGAGGTTTTGTCAAATTTGAGGGGGGTTTCAAATCGAAAGTTTGAGTGGGGGGGGTGCACATCAAAAGTTTGAGGGGGGGGGGGTTGCAAATCGAAATCCTGCGGGGGGGGGGGGGGGGGGTTCAAATCAAAAAGTTTGTCCCCGGGCGCCGGGAAGGGTCGCTATGCCTCTGAGTGACAGACGTGATGTTTTTTGATGGATGACCCCCGAAACCCACAGTTATCCAACGGATGACGGGTATTCTAGTAGACATTAAAATTAATGTTGGATGCCATGAAAACAAACCGGTTGTTGAATCACAATTTAATTTAGATTCTTGATTTGATCTAGATCTACTAGATCTAGATAGAATCTAGATGTAGATCTAGTCCTAATTTTTAAAAGATTCACTCTACAAAAATTATATAATAATTCAATAGGCCAAGTAACATTTAATAAATTAATAGGAAGTACCTTGAAATAGGGAGTAGTAAATTATTCGAATAGTAAAGGGAGTGTTTATTGTTTATAATTATTATCATATCGTTCATTACCGAGTGTTGTACAAGGCTTGCCATCCGACATTTTCCCGTTTTTGACATTCTGATGGACTACCCCTACATACTGTATTAGCTAATAACTGGGGTCGGCGTGGTCGAGTCGGTAAAGCTCATGGTTGCTAAACCGAAAAGTCTCGAGTTCGAACCCTCGGGCAGATGAGGCTCGTTAGCTGGGGACAGCCACTCTTCTAGGAGAGACAACTCCAAAATTAACCAACTGCTGCCTTGTAGTTTGTTCTTGGTTGGACAAAGGCTATGGAAGCAAATCCAAAAAGAAAAGCAGGCTGAAATCGGAGTCAATGGCCTCAATGGCGCAAAACCAGTTGACACGTAACGCTTAATTGTGTTGGAGGCGTGGTCGAGTCGGCAAAAAGCTCATGGTTGATAAATTCGAACAGTTCAAACCCACTGGCAGATAAATCTCGATCCCATTCAACACTAATAATTAAGAACGAAGAAGAAGAAGAAGAAGAGCTAATAACTAAAAATATAGTCACTAGGGTCAAATTAATGCATACAGACAGATAGAAAAATGGAACAACCCAACACATCTATTTTATGGAACAGCCTATTATGATATTATCTGACATCTGTATCTAAAATCATTCTTTTTTTTTGCGATGTTGCTTTTTTTATTCAGGTCCGCTACTGAAGGGAGGGTGGGAAGGGGGGGAGACAACTTTCAAGGAGAAAAGTACTAAAATGCATATGAAATCTCATTTATAGTTTACTATAGGTGTTCCAGGATATGCAAAATAAATACATCATGCTACCACCTACTATATGTAGTATATTTTGTAAAGACCTATACGAGAATATAAAACTTAAAAAGGTAGGCTCTAATAAATTTTCATTATACCCACAACAGACCTGAAATTCCTCAAGCCGAGTCCTCTTGCCGGAGATCTGTAGATGATGGGTCCACTCGATGATGGGTCCACTCGATGATGGGTCCACTCGATGATGGGTCCACTCGATGATGGGTCCACTAGATGATGGTTCCACTCGATGATGGGTCCACTCGATGATGGGTCCACTAGATGATGGTTCCACTCGATGATGGGTCCACTCGATGATGGGTCCACTCGATGATGGGTCCACTCGATGATGGGTCCACTCGATGATGGGTCCACTCGATGGGGTTTTAAGTAGCTTTGATGGCGTCACACAGATGTTCTCCCCCACTTCTGGTGAATGTTACGGTATCCAAATTACCCTGTGATAAAAAAAATATAAAATCAGTGATTGTTCTACACTAACTTATAAAAACTATTGCATAGACAAAAAAAAGCAACATTAGCAAACCTCTTGCATGACTTATCGCCCCTATTTAAATAGTCTTATAGGGGTGCCCAAAAAGCTCATTTTAAATAAACATCTCATGCTACTACCTACCTATTGTATAGTATATTTCGGAGAGGCCTAGACCCAATATGACTATACGAGAAAGTAAAAACTTAAAACTTAAAAAGGTAGGGTGTTGGAAAATTGAGAGAAGCAAAATGGCGAGGAGGTACACTGCGAGAAAGGCGCGAAAACGGTCAGTCAAGTATATTAGCCTTTATATATGCTATATGGCCTATACATATAAAATGAAAACTAGATTTAAAAAGAACAACACAATACTCGTGATATAGGCTATTAAATGCTAGTTAAGTTTGAAACAACAAAATAATTTTAAAAAATAAGCATAAAACAAAACCTTTGTTTTGAAAATTGTGTCTCGCTATTTACCTGTGATTCCGCAGGTATGTCTCGCATTTTCTTCTCCCAGTTTACCGCCTCGCAATTTCCCAACGTCCAAAAAAGTAGCCCTAGGCCTTAATCACTAATATAATACATTTTCAAAACTCTATATTGTATAACTTAGTATACTAATTTACTATACTCTATACTACTCTATAATCTATATAGAGGACATGTTCAGGTTTGTCACATGTGTGCGCATGCGTCGAAACGTAATAAGCGCATCCTAGGCCAAATTCCTAGCTCTCATGCAGCTGACTAGGCAATATATACATTATACTGTAAACATCCCCAGCAGAGTATCTTCCAGGCATCTCTTCGGGGGGGGGGGGGGCACCCCCCCTTCCCGAAAAAAATCTATCGCCCCCCCGCCCCCCCCCCCCCCCGAAAGAAATGATATTTATATAATTTATATAACTTATATAGAAAATATTTACTTTTAAATTTTAACGAAAATTTCAAGTGCCCCCCCCCCCCCGGAAAAAAAGTCTGGAAGAAGCACTGATCCCCAGAAAATCTACAACGATGAAACGATAGGCACTACATGAGGAAATGTTTATCATAAATCGTATTTTCGCAAATTAAAACAAATCCTCCCCCCCTCCCCCCTTACATAAAAAAAGTGTAAGTCATCTTGCTGTACTCACCTGTAATACATCCTTAGCGTACCCAGGTACCGTCTTCCTGTTTATTTTTCCCATTTTCTTTAAAGCGACCTGCGCTTTATCCAAGTATTCCTTTGACAGCAAGCCACCTCACACTCTCTGGGAAATAGTTGGAGATTTTTCTTTTTTTATATATATATTCTCATATTAAATAACTTATTAATACCAGCATGTACATGTGCCTGTAGCATTCAATCACTTAACACTAGTTATATACGTGTATTACTTTCTCGTGCACTAGTTTCGATACTGGAGGTGTGTATCCGTGATTGGGTGCAACCATCTCTTGCCATTAGAGACAGCAGTCTCATCTTCAAAGTCTCATCTTTTCTCGTTGGTGCAAATGACACAAGCGACAGATGAAGTAGAGTTCATCAGAGCTGGGTGGACTCAGAGAGATAGCAGTCTACCTATTAACAAACACAGTCCACTGAATAGCTACAGATGAATCATTGTGGAGGGCGGTGGTGGGGGTTGGAGAACAGACATAGGGGGCGGTTGGCAATGAAAGACCTGGAGTGCAGTGTTGTACGGAGTGTGGAGTGTTGACGGAAAGGGGGGGGGGGGAGGAACGGAGGTATGTCTAGGGTATTACGTTAACGCTTTTCTGACAGCAACTGCTAAGCAAATATTGCAGATTTCGTTCAGAAAAATGTATTCACTTAGTATTATAATCACTACGAGCCGACCCGCGGCATATCATACGCAGCTATTTAGTTGTTTTATTTTCTACTTTTCAGTATTTCATAATTTGTGAATTCGACAGTACCAATGCTGCCACTGAAAATATTTGCTTTAAAACACTATCAGTAGGTCGTTAAGGACGATACTACCCCCACCCTCTTTTCCCCCAACCCCTACCCTACACCCCCCCCCTCGTGAAAGCAGCCTCCTCTTAGTTACCTCACCATAGTTTTAAATCGTTTCAAACTAAATTATCTGCCCCTAATAGCCGTCACTAAACCCGGCTCTACGATTAATGTAAACATTTAGCGTGAACACAGCTCACCAGACCATGTAGGGGTGGGGAGGTAGGGAGCGCGCTTACAGCTTGTTTTCTAGCGTCTCACAGAAGAGAATTATATATATATATAGAAGGTAGATCAGTGTTTCTTCCAGACTTTTTTTTCTCCGGGGGGGCACTTGAAATTTTCGGGGGGGGGGGGGGGGGCGGTAAACTTTCTTCGGGGGGGGGGGGGCGGACACTGTTAAAAGTATATATTTTCTATATAAATTACATAAATTTCATTTCGTTCGGGGGGGGGGGGGGCGGTAAAAAATTTGGGAAGAGATGCCTGGAAGAAACTCTGAGGTAGATTAGCGTGGATCACATTTAAAAAATAAACATCTTACAAGTATCCCAGCATGCTCGATACAGAGACTGCTGCTGTAGCTATGTGTAGATGTTCCCAGTCCTTCAGTACCCACGCAGCCAATGCGTAGGTGCCTCCACCTATTGCCCAGACAGGGGACACAACCATGACCCGCCACTTAGGGGGAAAGAACTCGCCGCAGAAGGGGACAGAAGTCACCAGTACTGCCCCTGACAAAAGCAAGCCATACATCGTAAATAACGTTAAGGTTGTGATGTAAAATTTCATGTATTCTTTCTTTCAGATGTAAATCCTGATTTATTTCTACGTTCTCTTATTAAATTGTAGCCGTTAGTAACATCTTTATCTGTTGTCGTTATCTCATCGTTTTTCCATAGTTCTGTTTATTAGTTATCTGTTGTTATCTTGTTATTATTTTGTTATAGTTCTGTTTAGATTTTTTTTTATCCGTTGTCATTACTTAACAGTTTTGTTATAGTTCTGTTGATTTCCTGTTGTTAAAATTTGATATTGTTATAGTTCTTTAAATACACACACCAACCTAAGATTAAAACAGAGCATTGTTGTGTCAAACATAAAATGTATTAAACCGCGAACCAAGTAGTCATTTCAACAGCAACAACAAAAAAATTAAATTTTCGAAAGCCCGCATTGTGAAATGCTGCATTATCATGCTAAATATTTGTATTTACTAGTCAACATTGCAGTCGTGCTGTCCATTTGTGATTTTTATGGTTACAGTTTCACTTTGTTTGACACATTTGTAACGAAGCACTTTCTTTCCATTTTTCCAAATAAATGCGTCTCTTTCTTCAATGCAATGCTGTAAAAATATTTAAAATATTCAACCCACTTAGATGCTAAAATAGTCGACAACTTAATTGAATTTTCTCCCTGACATTTAAATGAAAGCACTAGAATTGACTACTTTACTTCCTGTTTGAAATGCCTTGAGTTCACTTTTGGTAATTTTTTCAATTAATCGTTGTTCTTTTTTAGGTACGCCAAAACCTCTTGACTCTAGAATTGTTTCTTCTAATTAAATTTTAATTAATCGTTGACATAAATCAGTCGTATCTGGGGTTTGTAAGTACACCAAACCTCTTGACCAATGAATTGTTTTCTGTTATTATACGAAAGCTAAGAAAATGTTTCGAGTTGTAGGTTATGAAGAGGTTTGTGCAGCGTTTTAAACGTTCAATTATTTAAAATCTATATGTATTTATTGATCGAAATTTTTCTGATGCAGCAAGTATTCCTCAAGAACACGAATCTCATCTTAAAAAACACTTTTGTGTGAGTGTCTTGAGATTGACAACATTAAATTTCCTAAATTAAATCACATACTTTTTTTTGTTTAAATTTTATATATTTGACAACCTCAGTCACGAAATAAAACATTTTCCTTTTATAAAATATACATGATGCAGTGAAGGTTTAGGTTCATCATACTCGCATTTTTATTCAAACTTAAGTCGGGTTATAATAATAGGTAATAGGTTTAAATTAATATAATTAATATAAATATCAAATAATATAATACTAGGAGACACCACCTAGTCAAACAGTAGTTTTAACATTATAGATGTGAGATTTTAAAAACATAAATGATGCTTATATCAACAGCTAGATCAGTTTAAGACGCCTAAAATTAGATTTTTTTTCTCCGCCCGCTATTAAAAATATTTAAAAAACATCAGTTTTTGAATGAAAGTATTAGTTTAGGAGATTTTAGTAGTGTGCGCATAAATAAAATGCTAATTTAGTTTCATGCTTAAATATAAGCATTGGAAATATATAGTGTGTCAAATAAAATAATTAATAAAGAAGGAATAATGTATAAATACATAGAGGAACCGGCTATAATGCTTAGTGTAGTAGTAAATGTTTTGCGAAACATTAATTATTATCTCGCTTTAGGGTTAGTAGTCTGCTCACTATTTAATTTTTAAAAAATATTTTCCTGCTAATTGTTTGGTCTAATTATGTTTAACACATAATGACAAAAAAAATACATAAATAAAAATACATACGTGTGTTTTCAACAAGGTATCAGGTATAATTATGTTGATTCCAGCCTGCTTTTTTTCCAGTACTTTAAAAATTGACCCACGTGCCAAATTTCAAACGACTCAAGACAGAAAAGCTCGAAATTTCACTCGGCTGTTTCGATCTACGACTAAAAAAGACAGACAAAAGCACGACAGACAGAGGAAATAAGTTGAATAAATAAAACAGCTTGTAAAAAAAAACCTCATAAAACATTTTAATAACAAGATTTTATATAATAATGCACAAAAAAAGGAGAAAATAAATCATTGTCTTTAAATATATAATAATACACCATTTAAATAGCTATAAAGAAAAGCGAGAACGGCTATGATATTTATTGAATACTTTTACTAGAATTTATGAAGTTCCCCACGATTTTCTTTATAGTTATTTATATAGTAGAGTATTATAATATATTTAAAGGAAATTATTTATTTTCAATTTTTGTCGTGCATTATTACATAATAGCTTGTTAATTAAAACGTTTTTATGCATCTTTTTTTCAGTACTTTAAAGTTTTTAATACTGTAGAGTTGCATGGCTAAAAACTATTGCGCACAAAATGAACATGATAACGAACGTATAATAGTGTGAAATATTACGATAAGACTACCTACCAATTCCAGAAAATTGTAATTAATTCATAACAAATAAATTAGGCATCAAATTAAGTCAAATTTGATGTCGTATTTCATCGTCATTGTGTCTTAATCACGTGCCGAATTTCAGATAAATCTATCGGTTAGAAGTGCCCGAAATTTTGCTCTCCCGTTTCGATCAAGGATTAAGACAGACGAGCTTTAAATTACTATTAGACGTAGGATAATTTGTGGAAAGTTTCCTCTGATGATTACATGATAATACCACATAAACTAACATTCTTTAGCACTAATTAAAGTAGTTAACTAATTAGATTAACTTTTCGTAATAACCATTATAATTCACTGTGTTTTTTTTTAATTAAAATGAAAAATTATAAATGTACAAATGTATCTTAATGGTTTCAGAACATTAACTGAGAAAATTGAATGCTTGCACAATGACCGACAACAGCACATCGCAGACACAGGTAGCAGGGATCTCTAATGAAATACAATACGTCATCAATCTGGTCTTAAATATCCTAGCCACAATGTTGCTGTCGTCATTTGGTTTCGTGTCCAACTGCATCAACCTCAAAGTCTTTTACAACCTCGGGGTGGGAGAACGGGTCAACTTTACTTTTTTTGTTCTGTCCTTCTTCGATTGTTTGGTGTGTGTTTTTACACTGGCTGCATCGGTGGATTTCGTCTTTTTGTTCTGTGACGTCAAGCTCAAACTAGACCAGTACCCAGTGTATCAGATTATCCTCGTACTTCGTGCATTCAGCGTCGACTACTCGGCCCTCCTCTTGACATTTATAGCCTTAGAGCGTTGTGTTTGTGTAGCGTTTCCTTTTGTTTTCAGTACCAGGTTCAACACTAGGCTAACTAGGACAGTAATGGCATGCATAATGTCATATTTATTACTGAATTACCTCCCACTTTTAAGCAGCTTTGAATTCAAAGAGATCTATATTGAAAATACAAATGAAACAATCATCACTTACATTATAACCGATTTTTTCCTAATAAATGTGAAGATTCAGTTGTACTTATTAGCAACTGGACTTGCATATTTTTGTCAGATTACAATTTTTTTATGTGCTATTGTGATGTATTATGGTCTGCGCAAGTCCTCGATGATTCGTCTCTCTATGCAGGAGACTAGTCAAGCCAAGAACGACAACTCGAACTTCCCAAAACCAGGAGAGTTACCCAAGAAAGAAAAACGTATAGTGCGGCTGGTCATGACCCTAGCCTGCCTCTATCTCCCCACTGCCCTGCCGCAACTGTCCATCTCCATTGCGTTTATTGTGTTTCCAGATTTGTCTTACGGCCAGTTTGAAAATATTTTCATCACCTGTTATGGTATCGTCGCTCTATGCGCCATCTGGAATACGTCCTTCTCTATCATCATCTACTACAAGTTCAACGCCACCTATAGAAACACGTTTGTTAATATTTTCTCTACCCCGAAGATCAGCGAGCTATGTCACTGAAATAAACTCGGTACAAAATATTTGGTAGACTAAATGATTTCGGTTAACATTACAACTTTTTCATAAATTTTACTTAAATATAATGTCAAATTTGATAATTATATAAATTATTTCCGTCTATGTTAAAAACAAAACCTCTAATATGTAGAAACTTAAGTTTGTTTTCTCTTTGTTTAGGTGGCGTACACACATCTTTGTTATTTCAACGACATCATTATGTTGTTGTATCAACAAAAAAACCACCAATATGTACACAATACACCAATACGACGTCAAATATGTTAGTTTAAAAATGTGCTTCTTCTTTAGTTGTTGTGCCTATTTTTATTTTCCTAAAATAAGTAATTTTACCGTAAATAGTATCGCAATAATACTTTGTAATATAATGTATTTAAAACATTTTCAATGATTTTCTTTCCAGGATTGTACGTGTTCAAATATTCACATACCGTAGTAAACACAGTAAAGTAACATATTTGTACTCAGGTTGGGAGGAGTTTCTCAATCGTTGCAAACTTCGATGAAACTTTTTTTAATGAACATTTTTTTTTAACTATTTTAGTTGCTCTTTGCTACTTTTATCTAATCAAAGCACATTATACCAAAACATAACTCCACTACTAACATTTTTAGCGACCAATGTTTTCACTAAATAAAGTTTTTTTTTTCATTTTTCGTGCATATAAAGCTTATTATTATAAAGCTTTTAATTTTGTATTTGTTTTCTTCTAATTTTAACCTATGCCAACTTAAGTTCTTTAAGTAGGTCATGAGTTCATTCAACTTCTATAAGCCGAACTTGTCGGTTTCAGCTAGCAACCTTAAATTACTTGGACCTATCTTTATATGACAACCTGGGATGCATAAGAACACTGACCTATCTTTGAATGACAACCCGGGAAGCATAAGAACACTCGCCTATCTTTGAATGACAACCCGGGATGCATAAGAACACTGACCTATCTTTGAATGACAACCCGGGAAGCATAAGAACACTCGCCTATCTTTGAATGACAACCCGGGATGCATAAGAACACTGACCTATCTTTGAATGACAACCCGGGATGCAGAACCACAGGATTCGTGTCTGTACCACTGTGTAAGATACAGAAACACAGCGCAACTAGCCGCGTTCAGAATGGTCTGATGTGTGTACTGTGTATTCAGCTGTGATTTACACACGACAAAAACTGTTAAATACCTTTACGTGCTTAACATTCACGGTTCATCGACAAACGGAGCCCAATCTCTAGTAGTCTGTAGTATTGGCGCGGTCAGGTGATAGAGCTTACGACTGCTGACCTGAAAGTCTAGGGCTCGAGTCTATACAAGTCCCTTAGTCCACCCAGCTCTGAAGGGTACCTGAATGACGTTACGGAAGCAGAGGCGACTGGGCATAGTCCTGATCACACTATCCCCTTCTATACCAAGGTCATTAAAAAAGACGAACTCTACTTCATCTGCTTCATGTGTATTGGGCACGAACAGGCAACGATGATAACTAAAAATATTTTGTTTTCAAATTTACATTGCTAAAATCCACTACATAAAACACATTTTTTAAAACTGATATTGTAAAATATAATGCCTCACTTTTACTTGAGATTTCGGTTTAAAAGAACACAACCATCTCGACAAACGTTAACACGTTGACTGGCAATTCCTGATAGTAAAATAAAACAATGACTCGAAATCAGTCGTTGAAGTACAAAAAAGTTTAATAGGGTCTTCTTTCTTTTCTACCGATTCTAAGTAATAATGTCATGGTCTCTCTCTTATACTGGTCTGTTAGTATCATCCAGATCTTCATAGGTCTTCACATGTCTTCACAGGTCTTTATGGGTCTGTGTAGGTCTTTATATGTCTTCAGAGGACTTTATAGGTCTTTGTAGGTCTTTGTAGGTCTTCACAGGTCTTCACTCACATAGACTGACGTTCACACACCTAAACTGTCAACCACCTTCCCCGGGTCCTTTCATTACACCTTATATACACATACATATCAACATACACTTCAAAATACACATCAACATACACGTCAACATACACATCAGCATATACATCAACATACACATCAACAAACACATCAACATACGCATCAACATACACATCAACATACACATCAACATACACATCAACACACACGTCAACATACACATCAACATACGCATCAACATACACATCAACATACACATCAGCATACACATCAACATACACATACAATCAACATACACATCAACATACACATCAACATACACATCAACATACAAATTAACATACACATTAACATTCACATCAACATACACATTAACATACACATCAACATACACATCAACATACACATCAACATACACATCAACATACACATACAATCAACATACACATCAACATACACATCAAAATACACATCAAAATACATATCAACATACACATTAACATTCACATCAACATACACATCAGGATACACATCAACATACACATCAACATACACATCAACTACCTGGATATCACACGGTCTGATCATACATTGATCGCAGTACACACACTATTTACAATGTTTAGTTCCATGTGCACACATTTCGAATATTTCTCATCATCACAACAAGTAAGTATTAATTAAGCATTTACAATTAATTAATTTTAAAAGTCTAATTAACACTTACTGTATGGCAGCACACACAATTTTACTATCAAACATGAGACCAATTAGCCTACAAAGTTTAAAGCCGGAAACAGTTTAATATCTTTCACACTTTTACTCTTCAACACTCGCTCACCAAAAATTTATCCTGAATGTACAAATGTACATCTCTAGCTGTCTCGTGTGTACACAGACATAACCCATAGCAGCAGGCCAGACCACTGCATTGGGTTTTGGTTTTGGTTTTGTTTACATTTTGCAAACAAAAGCATCTCAACGTTACTAGATGACGGGGAAAATCTGAATGTATTCTAGGTAACACTTGTGTGAATTGTACTACCACGGGTTGACTGATGTGTAATCAGCAGGATAACACTATATATATATATAGTTATATATTTTTATATATATATATATATATATATATATATATATATATATATATATATATATATATATATACGTATATATATACATATATATATATATATACGTATATATATATATATATATATATATATATATATATATATATATATATATATATATATATATATATATATATTTGTTAGAAGCAATAAATATTACACTAGCCAACACAGAAATGAGAAGCAGATGAACAGTCTATTGAACACAACAATTATTATTACAATGTGTAAGCATCTATATATTATACAAGTAAATACTAATTCACAACAATGTTGCACAATATCAAAATTGTTACATTGTTGTTTCGTCTAAGAAAATTGGTTCAGTTTTTTATTTCCATATAAAACTAGCCATCAACTTCAGCATCATTTGAATAATTTCAAACATTAACCAAAACCGTCATGGGGGTTAAAAAAACCTGATTTAGAAGGAGGGGGTAGGGGTGATGTGTCAGTCAGTGAATCGTGTCATTACAATGTTTACTTTGTATGTTTTGTGACTGTTGAGTACAGTGTAGGGGAGGGGGAGGCCTAAACTAGGCAAGATGCCTGTCATGCTGTTTTGTTTTTGAGGTTATATTTGTGCCATCGTCTCTTCTTCTTCTTCTTCTTCGTTCTTAATTATTAATGTTGAAGGGGATCGAGATTTATCTGCCAGTGGGTTTGAACTCGAGACTGTTCGAATGTATCAACCATGAGCTTTTTGCCGACTCGACCACGCCTCCAACACAGTTAAGCGTTACGTGTCAACTAGTTTTGCGCCATTGAGGCCATTGACTCCGATTTCAGCCTGCTTTTCTTTTTGGATTTGCTTCCATAGCCTTTGTCCAACCAAGAACAAACTACAAGGCAGCAGTTGTTTAATTTTGGAGTTGTCTCTCCTAGAAGAGTTGCTGTCCCCAGCTAACGAGCCTCATCTGCCCGAGGGTTCGAACTCGAGACTTTTCGGTTTAGCAACCATGAGCTTTACCGACTCGACCACGCCGACCCCTGCCATCGTCTGAGTTTTACTTAGTGTTTGGGCCTAAGGTGGGGGCTCTAAGTCAAAATATGGTTTAAAGTGTTCCCATAAAAGGATAAAAAGGACTATTACAGGTGAAAAAATATATTGAAGCTGAGTTAAAAATTATATATATATATATATATATATATATATATATATATATATATATATATATATATATATATATATATATATATATATATATATCAAAAACAATATTCTGTTTGAACCATTTTTAAAAACATTTATATAGACCACAACATGGATAAAGGGAGATGATTAATAGTAAGTCAATGCTAGTGAAGTCCCTTTAAAATTGAGCTAAAGGAGTTGTCCTAGGGACAAAATTTAAAAATAAAACCATTTCAAAGGGAAGAGGGTGGGTAGCGGGGTGTCAAAGTGAACTGTGTCATTACTATATTTTATTTTGTAGGATTTGTGACTGTTGGATTATAAAAATAGAGGCATTGCTTTAAAAATGTGCTTATAGAATCCGTTGTGCTAAATTATCATTACGTTAGTAAATCTCCGTAAAACTCCAATTTAAATTGAATTTTTATAATTCGGAATAAAAAATTGACGGTCCTAATTTTAAATAAATGTTTTGACTTAAATATATCACAATTTGAAGCCAAGGCAACCTTATGTACAAACACGCACACACATACACACACACACACACATATATATATATATATATATATATATATATATATATATATATATATATATATATATATATATATTACTTTCTCACAGCGCAGGTCTCAAGTCTCAGTGTTAGAACACATAGTGACCAGATAGAATATCGAAGAACAGAAATTAAACAAAAAACCCTAAACAGATACTTGAAAGAAATAATTGCAAATTAAGAGAAAATAAAGGATTATAAATTTGGCCATTGTAAAGTTATTTTCTAATTAGTTTTATCCCTCTGTCTACATTTTATTACAGTTCTGCCTTATAAATCAAAATTATATTTTTCAAGAAAAAGTAATTTGAATGGAGAATATTTTTTTTTTATCTTTCTATAATTTAGATCTGTGATTTAACGATGTAAAACAATCGTGGTTCACGTGAGAACGTTTTTGTCATTAAGTCACAAGATAAGCAGTTTGCTTCTGGAATATTAACGATCTGCATTTGATTGAGGCTTTTACATACACGCGTTGAAAAACTTTGAAACACTATAAAAATTTAAATTAATAATATGTTAAAAATTATATTTTACTTGGAATAAATATATGAATACATTTTTAACCGCACTAAAAAAACATATATAAAGTTTTAACGATCTCAACTTTTAGAAGAAAAAAACGTTAGACATGTCTAAATGTTTAACCTTTCCAAAACTCCATCTGGCACAAGTTTTGACTGCGCTTAACTTAATAAATAAAATATTTCTTCGGTTACGTAAAATATATACTGTAAAAAAATCACATTGAAATTATGGCTACGAAAATCGAAATACTAACGATGTTTGATTTTATTATGTTTTATCGGTTTCAAACACTGAACTTAAGTCCAATATAATATGTAAAGGCCTACACCTATGATTTTAAGAGTATTTTCGGCAAACGTACCGTAATAGTAAGCAATCTGCAAATATATAATTTATGTTTCATATATAAATAGATAATATGGTAGTGATGTCCAATATATAGCGTAGTATAAAATAAATTTCAGTAAAAAGGGCATTGATTTTCAGTAGATTTTCATAAAACATTTTCTGATGAATCTAGAATGCAATTATAGTTTAAGAGGTCATATCAGATTTTGTACTATTGAATTTAAAATCGATGCCTTATCGAATGAATAAACACTTGAATGAGTCACGCTAAAAAAAATTATTTTATGAACTAAAGTGGTAAACGTTGCGTTACTGGCACAACCCTCAAACCACGTCAAGAAAAAAATCGTAACATTCTCAGCACTTGACCCTACCGACGAAACTTCTGCTCAGTGCTGTTAGTCACATCTCGACTGCACGTGCCGATAGCAGTGGTATCCGTGAGTGCTCATTCAACAACCACACTCACCAATCAGTAAGGCACAGCATCCACTTCAAGAGCGGTCAACCCCTTCTCGTGAGTCTTGGGCTCTCATGAAGGGGTATCTTGAGTCCAGATAACTAGTGATCTTAAGAAACATCAATAAAACGATTTTTGACAAACCAGACATAAATTAAATGTATGGGGGAGCGGTGATTCGTTTATTATTGCCCAACTTAGACTTGTTCGGACATGTGTTTACATACATTGTGAGTGCCAAAAATAATAATTATGAAAACTCTAACTGTATATTACTTTTTTAAAAGTTAAAATTTCACTAACTGACAGAATTTTTTGTTTTAAAAGTTATAAAATATCAAGTGTTGTTCTATTCTATAAAAGTTCTTTAAATTCCACATTTAATAGCGAATTGTAACGTTTAGATACATTTCATTAGGTTATTCAATGTCAAGCTTATTTTTAAAATTAACGTAATTTAATATAACCACAACTACATATTGGTTATCTTAATGTACTCTAAAAAATTATCTTCAGCCTAGTTATAAAATCACTTAAAACCATTTGGAATTGAAAGAATATATGTGATATGGAGGAAAATAACAGCACCCAGGAGACCGGAGTTTTTATCTCTAGCGAAATACAATTTTACATCAATCTATGGCTTTTGATCATACTAAGAATTATTTTATCCACATTTGGCATCATCTCTAATGTGCTGAATCAACAAGTTTTTGTCAAACTTGGGCTGGGGGAGCGTGTCAACTTCACGCTATTCTGTCTCTCCTTCGCTGACTTCTGCTTGTGTGTAGTCACACTAGCAACTGCCATCGACTATATTTTAATATTCTGTGAGGTCAAGCTAAAAATAGACCAAGTATTCGTTTCACAATTGTTGCTTATCGTTCGTGGACTGTTTGTCGACCTGTCGTCGTGTCTAGTTGCCTTCATCTCAGTCGAACGTTGTGTTTGTATCACACTCCCTTTCACGTTCAATATGATTTTCAATGCCAGGAAAACTAAAATAGTTATCTTTTTTATCGTGTTATTTTTATTATTCAACTATATACCACTGCTTTCGAGTTTTGAAATGATAGAAGTGTTTGATATCTCTGCGAATGATACAATTATTACCTACAAGATTTCAGACTTTTTACTGTTCATGGCTAACGCAAATCTATACACCCTGACACTGTCGCTCGCTGTGTTTTGTCAAATCTGTGTTTTTGTCTGTGCTATACTCATGCACAGAGGTCTTCGCAAATCTTCAATGGTTAGAAGTCTCATGCAGGAGACAAAACAGGGCGACCCACACAACACAGTGGGAACCAATAAGGAAGTCGGTCTATCAAAGCGTGAGAACCGTATCGTGAGGATGGTGATGATACTGGCGTGTCTGTACGTGCCCACAGCGCTGCCTCAAATCGCGACGGCCGTCATAATGATCGTCTACCCTGACATTTACTACGGGCCGATGATGAACATCTACGAGACATGTCATGGCGTCACGGCCCTCTGTGCCACAGCCAACTCCTCCTTCTCCATCGTCATCTACTACAGATTTAACACCAGCTACAGGAACGCTTTTCTGGGCATGACGGTTGACGTGGGAGAACCACAGAAATATAAAAAGTAGCTTTTCTGGGCATGACGCTGAACGTGGGAGAAACACAGAAATATAAAAAGTAGCTTTTCTGGGCATGACGCTGAACGTGGGAGAACCACAGAAATATAAAAAGTAGCTTTTCTGGGCATGACGCTGAACGTGGGAGAAACACAGAAATATAAAAAGTAGCTTTTCTGGGCATGACACTGAACGTGGGAGAACCACAGAAATATAAAAAGTAGCTTTTCTGGGCATGACGCTTATCATGGACCACAGAAATCTAAAAAGTAAACCATAGTATTCATACAACTTCTTTACAAGATATAGACTTCTGGTAGCATGTTGGGCAAAATCTGTCGGTGTACAGGAATAACTAATCAGTGGTTTCATTAGGACTTGTAACATTTATTATCCCCAATAGCCCCCTCCCTCTTTATCCCTCTCTCTCTCTCTCTCTCTCTCTCTCTCGCTCTCTCTCTATCTCTCTCTCTCTCTCTCTCTCTCTCTCTCTCTCTATATATATATATATATATATATATATATATATATATATATATATATATATATATATATATATATATATATGTAAAAGAATGGTGTTTATCTCAGAAAGACAACTACATTTAGCTGTCATGGGTTCGATTCTGAGCAATTGAGTTAACATAAAGAATAGCCTTTCTATTGAAGTAATTTCCGTTGATTGAAAATACTAATGTACGCTATATATATATATATATAAAGTTTAGGGGAGATTGCTCCCGGTTTATTTCTTGTTACAATTTTTATTTCAATCGACCTCATCTTCATTTTTTTTTAAGAGAAATAATTGTCAATTATTGTTTGTAAATGAATATTCGGAAATTATTTTATCTATTACCTTTGTATAAACATAAATAAAACGTAAAATTATGGAAATACAAAGCAGATAAAACCACATACCGGCAATAATGTTTTAGACTACTCTAACCCTCCACTTCGAATTTTAATAAAGGATTTTAAACATATCAATTTTATCATTAATGCTGAGTAATCGCAAATAATGTTAACGATAATAAAGGCTAGAGAAATTGTAAATTAGGTTAACAATTCTAAAGGCCAAAATAACCATAAATTCTGTTAACAATTCTAGTCTGCTAACAGCTCAGTTCTAAAGGGTAAAGCAATCATGAATTCTGTTAATAATTCTAAAGGATAAAGCAATCACGAATTCTGTTAACAATTCTAAAGGCTAAAGCAATCATGAATTCTGTTAACAATTCTAAAGGATTAACTAATCATAAAAAATAAAAATTATGTTAACAATTCTAAAGGCTAGAATAGCCATACATTATGGTTTATATTCTAAACGCTAGAATAACCATGAATTATATTGGGACTGGGAATCAACCTTAGGTCGACATGTTTTTTTTATATTATAATATTTTTTTTTAAATTTAAGCTACTAGTAAATTGTTAATTTATATATCAGCCGTAGTTAGCAAACGTTTTAATAAATAATAAGTATTTTAAGCCCAATTGGTTTTTGTGTCATTAGCTAACTAATATACTCATAGGTAGATCTAGCCTTTTGTGTAGCGGGAGGGGTTGGTAAATATTTTCTATATAAATTATATAAATTTCATTTCGTTCGGGGGGGCGGATTTTTTTAGAGATGCCTGGAAGAAACTCTGCCCAGCACGCTACAATTTAATTATGACGGGTCTGGTGCGTTTGGTACAGCTGATCTGTAGTCTAGAGAAATCTATTGTGTACTTAAATTAGAAGAACTGTTAAAAATGTATAATTGTGTTGGAACCTAACAAAAATAGCAAACGTACGTATCGTTAAAGCTATCGCCGAAAGAAATCTAGCTTTAAAATGGGTTAAACTTTTGACTGGGCAACAAAATCTTCGACGGAAGCTGCCATTATTGTTGTAAAAATAAAGAATCGCGTGACGTCACTTTAAATAGAATAATGAAAGTGGTGTATCTACCAATGAATAAATCAATAAATTAATTAACGTCTTAAAATAAATTTGTGATTAACCGTTTGGTCAAAAATAACATTATTATCTACCTAAAAACGTAATTTACAGCTCTACACATAGTGCAGTTTCTCTCCTGTAACCAAACAGAAAAACAAAAAAATCAAATCACAAACCTGTAACATTCATGAGTTTTAGGAAAATATTAGACTACCTAGTAATTCTTGAATAACCGTGTGTTTCAATGGTCATCTAAAAATGACGTTATGCTTTTGGAAATTATTTAAACTTTTCCCTCCGCTCCCTACTGTTACTTATTATCACAAAAAAAAAAACAGAAACAGGTGAACTCTACTTCACATGTCCTGTATTACGCTAAGTTCCGAAGGCAACTTTATCATTCACATCTAAAAAAAATTAACATTAACATGATATGCTAGGCACTTCATGTCAAAGATGATATTTTGTGCTATATATAAATACTTTGAGTCTGCGTAAGAAACTTGATTTACGCGAATATGCCTTAGTATTATTTCAAATTAAATTTGATCCCAAATTAGTCAATTCCAAAGCTAAAAACGATGTATATAAAATAATGAAGGCCCGAAGTAGTTCAGTATAGAAACATAGATTCTAGAGCTAAAGATATAGATCTAGATCTCTAACTCTATCTTATTCTTAAGTCTATTTTTTCCGTAGATCTAGATTCTAGAATCTCGATAGATAAATATCTTGTCTGGATTAGATGATCATTGAAGCTAAAAATCAAAGATTTAAATAAAATATTTAAGGACTAAAATAGTTTA
This sequence comes from Physella acuta, assembly GCF_028476545.2. Classification (NCBI taxonomy): domain Eukaryota; kingdom Metazoa; phylum Mollusca; class Gastropoda; family Physidae; genus Physella; species Physella acuta. The sequence goes on along the minus strand of NW_026732074.1, from coordinate 363,340 downwards.
ATAGAGAAACTCAATTTAACGTATCATGTTTTTATAATTGTATTTATTTTAACTAATTGATTTTGGTTTAACCTAGATTCTAGATCTATAACTTTTCCTTCCTTCTACAGCTGATCTGTAGATCTAGAGAAATTTATTGTACGAGCCGACCCGCGGCGTATCATACGCCGCTATTTAGTTGATTTATTTTCTACTTTTCAGTAATTCATAATTTATGAATTCGACAGTACCAATGCTGCCACTGAAAATATTTGCTTTAAAACACTAACCCCCCTCCTTTCCCCTAACCCCGACCCTACACCCCCCCCCCCCCCCGTGAAAGCAGCCTCCTCTTAGTTACCTCCTCTAAGTTTAAAGTCGGTTCAAACTAAATTATCTGCCCCTAATAGCCGTCACCAAACCCGTCTCTATGATTGTAAAATGTAAACAGCGTGACCACAGCTCAGCAGACCATGTGGGGGTGGGGTAGGGTGGTAGTGATAGTGATAGAAAGAAAGAGAGGGGACTGTAAGGAGGCGCTTGCAGCTTGTTTTCTAATGGCTCGCAGAGGAGAATTATATATATAGATACTTAAATAAGAAGAACTGTTGAAAATTGATAATAGTGTTGAAACCTATTGAAAATATTAAACGGGCGTATCGTTAAAGCTATAGCCGACAGAAAATTAGCTATATAATGCGTTATACTTTTAAATGGACAACAAAATCTTGTATGGAAGCCTCCATCTATCTATATATATAAAGCAAAGTGGTCAAATGCCCGATAGGGCACTTCCCGGCGCCGCAGGCGCGTCAAATTTGGCACGATGGTGCCTTCGGGCGATAGAACATGAAGGCCGGTGACGGTTGGCCGAAAAATATACGGAAAGGGGGTCAAAACTGACCTCGACTGACCGGCGCCTTATATGGGCTATATTACGAAAAAAAATTTCCTCCGACGACCCCCCTTGATATTTTGTGAGGTGGTAGGAAAATGCCTTGGGGTGTCACAAAAAACTCGGCATATCTGGGAAAACTTCGTAAAGGCGTCAAAACTGACCAGTCGTATTTCCCTATATAATCTTTGTATTTTATGGGGAAAACAGAGGGTCATTTCAAAACGGATTTTAGGGCACTTACCTTCTTTACATCTGGCTAAGTTTTGGCATGCTTATAGGTAAATGGCTTGGCCGTAGGGCAGACATGTCGGTTTCACTCATAGCCCTCGACGAGGGCTAAAAAGTGACCGCGAGTGAAATTCTCTTTATATGAGCTATATTACGAAAATAAATTTCCTCGGACGACCCCCCCTTGAAATTTTGTGAGGTGGTAGGAGAACGCCTAGGGGTGTCACAAAAAACTCGGCATATCTCGGAAAAATCGGGAAGTGGGTCAAAACTGACCAGTCGTATTTCCCTATATAATCTTTGTATTTTATGGGAAAAACAGAGGGTCATTTCAAAACGGATTTTAGGGCACTTACCCTCTTTACATCTCGCTAATTTTCGGCATGTTTATAGGTAAATGGCTTGGCCGTACGGCTGACCTGTCAGTTTCACTCAAAGCCCTCGACGAGGGCTAAACAGTGACCGCGAGTGAAATTCTCTTTATATGAGCTCTATTACGAAAAAAAATTTCCTCCGACGACCCCTCTTGAAATTTTGTGAGGTGGTAGAAGAACGCCTTGGGGTGTCACAAAAAACTCGCCATGTCCGGGAAAATTCGTTAAATGGGTCAAAACTGACCAGTCGTATTTCCCTATATAATCTTTGTATTTTATGGGAAAAACAGAGGGTGATTTCAAAACAGATTTTAGGGCACTTACCGTCTTTACATCTGGCTAATGTTTTGCATGCTCTTAGGTAAATGACTTGACCTTTAGGGAAAACGGTCAGTTTCACTCAAAGCCCTCGACGAGGGCTAAAAAGTGACCGCGAGTGAAGTTCTCATTATACGAGATTTGGTCATTTGGTCTATGAACAGAGGAAGTACCTTTTTAATGTAATAATTTTTAAATATTTTGTATTCTCTTTTCAAGAAAAAAAAACAAAAATCATAAAGTGCAGCATTGTTTTAAACAAATATTTTGTTATAAATTATTACGAAAAAAAATTTCCTCCGACGACCCCTCTTGAAATTTTGTGAGGTGGTAGAAGAACGCCTTGGGGTGTCACAAAAAACTCGCCATGTCCGGGAAAATTCGTTAAATGGGTCAAAACTGACCAGTCGTATTTCCCTATATAATCTTTGTATTTTATGGGAAAAACAGAGGGTGATTTCAAAACAGATTTTAGGGCACTTACCGTCTTTACATCTGGCTAATGTTTTGCATGCTCTTAGGTAAATGACTTGACCTTTAGGGAAAACGGTCAGTTTCACTCAAAGCCCTCGACGAGGGCTAAAAAGTGACCGCGAGTGAAGTTCTCATTATACGAGATTTGGTCATTTGGTCTATGAACAGAGGAAGTACCTTTTTAATGTAATAATTTTTAAATATTTTGTATTCTCTTTTCAAGAAAAAAAAACAAAAATCATAAAGTGCAGCATTGTTTTAAACAAATATTTTGTTATAAATTAAGTTTTGCATTGTACTGAAATAGTAAAAATTAATTGTGAAAGTAATTTATTATAATATTTGATTGATACTATTGAGAAACCCCTTGCAATTCTAATAACCGTGCGAGTAATAAGTTTGCGAATATTCCATCAATATTTGAGTAGCATGAAATTACTCCACTGTATAAATTTAGGCCCTATGCATTTAAGATAGCAGCCAATCACCTATTAATTAATTATTCAATTCTTCAATTTTTTTGAAAACCTAAGCGAAGCTAGGCAGTATGCCTAGTTATTGTTATAAAAAGTAAATAAATCATGTGACGTCACTAAAAGTAATATCATTGTTCTGAACTTTTATAATGAAAATGGTGTATCTACCAATGAATATATAAAAAAATTGATTAACATTTTAAATAAATTTGTGATAAACAGTTTAGTCAAAAGAACATTAGTCTATACCTAAATATGTATTTTACAGCTCTACACATAGTGCAGATTTTCTTATGTAAGAAAACAAACACAAAATAAATAAATAAATAAATATACAAATATTTAAACAAACTGGGTCTTTATACAGAAACCTTGGCCCTACTACAACAACTACACCCTAATTAAAAACACACGCTCTAATACACAAACCTAAATACAGCATATACGCCCGAATACACAAAACTACGCCCTAAAACAGAAAACGTTCTAAAACAGCAACTACGACCTAATACGGAAACCTACGCCTTAACACAAAAACTACGCCCTAATACAGAAACCTACGTCCTAATACAGCAACATACGCCAAAATACATCAACTACGCCCTAATACAGAAACATACGCCCTAACACAAAAACTGCCCCTAAAACAGCAGCTACCCCTAATACAGAAACTACCCCTAATACAGCAGCTACGCTCTAATAAAGAAACCTACACCCAAATACAGCAACTACGCTCTAATACAGAAACCTACTCCCAAATACAGAAACTTCGCCTTAATACTGAAACCTACGCCCTAATACAGAAACATACGCCAAAATACATCAACTACGCCCTAATACAGAAATCTACGCTACGCCCTTCTTAATACATTCGAATAAAACATAAATCTACAACATTTACAAATTACACAGACAAACTTTTATAGGTTAACATTCTTACATATAACCTGAACACAAAACAACAAAATTTATTGTTAAGCAAAAAGAAAAATGAAATATAAAAAAATGATAAATTACCATCTCCATGCGGCGGACTTGATTGTTATTGATACCAACGTGATTAATCAATTGCAAGTGGCTAAACATTCTCGTACGAGCTGTAAACTAATAATCAAGTCACTTCAACGAAGTTATGATTAGTGTTCTTCACATTGCCGGCATGAACTGCGCGTTCATATCCCTCGAACCAGACATTTTGAAGCTCCTTCTATTTCTTTTGAGCACGTACTTGTTAGTTCGTGGTATATTGAAAACCCGAGCTGATTACTTGAGACTCATTCAAGTACTCTTGAAGTACAGCTCAATATGACAAAATCGCTAAAGCTGGGATTTCTTAGCGACTCTTAAAACCCCATACTGATACTCCAGCAGAGATGAGTGCCATCCAGACAGAGCATGACGGGTCAATGGCTGACCCTGACGAACAAAGATTGCTCACCGTCTGGAATAGCAAAAGTAAGTTATAAAAATATCTCCTCCCCTCTACTTAGGCTCGAAAGTATTTTTTGTTTATTGCCAGATGTGTACAAATACATTACAATCGGAGGAGGCAAATAACGCTACTTTTTCGCTAGGATTTAGATTTAGAACAAATGAATGATAAAATAAACAAAGTTGCAAGGTTTTCGCCTCTTCCTCGAGAAAACGACCTTGTATTACGAAACGGCAAAATAACTGTCCGTATTCTATCCGCTGTAATTTTAAGTATAAATTATGAAGGCTTTCAACAAAAACATTGTTGTATTCTATTTCTTTTTGTTGTACATTTTTTCCGTATTAAATTTCGCATTTTTTATGTAAATCAGAAAACAAGACGGTGTCGACCTGTTAAATGAAATGAATCTCAGTTCATGGGATCAAGAAGTACTCAAAACTTTGGAGCCAGTTTATGATGAATATATTTTTGAATTTGACTACACAGTTTTAGTTTTTTTTATGTTTCTCCTATCTTCACTGGGCGTGGTCGGTAACTTGGTAAACTGTGTGACTTTTACACGTCAAGGGTTACAGGATAGAATCAACCTGACGCTCTTCTCCTTGTCCACAAGTGATCTATTCTCCAGCTTGGCTTGCTTTGGTTTCACGACAGTTGTGCTGTGTAACGTCCTGGAACTAGATACCGAGATCACCTACAACCTGCTGATGTTGACCTTGATGATTGTACGCTGCATGTTCGCCGACTTGTGTTCTATCATCACAGTCTTCATCTCCATCGAGCGATGTCTCTGTGTTACAATGCCTTTTCTTTTCAACACGACCTCATCGGCCAGAAAAACACAAATAATTCTTTTGAGCTTTACTGCATTTATTCTTTTCAACTACATCCCTCTGTTGGCGACTGAACGAGCTGGTCCAGTGTTTAACCCAGACACCAACTCTACTGTCCTAGATCTAGAAGTTTCTGAAGAATTTGAAATTCTCAACAAGTACAATGACTACGTCTTTGGATTTGCCCTGTCTTTTTCGTGTCAAATCTGTGTTTTTGTCTGCGCTGTTCTCATGTACGATGGTCTTCGAAAGTCTTCTCAAATCCGCGACAGTTCCAGAGAGTTCGGTGACCTTTCTGCGGGGGCCACCAAACCTCAAGGTCAGCTGATGTCCAGGAAAGAGAGACGTGTGGTCAAGATGGTCCTGATGCTGGCATGTCTGTATGTACCAACTTCAATCCCACAGATGACCACCGTCTTGATCAGGTTCACTTTACCTGAGCTGTACTTGGGCGGGTACAGGAGTATTTTTGAGTCCATGTCCAGCACGTTGATTGCTGTCTCTAACGTTAACGGAGCTCTCAGTTTTTTCATCTATTTCAAGTTTAGTTCAAGCTTTAGGAAGACTTTACGTGGGCTAAAACCGCTGAAATAATTTTTTTTAAAAGCACGTAGATGTATGTCAGGTATTGTTGTTTCTGTTGAACCTGATGGACGTAACCTACAAAATAACATACATTTACAGGTTTAAAATAACAACTGGGTATTTAACACCAAATGTGCGTTTATGATTAAGGACATGTGAACCTTGTTCTAAAATTTTAGAAACATCTATCTCTCAAACATTAACCCTAAACTGTAGGCCAATAATGTGAACTAAGCTACATTATTTCTCGGCAAGCACACAAATCAAACGGTGTATGACACAAGTGAATAAGTAGACTACTTTATTTATGTTATATCATATTTCAATAATACGTAATTTTTCGAGGACAAAAGCTCTAAGTTCATGCTTCTCTATGAAAACAATACAACAAATATCGATATCGTCGTTGTTTCTTACTGTTAATGTTGCACTAGGTATGCCATAACATTTATATTGACCCTTCATCGGGTTTGTGTGTTCCTAGAGAAAGTATCTGTTCTCAGCGTACGATTACTTTATTAACGGGAAATCTAAAGAAATCCGGGTTAAATTAAACTTGCCAAAGGAATTGATTAATTATCAGCGTAACAACTAGCATCAGTGGGTTCACTTTGGGTCTTGCAGGCATGTTTTAGAAGTGTTCCTTTGGCCGCAATAATAATGGTTCACGGTGTGCACAAATCGTCACTAGTTTCATTCAAGAGACCACACAAGAGAGCATGCAAGAAATCATGCAAGTAACAACGCGAAACGGCATCCAAGACACTCTGCAAGTTACCAACCCAGCTACCAAGGACAACCTGTCATCCCAGCCTACAAACAGGCGTGTTATCCATCAAGGAACCGGGTATCATGAAGACAGCGATGATGCTGGCGCTTCTCTACACGTCCACGGCGCTGTAGCAGTTCGTGATCTAGTCATCTTGAAAGAGGTTTAGTGCTGTCAACTGACCCACCTGTACCAAACCTGTCAACTGACCCACCTGTACCAAACCTGTCAACTGACCCACCTGTACCAAACCTGTCAACTGACCCACCTGTACCAAACCTGTCAACTGACCCACCTGTACCAAACCTGTCAACTGACCCACCTGCACCAAACCTGTCAAATGACCCACCTGTACCAAACCTGTCAAATGACCCACCTGTACCAAACCTGTCAACTGACCCACCTGCACCAAACCGGTCAAATGACCCACCTGTACCAAACCTGTCAACTGACCCACCTGTACCAAACCTGTCAACTGACCCACCTGTACCAAACCTGTCAACTGACCCACCTGTACCAAACCTGTCAACTGACCCACCTGCACCAAACCAGTCAACTGACCCACCTGTACCAAACCTGTCAACTGACCCACCTGTACCAAACCTGTCAACTGACCCACCTGCACCAAACCTGTCAAATGACCCACCTGTACCAAACCTGTCAACTGACCCACCTGCACCAAACCTGTCAAATGACCCACCTGTACCAAACCTGTCAACTGACCCACCTGCACCAACCCTGTCAAATGACCCACCTGTACCAAACCTGTCAAATGACCCACCTGTACCAAACCTGTCAACTGACGTTAATTAAAATGATACGTTTCGAAAATGAAACTTTTTTTTTACAAAACCATTAATATTATTTTTCTGAATCAGTCATTTAGAACAGGGGTCTCCAAACTACGGCCCGTGGGCCGGGTGTGGCCCGCGATGTCCTCTCATCCGGCCCGCGGAGATCTTTTCCGAGGAACTTTGCCCAGAAAATTAATTCAAAACAATTTGAAAATGTAGCTTTGAGTGCAAACACCATTGCAGGCATTGGTAAAATCTTTTTGACTTAAACGGTGAAAAATACAAGCAAGTTTTGCCATTTTTCAATTGCAATAGATTAGTCGCTTGACAGCTGTTCAATAAGTTAAAAAAAAAACATTTGCTTGAACAATCTACCAACTGCCTTTGATCCTTGTGGTCACAGCCTAGGTAGAGAATGACTAAAAGAGATTCATGCTATATACACTATTTATACAACAAAGACTATTCTAAAAATGAATTTAAATACATATGTTAGTACAGTAGCTATTTAATAATACAGAACAAACCTTGTGGAAGAACTGGTCGAAAATGAGACAATCAAACACATTCTCACACACCTAATATACTTTTACAGGAAAAAAGGTACAAAAAGGACTATCACAATTCACAGCACGAGAATTGAACAGGAACGAACGCTACAAATTAAAAACATTCACCCAATTCATGCCCTTCACGTCACTAAATGAATATGATTTGAAATTGCAATAGGGTGAAGTTTAAGGGTATGATTTTCGTGGGGAACAAGATTAGGTTTTTGCGAGATATGTATGGGTATTGGTGTAATATAAATTCTTAAGAGGTGTAACTACTGCCGGGATGTAATTGTTAGTAGGTAACTGAGCTCAGTCAAGTGTCTGGGAGGGTGGAGGGCGTGTGGTTGTAGGTTACTAGACCCGGAAAAAAAACTTAATAATTTGTTAAAACTTTGTTGAATTTTATTTCTATAATTTTTAATAAAATTGTGTAGACTTAAGCTTTAATGTTTCTGGCGATAATACAAATATTATTTAAAATTTAACGAGTACCGGTGCTTTTATTTCTTTTTGTAGATCGACCTTTCGACTTGGGTGCAATGCACCCGAGCCGACGCCACCTAGCAGAGTGCTCGTATTGCGCGCTTCTTGGAGATCAACACAGAGAAGACAGTAAATTCCCTGTTTACTACCGGCCGCGACATCCTGAAGAAAGAGGTCAACTTCAGCGTGGAAGGGACATGGCTTAAGTGGGGCAGGCACCCAGTGTACCTCTGGGTACAGCTGGACCAGAAGCTGACCCTATCTCAGCACATTAGGAATCTGTGCAATAAAAACTCTAAGAGGTTGAGCATCATCAAGGAGTTGACTCATACCAGGTGGGGCGCATATGCGAAGCACTTGAGAGCTGCTTACATCGGCTACGTGAGAGGGGCGTTGGAGTATGAACTACCCATACTAGCCAATGTTAATAAGACTGCCCTGGAATGCCTGGGTAAAGTCCAGAACGAAGGGCTAAGAATTATTACCGGGGCATATAGAACCGCGTCCAGCTCAGCCTGCATGATAATTTTTGGTAATTTTTATCGTAAAACATAGTGGCATTGTTCTTCAGGAGAGGCTAAGGAAGTAACAAGCGATTCGCTGTATAATGATTTGGCTTTGATGTTATTATCTAAATACTACTAAAACTCAAGTTTGTTTACATGTTTAAATGTTTATTTGTTTGTTTGTTTGTCTGATTGGCTACTGGAGAGAATGTGCACTATGTGTAGAGCTGTAAAATAGTATGTAGGTAGAGAACAATTTTTTTGTTTTCAGACAGACTGTTAATCACAAATTTATTGAAAGACGTTAATTAATTTATTGATTTATTCCTTGGTAGATTAACCACATTAATTTTAAAAGTTAAAAAAAACGACTTTACTTTGAGTGAATAGTGACGTCACATGATTTGTTTACTTTTTAGTACAATAAATGGCGGCTCCAATACAAGATTTTGTTGCTTATTCAGATCTTTAACGCATTCTAAATCTAATTTTCTGTCGGCTATAACTTTGACATTACGTCCGTTTGCTGTTTTTATTACGTTCCAACACTTATATAAATTTTCAACTGTATTTTTCATTTAGTTTTACAATAAATTTCTCTAGGTCTACAATCTGTCCAAGAAAGTTATTTATAGATCTAGATCTAGAATCTAGGTCAAACCAAAGATTAATTAGTTAAAAATACAATCCATTTTAAAATCATAATACATTTTTTTTAGTTTCTTTATTAAACTACTTTAATCCTTAAATACTTTATATAAATCTTTGTGACTTATCTATCTAGATCTAGAATAGGTCTAATCTAGATCTTGCAAGAGTTACTCAAAAACTAGACTTAAGCAAACGAGTCGTAGAATCTAGATAATTCTATCTAGATCTAGATAATAATGAGTTTGTATACTAAACTATTTCAGACCTACATTATTTTATATAAATCTTTGTTTATTTAGCTATGGAATTGGCTAATTTAAGATAAAATTTAATTTGAAAGTTACTAGACTTAGATCTAGATCTAGATAGGGCCTATGCGCGTGAATCAAGTTGCATAAGGAGACTCATAGTATTAAATTATACCATAAAAAAACATCAGTGACATCACGAGTCTAAATAGCTAAGTTGTTAGTGTAATAGGCTTTCATGTGGATGGCACGGGTTGTAGACACATCAAGTAGAGTTCATCTGTTTCTTTGCCCTAAGCATATGAAGGGATAGTGTGGTAAGAGACATGTTCGGCCGGTATAGTTTTTTTAAACCATAAAAACATGTTGTCTGAGACTTGGCGGGACACTGGGCAGATGAAGTAGAGTTGAGTAGGTCACCTGTGACATCAGTATATGAAGGGATAGTGTGGTCAGACCAATGCTCAGCCGAAAACGGTGTTTTAAAAAGATTTAATAAAAACGTCTGTTTTTTTGTGACGATAAGTGACAGACGTTATGTTTTTTTATGGATGACACCCGAAACCCACAGTTATCCAAGGGATGACGGGTAAGTCTTGTATTAGTTGACTTTTAGAATCAAGTACAAGAGTGCGTGTTACAGTTTTGAGCGTAGTTTTGTTTTACAGCCGTTCATACATTTAACAATAATTATTTAATTGAGAGGTGGCTGTCTATACATTGCTGAAGCAACACTAGCAGATAACGACACGTTTTATCTATAAAAGTATTATTTTCATTTGTAGTTTTCTAGTAATATGTGAGCGATGTTCAATCTATGCAAGTTGCATTTATTTAACTTAATTACCATTTCAGGTTATGGGACGAAATCAAATACAAGTATTACCTCCTTTACGTTGATGTGGTGTTTTTCAAAATGTTTCAGAATTTGATAATCGTGTATTCTATTCTAATAAAAAAATTTCTAACAACTTTTTACCTCGAAGGTTATTTTTACTCGAAAACAAATTGTGCGTTTGTTAGCAATTTATTTATTACTTTAATCTGGAGTTCGAATCCTTGTCCAAGCCAGTAGTCCACCGAGCTCTGATGGTTTTCTATTCACGTTAAGGAAAGTAAAAGCGCCTGGGAATAGTGCTGACCACACTATCCCTTCATATGTCAATATCATTGAAATAAGTAACTCTACTTCACTTGCCCCGTCCCAACCCTTACTGTTGCATACTGTTGCTGCTATCTTGTCCTACATTTAATCGGGTTTCATCACCCCGTTACGAACCGTGTATTTTTAGACGTGTAACAACATTTGTTCTGGTGCGGCGGTAAAGCTCAGAGCGCCCAAACGTCCATACTGATGAGACACCGGATGAAGGCCCCAGTTCCATTTAGTCATATACGTTAGTAGCCCACCTTATCTTTATTGAAAAGGTTCGCTCTTTAAACGAATGAGATGCCACGATGCTCCCATGGAAGCCTGGAGCGCCTAAGCTCACATGACCTTCTGGGTGCCGGTGGATAAACATTGTTCGGCTTAAATATTGTAGTAGCCCAGCGCAACCAAATTGTATGTGGCACTTTAAAAAAAAACGTTGGCGAGTGGTGCTCATAGAAGAACCCGGCCGAACCGGATCATTCGCAACGTCTTTTTATTTTTTACTTTACATTTTAACTGAGTTATGGCAAATCTCGTAACTTCATTTAAACCCACTTCTAATGTAGCTTTAACGTTCAAACTTTACAAATATGTTTTTCTTCTATGTGTATGCAAAAATAATTAACTTGAAGTCAAATCAGAAGTTAGATTAAACATATAAAATCTATTTCAACGATTACTAAATTCAATAATACAAGTGGAGATAACTAGCTAGGCGCGATCACCTGATCAGTCTAAAGCCTGCCAGCATATTGCTCAAAATCTTACATACTGTAGAAACAAAGTCAACGAACTGGAAAACAAGCACTGTTATGGATCAATGAACAAGTACAAAAGTTCAAGAATCTAATAACAATGTAAAAACACTACCAAGAAATGATTGAATAATGTTACTCTAAAACTGTGATGAATCAACGAGGCTAATACAACTAACAATAGTGACTATGAAATTAAATATTTATAAAAGCACTACCGTATTTCTCCTATAAAGACTATGTAATATATACGAAAACGAGTGCCCCGACATATTATTTAGACCAATTGCGGGAGGGGGGTCTAAATACATAAATAAACAAAGGGTAAAATGAGGGGACCAAGCCTCTTTGTCTCTCAAGATTAACCTATTCAAATGTCAGTTTAAAAAGTTTATGAACGAATATTTATGTACAATATTATGCTTAATATTTGTTAATTTTTATTTTGGGAAGGGGAGAGGGGAGGGGGCCTATGTCCGCCTATGGATATTCGACATCTGGTGCTGGATTGGGAAGGGGGGGGGGGAACGAGGGCTGTAGCGTGTTCAAAACTTTAATCCCGGGGTCAGTTATTTGACAACTTTACTATTGAATTGAGTTACGTCAATTATTTGCGCATGACTTCGGTACAAATTATATTAAATAGTTATGTACAAATAATACACAATAGTATGTGACATCTTCAAAAAATAATTTCGAGACAAGCTAAAAGAGTAAAGATAATATTCTGGTTTTGATTATAAAAGCGTTTGCGACCAAACGTTGTTTCAAGCATTAGGTGGGCGAGTTGAATCACTGTGAAGATGAGCTCATGGGGGTGGGGGGAATGGGGGGGGGGTATAACGTGTAATGTTTTATACTATCTTACCCATCGCAGGCTGATGCCTTATTTTGGAAACTTTTTTAATGAAAGTATTATTCATTTAAATAAAGAAAACAATGCAAAGTATCGTTTTAATATTAGTTTTTTATTACTTAATAGTGTACTCATCGCAGATTGACGTATTTGAATATTTGTGAAAACAGGTGGCCGGAAAAAACCGCAACGGAAAAAAAGCGCAACGGAAAAAAGCGCAAATAAAAGCTACTCATTGCGCTTTTTTCCGTGTGCGCTTTTTTCTCTTTGCGCTTTTTTCCGTTTGCGCTTTTTTCTCTTTGCGCTTTTTTCCGTTTGCGCTTTTTTCTCTTTGCGCTTTTTTCTCTTTGCGCTTTTTTCCGTTTGCGCTTTTTTCTCATTGCGCTTTTTTCCGTTTGCGCTTTTTTCTCTTTGCGCTTTTTTCCGTTTGCGCTTTTTTCTGTGTGCGCTTTTTCTGTTTGCGCTTTTTTTCCGTTTGCGCTTTTTTCTGTTTGCGCTTTTTTCTGTTTGCGCTTTTTTTCGTTTGCGCTTTTTTCTGTTTGCGCTTTTTTCCGTTTGCGCTTTTTCCGTTTGCGCTTTTTTTCTGTGTGCGCTTTTTTCCGTTTGCGCTTTTTTCTGTTTGCGCTTTTTTCCGTTTGCGCTTTTTTCTGGGAACCGTCTTTTTTCTGTGTGCGCTTTTTTCTTTTTGCGCTTTTTGCTCTTTGCGCTTTTTTCTCTTTGTGCTTTTCTCCGTGTGCGCTTTTTTCTCTTTGCGCTTTTTTCCGTTTGCGCTTTGTGAAAACAGGTGGCCGGAAAAAACCGCAACGGAAAAAAAGCGCAACGGAAAAAAGCGCAAATAAAAGCTACTCATTGCGCTTTTTTCCGTGTGCGCTTTTTTCTGTTTGCGCTTTTTTCTGTTTGCGCTTTTTTCTGTTTGCGCTTTTTTTCCGTTTGCGCTTTTTTCTGTTTGCGCTCTTTTCTGTGTGCGCGTTTTTCTCTTTGCGCTTTTTTCTGTTTGCGCTTTTTTCTCTTTGCGCTTTTTTCTGTGTGCGCTTTTTTCTCTTTGCGCTTTTTTCCGTTTGCGCTTTTTTCTGTGTGCGCTTTTTTCTCTTTGCGCTTTTTTCCGTTTGCGCTTTTTTCTCGTTGCGCTTTTTTCCGTTTGCGCTTTTTTCTTTTTGCGCTTTCTTCTGTGTGCGCTTTTTTCTCGTTGCGCTTTTTTCTGTGTGCGCTTTTTTCTCTTTGCGCTTTTTTCCGTTTGCGCTTTTTTCCGTTGCGCTTTTTGTTTTGCGCTTTTTTCCGTTGCGCTTTTTTCCGTTGCGGTTCTTTCTGGGAACCGTGAAAACAATACAAACTAAATTATCTGAAAAGTTTTTTTTTAATAATATATTACAATGAAATTTAACAGATAGGGCCTACATATATTTAACTATTATTTAGATAAATAAGTGAATACATAACAATATGTATTTTCCCGTTTTAATTTGCCCCGAAGTTTATGTACAAATTTTATTTAATCTAAAAGCTTTTGCAATACATTTTAAGCAATCTAAAATAAAAATAAAACATTAATAAAACCTTTTTCCATCACAAATCTTTCCTTCACAATGTAGCTGAAAATAAGATGTAGGGTTTAGAAAATAATGCGAAAATATTTCCAACATTGACCCCTGGGTAGTGATAGTGGGTAGTGATAGTGGGTAGTGATTGTGGGTAGTGATAGTGGGTAGTGATAGTGGGTAGTGATTGTGGGTAGTGATTATGGGTAGTGATTGTGGGTAGTGATTGTGGGTAGTGATTGTGGTTAGTGTTTGTGGGTAGTGATTGTGGGTAGTGATTGTGGGTAGTGATAGTGGGTAGTGAATGTGGGTAGTGATAGTGGGTAGTGATTGTGGGTAGTGATTGTGGGTAGTGATAGTGGGTAGTGATTGTGGGTAGTGATTGTGGGTAGTGATTGTGGGTAGTGACTGTGGGTAGTGATTGTGGGTAGTGATTGTGGGTAGTGATTGTGGGTAGTGATTGTGGGTAGTGATTGTGGTCACCATCATCCTTTCAAGTTTCGGTAACATCACCTGTACAATCAACCACCAGCTCTTCAACGCCATATTTTTTTTTATAATTTTCAAAGTAATCTGCTTATAAATTCTAATCTTTGCTAACTGTAAATTAAGCTTTTAATATCACAGAGTTTACGAGCTTTATGCTTCATATTTACGTTATACTACTTTTAGGCATTTGTTATGTTAACTAGATGATGTTTATTGCAGTTTGTTTAACTGTCTTTTTAACACGTTTTTATTAACTCAGCTTCGCGTGTGTTTGTTGTTAAAATTGACATCGAAAATTAACCCACTTCTGATTGCTCAATAGATCTGAAATTTGGCATGTAGGCTACTTTCGCCTAACAATTTCAGATGCAATCATAAAAACTAGCAATTAGAGACGGTAATTAGCTTAATTTAATTACGCCCCAAGGACCATAAAATTGAGGACATGATTTCTAAAGATACCGACAAGACTGGAGGCTTATAGACACAGTTACTTCGGCCCCAATCGATGTGAGCGCGCTGGCCGTGATCGTATAGTGGTTAGTACTTCGCGTTGTGGCCGCGACAACCCAGGTTCGAATCCTGGTCGCTCAAGATTTTTTTAGTCCGTGTATTTATAAACACTTAGTCAATTCATACTTAATCAAGTCATTAGATAAAGTAGAAAATAAACTATATAAAAAACTTTTTTAAAAACCACGTTTTTCATGTGTAGCAACGGACTAAAAAGGAGAAAATAAAATACTTAAAAAAAACTTTTTAAAAAACCACGTTTTTCTTGTGGACTAAAAAGTAGAAAATAACTATTTACATACATTTGATGACAAAAAACGTGGGTCGGGCAGATGGGTCGGGAAATTTGATGGTGAACGTACCCACGTTTTTTGTCATCAAATGTATGTAAATAGTTATTTTCTACTTTTTAGTCCACAAGAAAAACGTGGTTTTTTAAAAAGTTTTTTTTAAGTATTTTATTAAGTCTCTTATTAAACCAATTGCATTGTATGTTGGTTTAGTACAAATATTTGTACTTCCTATATATTGAATATGTAGAAAGCAAAATGTTTAATTTTCTTATTTTTAACGTGTAAACTTTGATAAAATCTCGTTTATTTTCCTTCTGTAATTCTTTACGATTTTATTAGATTTATTATTTTTGTCTAGACTGGTAATTTACTTTCTTTTATACTTCCGCACAAAACCTCTGTTATTTTATTAAAAAAACATCAGCAACAATAAGTATTTCTGTTTAACATACTGCTGGATGTCGGTCGATGAAAAGCTAAAAGCTTTAACTTTCTTCTAATTCATGATTTATACGAATTTATTAGGATATAAAATCCATAAATAAGCAACTAAATGTGAAACCTGGGACACGTCTCGAACTGGCCGGCCAGTCCCCGAACAAATGATGATTTCTTGAGTACATTTTTACTTAGAACATTTTAATACATTCAGCACAACATTTACATTGATATGCGCAGTGTATACTGGAATATCAGAAGAAAATACATGAACTATATAAATTAAGATTTCATAACATTCAAAAACTAACCCAAAAGAATTTTTAAAATTTATGAGGTCTAAATTCAAGTTTTTGCCAATTAAAGAGTTAAGGGAGAAGATCATGAAAATGTTTCTACAAAAAATTTCATGAGTTATATCCCTTGATTCATTAAACAGCATTGGTGAAATGTAATGTGGGGTTTCTATAGTTGATACTTTCTTCATTATTCCAACAATTTCAGCTGATCACGTTGCAAAATGTATTGTTGTCAAATTGAGCTTAAAACTTGCATTGATTAATTCGATCAAGTTTTAAATAATGAGCATCGATATTAAGAGTATATTTTTTTTAATGTTTAAAAGTGAATTCGCTATAATTTAAAAATCAAATGGAAATGAAAATTGTTTAATTTATAAATCGTAGAGCCCTATATTATACTCGTATATGGTTGTGTAAAAATATTTTAACAGCAGTGAACATACATTTACAAAAGGTATTTTATTTAAATGTATTTTTTGTACAGAATATTGTTAATTTGTTGTACTACTTTCGTGTACATAAAATGTTACAATTTTGTAAAGATTCAACTGGATATTTCATATGAAATCATTTGTCTTTTCACTGGTTGCCCTCTTGAAATTGTATTTCTACTGATGTATTTCATTTCCAACCTATATTTTAGTATACAAAAACAGCAATAAGTACTCATTTTTACGGTAAGGTTTTGAGGATTGCTATATACTAGACAGTTTTTAGTTAACGAAATAATCCCAAATAGGTGATTAATTTCATTAATAAAATACCTAAACTATTCAAAATATTTGTAACCTATAAACAATGTTAGCAGTATCAATTTGATTAGACAAGAAGTCTTTGCCTATTAAAAATGTTAAATATACTTAAGTAAAAATGAGGTAAAAATGTAGTCTTACATTTAACAGACTTGAACCTACACCACACAGCATTCTCTTCGTCAGTGATAAAACGGATCGGTGAGAAATCACAGCTCAAAAAATAACCAAGTGTGTGTTATGTTAACTTATAATGTTAGCATTAAAAATACAAATGATGCGAATCTCAGCTAAACGAACAACGAAATGTGTGTTGAATTTTGCTGTAATGTTAGCTTTCCAGATACAAGTGCTCACCCCATTGCTCATTCAGTTAAGTAACCTTTATTCACAATACGATTTCTTATAAACAAATTTGTGGGAAATAATATCAGTAATTACGAGATGGGGTAAATATTTGTTATTAAAAATGATTCTAATCCCACAAACTATGTAGTCAATAGTCAGCGTTGTATTTGGTGTCAGTTTTAGTAGTGGGAACATTAACATTGCTACAGTAGCAAAAAATAACAGCATTGTGAAATTATGAGTTACTTTTTAAAATAAAGAACATTGTTTTAAATTAATTGTTTTTTATTTTAAAAAAAACAGCTAGCATTATTTCAATATTATCAACAATGATTTATGGTTAAAAATAAATACTGACTAAAACTTTCTCTTAAAATGAAAGTTGCATTTGTTTATTTGACCAAGATATAAAAAAAAATTATAACACAAATATCTCGTTACAGAAATAAAACACGCACATCTCAGTTGGGTCTAGACGTGTTGCGTAACTTTGTGTAGCTTCTCTATCCTACAAACTTTCGCAGCTTGCCATTTGCTTCTTTATTTTCTGTTCCAGTATTGAAGTTCAGTGTAGGTTAGAATAAAGTCTACATCTGACTTATCACAGTTTCTCTTATTAGTTTCTCTTGTATATCTTATTACAATTGAAACTTTCAGAAACATATAATAGAAGGAGTTGTGATATGTTACAATGCAAAATCGCAACAGAATTTTCATTGTGCTATTATACGTTTATTTCACTTTGTAAAATAACGCAACATTTTGAATAGTAATTGATGAAAGCCAACTTAAAAAAACATTAATTCTGTTATTTTAAATATACATTTTTTTCTTGCACATTTAAATATATTTTTCAACAGATGTAGTTCCCTATTCTCTGCTACGTCTACTAAAAAATATCGTTTTAAGTACTATATCGATATCTCGTATAAATCGATTCGATGAAAGCTTTTATTTATCTTTTACTGACAGACCCGTGACTAACCGGCACAGACTATGATCCTCCCCGATGACTGGTAGTGTGTCGATTTTGTCAAGTGTAATGAAGGGGTAGCTACGCCACTTGAACCTCGGGTTGTCGTTCTTCATAGCCACTTTATAAGTCAATACGTTTTTGGTAAACTATGTTAAAATTTTGAAACGTCTATTATTCTGAATGGTACTCTAAGATATATTCACTCGGACCTCAAGTAGGAAATTGTCATTCAGAATTAAGACACAATATTCGATTCTTCCTACGGAGATTCGCTTAAAGTATCATTGTATTGACACGCGTCATTTTAAAAGTTTAATTTCGGTACTTTGAAACTTTTCGAATACAACAAATTATATGTTTTAAAAAGTTAATAAATATGTCTTTGCTTTGATAGCGAGAGGGCTAAATTTAAACTCTTTAGACCATAAATACAAATATCCACTAAACAAAAACGATACTGTCAATGATCTTCGTAAACAAAATCTTTAATCTTTTCAGTGCTGTCTGGACGGTACGATTATTAAACTCGCATCAGAATATGCGTTTTCTTTAATTTTAAATCAGACAATATTTCATTTCAAAGTTAGTTTGGTATGTTAAAAAATATTTGTCAGTTTTGATTTTTTAAATCAGAATATAGTCAACATGAAATAATCAGCTGTAAATTTTCCAGACAAACTAAAAATATAGTTTAATGGATTTATCAAAATACTCTTCGTGTTTTGTTTATCAATAGAATAACAATTACATGTCAATTCAGACAAATCTTTACTTTATTATTTTGCATATAGCCTACTTTATTATAAAACAATAACTTGCTAATTATATTCGTTTGTGAAAACTAAAAAAGAATTGTATTGATTGCATTAGATTCATAATTCACAAAATGTTGGTATGTAGGTTCAAGTAAAACCAGAAGTTAAATTTTATTTCTTTTATTTCCAAATTTAACTTGTCATTAGTGCGTTAAGATGTAAAAATACCGCTACATTTTGGTTATAATTTATGAGTCCTACACTACATTTTGGTTATGATTTATGAAAGTAAACAACATTCAAAAAAATCATTATTATCAACCGAGTTCAATTAAACCTTTCTTAAACAATTAATATACTCATAGTCTTAGGTAAAATTTATATTTTAATCAGTATTAAGTATCAAAATATTTTTTCTTAAAATATTAAATCAGTCAAATTGTTTACGTCAAATAATTCAAACAAAGTTGAACAGTGTGATGGATAAATCAAACAGCACACCAACGGCACATGAAGGATTCCAAGTTTCCGCGGAGGCTCTCTACTACATTGACATATGGGTAGTGATCGTGGGCACGATCGTTCTATCGTGTTTTGGGATGGTCACCAACGGAATTAATCAGAAGGTCTTCTACGTCATGGGCCTGAGTGAACGCGTCAACTTTACTTTATTCGTTCTCTCTTTCTTCGACTTCTTGTTGTGTTTTGTCACGTTCGCGTCCAGCATAGATTTTATTTTACTATTTCTCGAGGTGAAGTTCAATGTGGACCAGTTTCCCGTGCTTGCGATCATCTATTTAATACGGGCTGTAGTCGTGGACTACTCGGCTTTGTTACTGGCGTTCATCTCATTCGAACGCTGCGTCTGTGTGACCTTTCCCTTTGTCTTCAACACCAGATTCAACACAAACACGACCCGAATCGTTATGGTGCTGATTATGGTGTATTTGTTGCTCAATTTTCTACCCCTATTTTGCAGTTACGAGTTTGTTGAAGCATATAGACCCGGTTCTAATGAAACTTACATCACTTTTATGGTCACTGATTTCTTTCTTCTGTGTGTGCAGTTGCATCTGTATATTATATGTTCAGGAGTTGCATATTTCTGCCAAATTTGTATCTTCGTCTGCGCTGTTATGATGTACCGAGGTCTCCGGAAATCCTCGCAGGTACGCAGCACAATGCAGGAGAAAAAGACGGAGGATCTAGACAAATCCAAGTCCAGCGTGATGTCGAAAAAAGAAAAGAAAGTGGTCAGGATGGTGATGATTCTTGCCTGTCTCTACCTACCAACAGCGGTGCCACAAGTTGCAATCGCCATCGCGTTGCTGGTCATTCCAGATTTTATGTTCGGACCGTTGGCCGAACTCTACAACACCTGCCACGGTTTTCTAGCCCTATCTCCACTGGTCAACGCGGCCTTCACCATCGTCATTTACTACAAATACAACAGCTACTTTAGGAATACTTTGTTGAAATTCAAACAAAACTTAAATGAATTTGAAAAACCTTGTCTGAATTAAAACTCACAACCAGAACATATTCTATTGGTTTCATTGAAAACGAAAATATACACACATACTTTCTTAAATGTAAAATTTTGCTTATTTTTGTTTGATTAATTTTAATGTTTTAATTTATTTTTATAGTTGCCCTATATGTGTATTAGTAGAGATGTATGACTACAAACACCTGAAAGTTAAAAGATTGAAAATATTTTTTTGTCTAACAGTATTTATTATTGTGTATTTTATCGTTTTTAAGCCCACAGCAATTAAAATTAGTGTAGTAAAAATATCAAGTAATAATTATCTTTGTCAAAACAATATAGTGGTAGATTTTAAAATCTATGTTTTTTCCACATTTACTACTTTCGCGTTTTCTTTTCTTTATTCTATTTTCTTTTATTTTGCGCTCATCTGGTCACAAATTCTTTTCCTTGTTGTTTTTATTTATTTACTTATTTTTTTATGCACAAGTATGTGTTTGCATTAAACTAATCTTAAAACAAACTTTCAAAAAGCTTTTTTTTTAATTTTGCGTTTAATAGTTTTGATACGGTTTGACACCGTTTATGTTTTATTAGTATTCAACGATGGTTGGTAAAATGCTAAAATGTCTTAAGTACTTTTCTCTTTCTTTCATACCATATATTCTCTAATTCCGAGATTTAAAAAAATCACTAAATTTGTAATGGTGAGGACTAAGTGTATTTGTGATACATACCTTTTTACATTTACATCGTTTGAAAAGCTAGGCTGTATAAAATCGATTGTGAGATGTGTACAGTTGGGCCCGGATTATAAATGACTTCGGATATAAATACAACAGGTAGGTAATGACACAATAAACGGACGACCTGAGTGAACGAGAAATTATACACGTAAAGCGTGTTACTTTAAGAACTTGGTGAACACATTGTTGTTATTTTTTTTTTGCCTCAGGTAAATGCGTGCTTTACTATAGTCCTTTACTAAAAATACGGCAGTAATTTCAGAAGCATACTGCTAAAATGTATACACAATATTAAATCATTTTAAACTGTCTTTTTTAAAACCATCTAGTTAGAATATCTACACATTTCAACGGAAATAAAACAACGTGTTTAGGTAACGGGTCCCTTAATTTCAGTAACATAAAAAATACAATTCAATCTTTTTATAACATTTATTTTCAAATGCATACTTACAGTAGTTTTGTTGTTATTTTTATTCTTTGCTCTACTTTTTTTGTTTTAATACTTAGTTTGGATATTTTCTAGCAGATCAGTTTATCTTTATGCAAGTTTCATATGGTTCTCAAAGTAACATAAAAAGAATGTTGAAGGTAAGGGAAGTAGTGGGCTTTCTGTGCTGCTATGTAATGGACTTCATGCTACTTTATTCTGTATGAAAATGGTATTTTAGATTTGTATAGTGCTGTCCTGGTTACTAAAGACACGTCACAAATTGTGGTTTACGAGTGACCAAGGATACGAATGGTTAAGGTAATGAATGACAAGGTTACATTTATTTTCCATATCTTTATTAATTTTAAATAAATAAAGGTAGGCATACGCCAGAACTTAGAAAAATTTAGCTAGAATACAAAAAAGAATAACTTTTTATCGTGAATAAGTTTTAACATTTGTTTCTACAAGAAAATATTCTAAACTATTTTAACAAAGAAATTATTTCTTATTACAGTGCGTGTGTATTCTTCTACTCTTTTAGTATCCATTGGTTACATTTTACACGAAGAAAACATCAGTAGTACAAACATGGCAATTCGAACAAGTGGCCTTCACTTTTATTTGATAATGTATTAAATATCCCAAACATGAATCAATATGTCAACACAAGTTACAGTTATTGACTTGCACTTGAAACATCGATCTTGATAAACGGTTTCTGATTAATATTTTTCCAATCACAAGAGGGCCAGGCATCGATTGAGAAAGCCAAGTTCAATATTTTCCTACTCGCTGTGTGTACTCACATAACAGCGCTTGATCCACGCTCGATTCGTGCAAACAGATCTCAAAGTTGTAACCCACCAACCAGAACGTGTGCATGGACGAGGGTCCACGTGAAGAGAGCACCATCCAGGTGACCTTGAGAGTTAAGTGAAGTGACCTTACTCATGCACGTGCAGTAAGAAAAACGTAATTTCCACACTTTACACGTGAGTTCTGGCAGCAATTAACCTCAGGGATCTTGACTGAATTTTATTAACGATTACAAAATCTAGCGGCTTGAGTTCGACGGTCTATTTTTTTAATTTATTTCCTGGGCCTCTTAGACAACTAATGAGTCGACGTGGCCAAAGCGATAGAGCGCTAGGCTGATAACCCGAAAGTCTCGAGTTCGAATTAGGTCCAAGTCAATAGAGTGTCCCTGAGTCCACCAAGTTCTGATGGGTACCTAACTCACGCTGGGGAAAGTAAATGTGCAAAGTCCTGACCACACCTTCCCTTCATATGTCGAGGTCAAGAAACATTTGAACTCTACTTCCTCTGCCTAATGGATTGCTAGGTCTACATATAAGTCTTTACATTTGGACACAGCCAGCCCACCCCTGCTACACCACTCACCTCATTCAGCACGACACGTTTTTTTTAGCAGCACTCAATATTCTACACTCCCCCCAACACTGATACACCACACACACACACACACTTACATACACACATATCCATAATTGCTATTAAAAATTTGCATCACCAATATTTTATTAAAACAAGTTCTTTGCTCCTCCCTCCCTCCTAAAATATGAAAATTTATTAAGTACCATATTTATTATTACTATCCCGTTAACTTCTGTTAAGAGCTATGGGTAGAAGTGACATATCGTTGTCAAAATTTTATTTTGATCTTCGCCATTTTATTGTAACAAGGCCTTCGTGACTCCCTTCACACAACTACATTAAAGAACGCTGGAGAGACGTATGTGGGGAGGGAACTCTTGGAGGCAAGACGTAAACCCGGGGAGGGAACTCTAATATCTTAAAAACACAAGTTATCTCTAACAGAAAGAAGAACCGTTAGACACGTGACGACTTTAGCTCTCTCTTGAGCTCTAGAAGCATACTCTCTTGGTTTTATTTTAGTTGGTCTAGATTACTTGTATTCATACATGATTTGTAATCATATTAGTTCATCATGCTACAATGTCATATAAAATTTTGACTCCCTTACATCACTTGTTAGGATATACATATACAAAGCACTATGGTGAGACGCCCTATGATCTGTGGTCAAAGTTATGCGTAGTCATGTTGATCATTAAGCAAGATTATTAAAAAATTCTTATCCGAGAAAAGTAGAGAAAAAGCTTTTGTTGAAAAAATAGCGATTTTATTGCAATATAAGATTCGCAAATCATTAGGGTTGTTTAAGAAGCAAATTTCGTAACAAATGCAAAGAAAAAAAGAAAGGAAAAAAAATTCATCTACAGTTTTATTTAGTTGTGAACTGGTGAATAGTAAAAACTCAAAAAATATTCTTTAGAATTTTTACAATTTGTAAACATTATCATTAATCATTTAGTTACAAACACTGAAAACCAACAGCGGCTAAGTCCTTGAACTTTTTATACTGCAATCAAACGAAGATGAGATTAAGCTCGCCTGACCAGATCCTCCATCAGATTGTGGGTCTGCCACCATAAACACTCCTATACATGTATAACATTGTCGGTAGGGAACCACAATCTGATGGTATCTAATACACAATCTGATTGTATCTAATACACAATCTGATTGTATCTAATACACTATATGCTTCGGTGTTGAGTGTTCTCATCTAATTATTTTTACCATAAAAAATCTCCTCTGGTTTTAGAGTACATGTGTTGGCTTGTGTGAGCTGTAAAAACTAACTAAAAAGCGAAGAAAATATCAACTTGAGAAAAAGAAAGTTTCTGTTATTATAGACAGCATACATGTTGCTAAAATCAACACACATTTAGCTATCAACAACAGACATTTGGCCAGCAACAACACACATTTAGCTAGCAGTAGGAGGCATCTCGCCCACAAAATGATACACCGAGTAATCAACAGAACAGATTTCGCTAACAATATCACAAAACCTGCCAGCATATTGCTCTAAATCTTACATCGTGTAGAAACAAAGTTAACGAACTTGTAAACAAGCACTGTTATGGATCAATGAACACGTATTAAAGTTCAAGATTCTAATAACTATGTAAAAAAAAACTCAGAAATGATTGAATAATGTTATACAACAAGTATGGTGAATCAGTGAAGCTAACACAACTGACAATGGTGCCTATAAAATTAAACATTTATAGAAGCACTACCGTACTTCTCCTATAAAGACTATGTAATCCATACGAAAACGAGTGCCAAGGCGTATTATAAAGTAGGTCAATGCTAAGTGCCAAATAATACAAGACTTGTAAATAAAAACTCAATTTGCCTTCTTGCATTAATTTCTTTAGCACTGCTCTCGAAGTTTTTCTTGTTTACCATCTTCATAGAGTGGCCTTTTCTATTGTGTATTTATTGTTAGCACTACTTAAATGATATATTCACTGTAGGCACTACTTTATTGATAGATTTATTCTATGCACTACTTTATTGATAGATTTATTCTATGCACTACTTTATTGGTATATTCACTGTAGATACTACTTATTTGTACTTTCTAAGTATGCACTACTTAGTGAGGGTTTTATTATTTGCGTTATTTTTTTTTCTAGATTCATGTATGTTGATTTTCTACTACATCTTTGTTGTTTTCATTGTAGGCACTATCTTGGTAGTATCAGTTCAAGCACTATTATTAGGCACTTAATAGCTTGTACTATAAGCTTTTATTATTTCTTGTATTCACTAGGCTTCATTTAGAGCACCTCATTTTTTTTCACTAATTTTGAATTGTTTGAAATATTAAAGAGGTCCAATTGATGTATCTATAATGTGCAGTCATTGTGGTGGGTTGATGGGTTTGTACATTTTACCTTCACTTCTTCGACTACTTCTATAAAAATCTTCTATAAAATATAGCACTCTAGCCCGCGTATATTCTACGCTACAAAACATAGACACACATCAAATACATTTCTCTTTATTTCAGGTGGATGAAGAAAAAACTAACGTAAGTTTAAAAGAGAATCAAAGTAAAGTTTAGACAACCTATCAATTATCTTTCATTGTGCCGTCGTCTTTAGTTAAAGATTATACGACCAGATAATTATCTACGTAAGATAATTATGTCTTTTAGATAATTATGTCCTTTACATTATAAGTCACATTATAACAGTATTTTTAATCACAGGAATAGACGAGAATTAAAATATATGTGTATGCCGTTTTAACTTTAGAGTATAGATGTGTTTTTTTTAAATAAGGGTTTAATGCTTTTAAAAGCTGTTATTAGACTTTGCGTTTCTAATGTTGTCGACACAGCTATAATTACTAAGTAATTATAAAAATAGATTTAATTTTAAATGATTTGTTGTTAGATTTACGTTAAATTTAAACTGTACGTTTGTCTGTTTTAACTCCTAACTCTGAGAATTTGACTGCATTCCATGCAATAGGTGGGTATTTTCTCGAATAGGAAGCTGTTTTTTTGTGTTCAATTCATTGTTGTATTACAAATTAAATTGCTCGTACATTTTCACAAGTAGTATCTTTTGTTCAGTGTTCAGCTTATTTTTTCAAATTACTGACATTGCTTAATTTACTGGTTTTCTTGTGTACATGACAGTAAAACCTTATATTGTGTGCTTGGGCCGTCGAATTTCTGATGCGTAGTTTAAGAACAATATAATGTCTTATATATTTAACTTTTCTTTTCAGCTTTTAAATAATTATACAATTCAGATGTGGTAATTATTTCTTTTTGATAAACATTAGTTTGGAAGTCTTAGATATTATTCGTATCTAAATATTTATAACGTTCTGATAATATAAACAAGATTTGAGTGTATTTAAGAAAAGTTTAGCAATAGTATGGTTGAAATGATGAACATATTCATGAAATAAATCAAATATTTATTGACGTGAAGACCAGGTGTTCTTTGAACTTGTTAAATTAACTCTCCTAAGCTCCACCGCCAAAGCCCCATCCCCACACAACCACAACCCCACCCTGGGAAGCCATATTTCTCAACCACAAAGACAAACACAAAGACATGTAAACATCTTTGTGTTTCAGGCCACGCAGCGTGTGGCTAACCCATTTAATCTTTCCCTCCAAGATATTTCCTTCATCGTCTGGGTAGTACTTGTGTAGACTCGTGGATGGGGGGAGGGGGGTATTTTGGTGGTGGGGCGCTGGACAAATAACCTGACATTGGAACGACTTCAGAGTTTGTTTTCCAAGAAACTAATATATTGCACATATATGTGAAACCAGTGCTTTTACTCCCCACATGGTTCGTATAACATTGGGGATGGCATACATGTTCACATTGATGTTTTATATTTAGACATCTCGCAAGCCGAAGCTAATCCTAATCTCGGGCGCTTTACGTTCAAAATAATTCAAAACTTTGGAGTTTCACACAGTTTGTACTTTACCGACGATACACTCAGTCGAACAGATCTTATACTTAATATGTCTCACATAGTCGAACAGATCTTATAGCTAGTATGTCTCACATAACGAACAAATCTTATACTTAATATGTCTCACATAGTCGAACAGATCTTATAGCTAGTATGTCTCACATAACGAACAAATCTTATACTTAATATGTCTCACATAGTCGAACAGATCTTATAACTAGTATGTCTCACATAGCGAAAAGATCTTATAGTATGTCTCACGTAACGAACAGATCTTATAGCGAGTATGTCTCACATAGCGAACAGATCTTATAGCTAGTATGTCTCACGTAACGAACATATCTTATAGCTAGTATGACTCACATAGTCGAACAGATCTTATAGCTAGTATGTTTCACATAGCGAACAGATCTTATAACTAGTATGTCTCACATAGCGAACAGATCTTATAACTAGTATGTCTCACATAGCGAACAGATCTTATAACTAGTATGTCTCACATAGTCGAACAGATCTTATACCTAGTATGTCTCACATAGTCGAACAAATCTTTTACCTTGTATGTCTCACATAGCGAACAGATCTTATAGTATGTCTCACGTAACGAACAGATCTTATACCTAGTATGTCTCACATAGCGAACAGATCTTATAGTATGTCTCACGTAACGAACAGATCTAATAGTAAGTCTCACGTAACGAACAGATCTTATACCTTGTATGTCTCACATAGCGAACAGATCTCATACCTAGTTTGTCTCACATAGCGTACATATCTTATTCCTAGTATGTCTCACATAGAGAATAGATCTTACAGCTAGTATGTCTCATATAGCGAACAGATTTTATAGTGTGTCTCACATAGCGAACAGATCTTATAGCTATTATGTCTCACATAGCGTACTGATTACAAAAAAGCTTTTCGACATAACTGAAAAGTTTCACTGGAACTGAGACAACGGTCAAATATTTTACTAAAAACAATGGCCACTATAAACATTACAATCACCAGCGTACGAAGTTGGTCCTTTATGAACATAATCATATTTTACTTAACATAATTCTAAGTTGTTTCTTATGAACATGTTCATTATATTCTACCAAATACAGTTGTAAGTAAGTCACTCTGCGAATATATCCGTGATATTTTACTGAAAATAGTTGAGAGCAGGACCTTTTAAGCATACATTCGTGATATTTTGCTAAACTAAAGTTTAAGTTGATCGCTTATGAAATCTGATATAAACACAATTTAAATTATGTCACCCACGATTATAGTCTCTCTCTATATATATATTGTTCCAAGTAGACTACCTTCCAACATACCAAGAAATACTTTTTTGAATATGCTTGTGCTTTATTCTATGTGAGA
Source organism: Physella acuta (assembly GCF_028476545.2). Classification (NCBI taxonomy): domain Eukaryota; kingdom Metazoa; phylum Mollusca; class Gastropoda; family Physidae; genus Physella; species Physella acuta. The sequence continues at coordinate 335,179 of NW_026732074.1, read as the reverse complement.
TTTAACGAAATGATCATGTGATTGATCAATAAATCATCGCATAACTCCCCGGGGTAGGGGTGCATTTTTGGGACACCAAAGTTGATTTTGTCAGAAGTTTGCCATCTTGTGTGTCCGTCCGCTGCTTTATGTAACACTACAACGGCCAGCCAAGTCCACTCCTTGATGTCTCCATCTAATTTTGTCTTGACCTGACTCCTCTACCCTCTCCTGGCACCGTGACTTGCAAGTTTACTGTGTCACGTGACTATACCATCTGAGTTTCTTTGTCTTGAGGATACTTAGCGGGTTCTCAAATCACCAATCACATTTGTGATTATTTCACTGACCTGTTTATTTGTTATATGATGCTATTTGTTATATTTTTATATGACGTTATTTGTTACATGACGTGCATGAGATGCCTAGGAGTCTACCTCAGATGAATCGTTAAGTTGATAGATTCTAGATCTAATGTTTAAGTTAAGGTTTACGTATTTATATTTGCTGTTCTCTAACGTAAGTTATTCATTAGGACCTGCCGGGTCGTATGGCAGATGAAGTAGAGTTCAACTGTTTACGTGATTTATGCATATGAAAGGGTTGGTGTAGTCGATTATCTAACGTAATTCATCTTCCCATCAGAACTGGGTGGACCACGCCTGGATCCGAACTAAAGACAGCAGTGGTGCGCCCTACCGCACCACCACCCCGTCCCTTTGTTCCGATATATTACAGGTTACTATTTGTTCATACTATGCACGTAATACAGTACTAGTGCTGAAGGTGAATTCGGTATCTCTTACAACTCGGCTGTCTCTGTACAATTAGAAAATTCTTAGTTTTTGACTTCACAATATAACAGAAGTCCCAAAAAAATCAAAAGCTGAAAATTAATGAACGACCCAGCATGTATGTTCTTTGTGACTCCACTTTAGCATGGAGTCTACTCCTTATGACTCCAGTTTAGCAAAGAGTCTAGTCCTTGTAACTCTAGTTTAGCGAAGTCTACTCCTTGTGACTCCAGTTTAGTAAAGAGTCTAGTCCTTGTGACTCTAGTTTAGTAAAGAGTCTACTCCTTGTGACTCTAGTTTAGTAAAGAGTCTAGTCCTTGTGACTCTAGTTTAGTAAATAGTCTAGTCCTTGTTACTCCAGTTTAGTAAAGAGTCTAGTCCTTGTGACTCCAGTTTAGTAAAGAGTCTAGTCCTTGTGACTCCAGTTTAGCAAAGTCTACTACTTGTGACTCTAGTTTAGCGAAGTCTACTACTTGTGACTCCAGTTTAGCGAAATCTACTACTTGTCATTCCAGTTTAGCGAAGTCTACTACTTGTGACTCCAGTTTAGCGAAGTCTGCTACTTGTGACTCTAGTAAAACGTCACGTCCACAAGACTCCTGTCTACCTCGCCTGTAAGTCAAAACGACACTGCATCAAGTCGAGGGGAAGTTGCTTGGCATAATATGTACATACGTTCGTCGTCTTGTCTTCTTAGAGATCTGTAGTTTATGTGTATGTTTTTTTTAAATTGCTACTCCTAAAGTTATGAGTTCATCATTAAATTCTCCTGTCCTTGACTTAGTTAAAACTTCCTTCAGATGTTTGATAGAGGTTAAACACCGCAAGTTGGACGTGACCACCGATTTATTTCCACTTAAACTACAGCAACCTACAACCTACTACAGCAACCTACAACCTACTACAACAACCTACAACCTACTACAATAAAATGCAACCGACTACAACAAACTACAACCTACTACAACAACCTACAACCTACAACCTACTACAACCTACTACAAACAAAATACAACTACTACAACAAACTACAACTTACTACGGCAAAATACATCCTACAACAGAAACTACGGAAACTACACCGTACAAAACCGACATTTTTTTCCAGGTTAACTTTCTCCCTAATCACCGTAACACAAGATAACGACCTTTATCGTTTCATAACAACAACTACTAAATCTAGAGATCGATAAATTACCACACCACGTGGCTAATTGATTGTTATTGAAGCTGGAGAAATTAATCGATTATAAGTGGCTACATATCCTCATCTAAACTGTAAATAAGTAATCGAATCACTTCAACAAATGATTCTTGAGATAGCAGCGTGGGCCGCTAGGTTCATACCACTTGTACTAGACATTCTGAAGTTTGACTTTTTCCGCTCAAGAATCAACTTGTTAGTTCGTAACCAACTGTCTCCAGTTGACGCCAATTAAAGAAATCTCTTAACCACAGCTCAACAAGACAGAAATATCTGAATCCATAAACTCTCGGAGACTGTCAGAATCGGGTCAAGATCATTCAGCTCCTTCGAGACCCTCCCAACCCCCCCCCCCCCCAACCCCTCCCAACAGGGCGTGTCGGGTCAATGACCGACTTGGATGACTAGAGATTGCTCACTATCCGTAAAATAATTGTTATAAAAATATTCGCCTCATACAGTTTGGGTTTTACCAGTACGTTTTGTTTATTGCTAGATGTTTTCTCGTATGTTACAATTAGTTAGGGAGAGGCTAATTAAGATTGTATCTGCAGGATTATAGTTTTAGAAGCAGATGTATGTTGAAAATTAAAATGGCAGGAGCCATTTATTTTCTCTGAGAGAATCAGCGGGTCTCAACAGGTAAAACATGTATTTTTATGTTGTCAACTTTAATTTTAGATATAAATATATGTAAGCTTTCGCCGAAAACTTTTTCGTATTTTGTATTGTAATATATGTAATTCATATTCTTACATTCTTTTTCTTTTCATTCAGAAAATTTAGTTTTGAGAAGACCCCAGTGTTACTATACTAATGGAAATGAATTTGAGTTCAGGCTATCGAGAAGTTCTGGAACCTTTGGAGCCAGTTTCCGATGAAATAGTGTTTGAATTTGACTACACGATTCTGTTGTTGTTCATGTTTCTTCTATCTTCACTCGGCGTGGTCGGTAACTTGGTCAACTGTGTGACCTTCGCACGTCAGGGGCTGCAGGATCGAATCCACCTGACGCTCTTCTCCTTGTCCACAACTGATCTACTCTCCAGCTTGGCTTGCTTTGGTTTCACGACAGTTGTGCTGTGTAACGTCCTGGGACTAGAGACCGAGGTCACCTACAACCTGCTCATGTTGACCCTGCTCATTGTACGCTGCATGTTCGCCGACTTGTGTTCTATCATCACAGTCTTCATCTCCATCGAGCGATGTCTCTGTGTTACAATGCCTTTTATTTTCAACACGACCTCATCGGCCAGAAAAACACACATCCTTCTCCTGAGCTTTGCTGCATTTATTCTATTGAACTACATCCCTCTGTTGGCAACAGAACGAGCTGTTCCAGTGTTTGACCCAGGCACCAACTCTACTGTCCTAGATCTAGAAGTTTCTGAAGAATTTGAAATTCTCAACAAGTACAACGACTACGTCTTTGGATTCGGCCTGTCATTTTCGTGTCAAATCTGTGTTTTTGTCTGCGCTGTTCTCATGTACGATGGTCTTCGAAAGTCTTCTCAAATCCGAGACAGTTCCAGAGAGTTCGGTGACCTTTCTGCGGGGGCCACCAAACCTCAAGGTCAGCTGATGTCCAGGAAAGAGAGACGTGTGGTCAAGATGGTCCTGATGCTGGCATGTCTGTATGTGCCAACTGGCATCCCCCAGATGATCTTCGTCCTGGTCAGGTTCGTCTTACCTGAGCTGTACTCGGGCAGGTACAGGAGTATCTTAGAGTCCATGTCCAGCACGTTGATTGCCGTCTCTAACGTTAACGGCGCTCTCAGTTTTTTCATCTACTTCAAGTTCAGCTCAAACTTTAGGAAGACTTTACTGGAGAAAAACGCCTTAATAAATAAAAGAAAATCACGATGATGTTTCTCGACTGTTTTGTATCACTGTAAAACTTGATGCGGGTAATGTTTAGGATAAAATACATAAAATGTATTTTTCTTATCCTTGGTCTTGCAGTCGAATGTCAGATGTGTATCTTTGTGTGCGCTGTATTCATATTTCAAGATCTTAGAAAATCTTCTTCACGTATTCAAAGTTCTATGCACAAGACCAATCAAGTACACTAGGACAACGCGGAATCCCAGCCCACCAAAGAGCCTGCTACCCAACAAACTATGAGAACCATGAATACAGAGCCCACCAATGAACCTCCTATCGTGGAGACGGTGATGACGATGTCGCTTCTAGAAAAGTCTACGGTGCTGTCTCAGATCGTGATAGACATCTTGTCATCATCCCAGAGCGGGCAACTGATCCATGTGCACCAAACCTGCCATGGTCTATTGGCTCTTTGTGCCACAGCCAACGTCTTGACTACATCTTCATTTACCACAAGTTAAACACCAACTTCAACAACAGGTTGGTAGATATTGATCCTCACCTACAACAAATTAAACTACAACTTCAACAACAGGTTGCTAGATATCGATCCTCATCTGCAACAAGTTAAACACCTACATCCACAACAGTTTGCTAAGTATTGATCCACATCTACCACAAGTTAAACACCATCTTCAACAACATGTAGGTACATATCGTTCCACATCAACAAGTTAAACACAGTTAAGCATTGATCCACATCTACCACAAGTTAAACACCAACATCAGAAATACGTAAGAGATTTGTGAGTGAAAAATCAAAGGATCACTATATCAAAGTTAGAAATGTGTTTTTAAAAAAAAATACTTTTAGCGTCTCGCAATGAGATATGGCCGTGTTGGAAGCCAGGCCCAAAATGCCATTTGCCTGAAGACCGTTTTTCCGATTAAATGTTGATTATCATCTGACTCGTTATATTTAGTCCATGTAAATTTTCACTTTGCCTACTTGTTTTGTAGATTGTATGTAGGCATTTGAATATAACCAAAGTGAGTCATACTGGATTTATATAAAAATAACGTAACAGGCATATACATGAAATCTCAGTGAAAAAGATTGAACTAAATATAAAACATAAACCAGTGTACCGATAGATTAACATTCGAAATTTTTAAAAAGTTCCAAATGTTAAAGCTACTGGTCGAAAAACTGGAGAGACTAGGCGTCTCCATAACTGCAAAAAAACAAGTACAGAATTGGCCTGAACTAGAATATTGATCATTGATTTATCGCACGTTATAGTATATCAGTAATGAATTAATTTATTGCATTTTACAGTATATCAGTAATGAATTAATTTATTGCAAGTTACAGTATATTAGTAATGAATTAATTTATTGCATGTTACAGTATATCAGTAATGAATTAATTTATTGCGTTTTATGTATATCAGTAATGAATTAATTTATCGCACGTTATAGTATATCGGTAATGAATTAATTTATTGCACGTTATATTATATAGGTAATGAATTAATTTATTGCACGTTATAAGTATATCGGTAATGAATTAATTTATTGCACGTTATAGTATATCGGTAATGAAAGTGGGCGGTGACACGACCACAACACAATAAACTTCATGGTTTTACTGCTATAGCTTCACCACTCTGGCAAACGATAAATATTTTAAACCCAGTCCAGAATTTATGAGTCCTGTCCAACCACCAGACACAATAGACGTCTGGTTGGCGTCTAGACAACTAAACAAAGCCACACCATCAACTGACAAACAAAGCCACACCATCAACTGACAAACAAAGCCACACCATCAACTGACAAACAAAGCCACACCATCAACTGACAAACAAAGCAACACCATCAACTGACGAAACTAGAGCAGTCAAAGAAAACATTTCGAATCATTTATTTAAACGTGTTTACAACAATCAACGAACAAACTTTGTGTTCTGGGTCAGGTTCAGTCATCTATTCAGGTGAAAAGAAAATAGTGGCGTAGGTGTTGCATTTCGCTTCGATGCTAAAAGCTCCGCCTTCCTCCAATGTAAAACAGTGGTTTTAAAATATTAATTGATTATTTGTTGACCTTGATGTGATATGTACAAAGATTAAAGTAAAACATTGCCGATTGGTTTTCAGAATCTATTTATTTTCTATGTTGTTGTATCCGAGAGACATTAAACAAATTTTAGTTGGCCTTTAATATCATTATATCTCTCCACGCTAAACCACTAATCTCTCAATACTAACCTCTCAACACTAACTTCTCAACACTAGCCTCTCAACACTAACCTCTCAACACTAACCTCTCAACGCTAACCTCTCAACACTAACCTCTCAACACTAACCGCTCAATACTAACCTCTCAACACTAGCCTCTAGACACTAACCACTCAACACTTACCTCTCAACACTAACCTCTCAACACTAGCCTCTAGACACTAACCTCTCAACACTTACCTCTCAACACTAACCTCTGAACACTAACCTCTCGACACTAATCTCTCAACACTAACCTCTCAAAACTAACCTCTCAACACTAACCTCTCAACACTAACCTCTCAAAACTAACCTCTCAACACTAACCGCTAGACACTAACCTCTCAACACTAACCTCCCAACACTAACCTCTCAACACTAACCTCTCAACACTAACCTCTCAACACTAACCTCTCAACACTAGCCTCTCAACACTAACCTCTCAACACTAACCTCTCAACACTAACCTCTCAACACTAGCCTCTCAACACTAACCCCTCAACACTAACCCCTCAATACTAACCCCTCAACACTAAACCCTCGACACTAACCTCTAGACAATAACCTCTAGACACTAACCTCTAGACACTAACCTCTTGACATTAACCTCTCAACACTAACCACTCAACACTAACCTCTCAACACTAACCTCTCAACACTAACCTTTAGACACTAAACTCTCAGCACTAACCTCTCAACACTAACCCCTCAACACTAACCTCTCAACACTAACCTCTAGACACTAACCTCTCAACACTAACCTCTAGACACTAACCTCTCAACACTAACCTCTCAACACTAACCCTTCAACTCTAACCTCTCAACACTAACCTCTCAACACTAACCTCTCAACACTAACCTCTCAACACTAACCTCTCAACACTAACCTCTCAACACTAACCTCTCAACACTAACCTCTAGACACTAACCTCTCAACACTAACCTCTCAACACTAACCTCTCAACACTAACCTCCAGACACTATCCTCTAGACACTAACCTCTCAACACTAACCTCTCAACACTAACCATTCTATACACTAACCTATCAACACTAACCTCTAAACACTAACCTCTCAACACTAACCTCTCAACACTAACCTCTAGACACTAACCTCTCAACACTAACCTCTAGACACTAACCTCTAGAGACTAAACTCCCGGGTTTTATACATAATTAAAAACAAAACAAACATTAAAAAAATCACTTTTATTATAATTTTTTTGTATATAAGCATTGTGCAATTAATAAAGATATCAAAAGCATAATGGATTATTTAACAGGGTGTTGTTTTTATTAATTAACACTCCCATTGTATATTTAAAATAAATATTTTTAAAAAGCTGGGGTTTTTAAACTTTATCTCTAACACTGTGTTCTCTCTCGAAGTGGCTAATTTCTGACTTAGTCTATGCTTATTAGCAAGGCAGACTGGCACCAGGTTTCTTTTCTTTTCTTAGTCATAAAGACCTGCTTTCACCCACCAGATATCGAACTCGTGACTTTCAGTGTTAGCAAACACAATTGCTACCACTAGACCACACCGTCACATCGACATTACATACCTAAATAATAGAGGCCAAGTTTGATTTTAAAATGTGGATTGGAGAGATATTTTCAATCGATATTCTAACAACATTATGCAGTACTGTAAAGTAAACTCAAAACTCTGACAAAAGGTAAAAAAAAAAAAAGCCAGCCATATTGAACCACAATGATATTTGGGTGTTTGAAAACGGGACAATGGTTATACTTATTTTCAGTGTTTCTTTCAGACTTTTTTCTCGGGGGTGGGGGAGTGGCACTTAATATTTTCGTGGGGGCGGATTTTATTTTCCGGGGCGGGGGGGGGGGACACACTGGTAAAAGTATATACCAGAACACAGCTCTAAAATTGTATTTGACAATTTATATTGGTAGCTCTGTAGCTATCCGCCGCTATTTCATATAAAATAACTACCCTTTGTCTACCCCATGAAATCTAAACCACAACACTATCTATCACGAACATTAAATTGATCTCATCAATAATTTTAACCAACATTCTAAACTTAACAAAGATTTTTTAAAAATGGGAATACATTACGCACTGTCTGTCGGGTTGGTTTGAGAAACAATTGAGTTAATAAAACTTCTGTGTGTACGCCAAACAACCGAATAAAGTCATGTTTATAGACGGGACCTCATCAGTACTAGATAATATTACATTGTTCAGGTACATTCTGTTGACAAATATTCTCACAGAGGAGACCCAGGTGAACATGAAGTAGTAGTCGTTGAGTCTCCCTGGGATGTAGGTCTGTGTAGCCAGGTAAATGGTCAGCGGCACGCCGTCCTTAATTCTGGTGAGTTGAGTTTGGTTTCTGGTGACCCTAGGCTCGACACGGTAAAGAAAGTTGGAGTTTATAATCAAGTTGGCCTGGATCTCCGTCGTGCCGACAACATGGAGCTATTTAAAAAAAAATTACGTCAACAATTAGCTGCTAATATTTTGAAAAAAAGTAGTTGGTAAATAGTTGGTAAAATTGACATGAAGTGAATTCTTTCACGGCTGAGTTTCTTTCAGGCATCTGTCCGTAACTGGGGGTAGGGGGGGTCACTTCCGAGCATGTATATGATTTTATATAGTAAATATATAGTTTGACCAGTGTTCCCCTCCCCCCCCCCTCCCCCAAGGAAGTTTTAAGTGCCTCACGCGATCAAAAATATTGGCGTTAAAACCGGATCAGGAGCTTGCAATCTCTAAATATCTGCTCATCTTAGACTGTGGTTGACGATTAGGCAAAAGATTACTCAGCCGTGAAAAAATAATTCACCGTCTACGGCCAACTGAAAGAGTTATCGCTAGCAGTTATCTCCTCTTGAAAGTAATCATTTTAAAATTAAATTTGTATGATTAAACTAATATCTAATTAGATTGAAGAAGATATTCTTCAATTGTCACCTTAAACGAATATATCTGGCAATTTAAAATAAAATCTCTATATTTAAAAATGATTAAATTAAGTAAAAGATTTGCCACATCCCTCAAACAAGCAAACCAATAAATAAACAAACACTAATTTCAATAAAAGCTTATAAAACCACACTGACCACTGCGCCGGGCAACATGTTGACCTGTGGGTGGGCGGTCCTTACGTCACATCCTGCCATGTCGAACACGTCATCCCGTGCCCCATTAACCCAAAACTCAAAAGGCCGGTTCATGGAGATGTTGACAAAATTTTCTCGCAGACAAACATTGCAGGTGGACAACTCTTTATCAAACCGGAATCCGAAACACTCTCTTTGTGAGCACGTCACGGCGCATGAGATCTCGCTGTGAGCTGGTAGAGTAGTGTTGATGCAGATAGGACTAAACTCCGGCTTCTGATACGTATAGCTCACGTACTCAGCACTAGCCAATTGTAACACACTTAACACCAAACAGTTAACAAAGTTCTCTAACACGTAGCAAGCCATAAAGATTTTAGAACAAACTTTAAACGCGAGTTAGTTAACAGCGAACTATGACGTCTCTAGAAGCAATATTTTCATCTGCGCAACAACAAATCACCAAAACAAATGAATATCATCTACATTCGCTGCAACCTTGTCATTTTTATCACATTGGTATATCAAATTTGATTGCATTGTATTTGGATGCATGAGTTACTGATCAGCTTCTACCCTGGCGACTTAACTAAATTGATTTAGAATTCGCTAGTGCTAAGTCTCTTGTGGATTGGTCCACTAAATTCAACTATAGCAGAAGTATCATAGAAAATTCTGATTGTAATCGAGAAACTCCACAAAAGGCTTGTAATTTAATCACCGCCATCTTGCTGTAAATTTGATGAGGGGAGTGACGTCACTGCTGATGCGAAAATATTTGCAGTCAAACAACTTTGTGATCACAGAGTTGTGAAAATAGAAGGTGAAATTTGTTGGGTTTTCAAAATTTTCTTTATAAAATTTGAATATTTAAGCATAGATTAACAACTATATGTATATATGTATAAACAACTATATGTATATATGGTGACAGGACAAATGATCTCAGGACAAATGATCTCAGACAAAATATCTCAGACAAAATATCTCACGGACAAATGATCTCAAGACAAATGATCTCAGGACAAATGATCTCAAGGACAAATGATCTCACGGACAAAAGATACCAGGACAAAATATATCAAGACAAATGATACCACGGACAATTGATCTCAGACAAAATATCTCAGACAAAATATCTCACACCTAAATTTTAATAGTGTATTGGATGATTTTAATTGATCTGATTTTTTTTTATTTACTGTCTTATGGTTTTGTTTACTATGTTTAATATTGTTTATAGGCTTATATAATAATTGTAAGAAATGTTTGCCGTATAAATTTGTCATATTGCACTAAACACTTTAAGGAAAGTATTAGTAATATATTATACCAAGATTAAAGAAATAATTTCGAACGACAGAGTAGTTGGACTTGCCAAACAGGAGACAATCCTATCAAGCCAGGTGGACGAAACTAGATCAAAGAAGATGGAATAACAATAAAGACATACCTTGGAATCAAGATGGCCGCCCGTTTTGATGGCAGAGACAAGCCTTAGGGGAAAGACATGCGCCCTCCATGGACAATACAAGTAGCATATAAAGTCCATTGTTATGCGTCGGTCACACCTTAGTGATCAGGTGACTAATGCTTATTTAAACAACAGCAGTCATCGCGGAGCTAAGTATGTCGTAGTGTGCATGCAAACAAAGCAGTATTAATGGTGATTGCTTTTCTATGGTCTCTTTCGTTACCTCGCAGAAATGTATTAGGACATTAGTTTCTGGTGAATTTATGTTTGCCATAAGCAGACACAGAGATTTGGAAATGTGAAATTAGGACATGTCGAGCAAGAGCTCACACAATAGATGACCACATAGTCATGGAGACGTGTGATCATAACGATGTACCTACCAGAAAAGAAACTTACTCGTTATGTTTGTGTTGATGATGTAATAAAAACAATAGTTTAACGTTACGAACCTTCAGACCCAATCACATGTTTGAAAGATATTTCGCGTGATATGAACATTAATGTTGTATAGCGACCGTTACTTTATTTGTTTTATACATTATCATTTATAATATCTTTCAGGCTAAAAGAGTAAGTTTGTTTTATATTTTACTTTTTCAAATCAAATACTACTACAATTGTTTAATACACCTTTTGATGGGTTGTTAGGTTTCACTAATTCATGTTATTCACAATTATTATACGCAAAAAAGTAAACAAAACCATATTAACAGTCAATAAAAAAGTTCAAATAAAATCATTGTAAATACTATTAAAATTTCGCTGTGAGATATTTTGTCTGAGATATTTTGTCTGAGATCATTTGTCCATGATATCATTTGTCCTGATATATTTTGTCCTGGTATCTTTTGTCCGTGAGATCATTTGTCCTTGAGATCATTTGTCCTGAGATCATTTGTCCGTGAGATATTTTGTCTGAGATCATTTGTCCTGAGATCATTTGTCATGGAACCGTATATATATATATATATATATATATATATATATATATATATATATATATATATATATATATATATATATATATATATATATATATATGATGTCTTTTCTTAATGATGATCTAAATAACTTTTGTCTATTGCTTTTTGACAATGTTTATTCTTCGTTTTAAAAAAAAATCAGAAAAAAATCTGTTTTTATCATACTGACCTAGAAAATAAAATAAACACAAAGTTGTGTAATACATAGTTTTATTAAACGTGTGTGCGGTTTTTTTCAAAATGTGTGTTAAAATGCTTTGTTAAAAAGTACTCTGCTTGTGCATTGCCACAAATAACAAATAATAATTTGCAATCATTTTTTCAATAAATACTTTGTTAATTAATTACTTAAATCAGTATTTCTCATTTTTCTCTTTTCACAATTTTAAAATCTTTAATCTCCAAACATATAACGAGGTGGGAAATAAAGTTAAAATTCCAAAATTAGAACAAAAAGGTGCAATGACGAAAGTGACATTGTCTACATTAGTTACATAGGGGTCGTCGATAAATGACGTCACACTCGTAGGGGAAGAGGGGGTTCGGAATTTAGTAACGGTGTGTGATGAGGGGGAGGGGGGTCTGGCTTTTTATGACGATGTGTGATGGAGGGGAGTATAGGTAAAATTTGTCAAAAAAGCGTGATGTCATTTATGGATGACCCCAAAAGTTCAGCATATTATAAGTTACAAGATTGTGTACATATTTTCTTAAAAAATAAATAAAACGTGTAGTACTTAACTACGAGAACCATTCCACCACTCCCTACCATCCAACTCTCTACTATTCTAACACCCCACCATTACACCATTACACCATTCCACCACTCCACCATTCCACCATTCCACCATTCCACCATAATACCATTACACCATTCCAACACTCCACCACTCGACCATTCCACCATTCCACTACTCCACCATTCCACCGTTCCACCACTCCACCACTCCACCATTCCAACAGTCCACCATTCCACCATTCCACCATTTCACCATTCCACCACTCCACCACTCCACCACTCCACCACTCCACCACTCCACCATTACACCATTACACCATTACACCATTACACCATTACACCATTACACCATTACACCATTACACCATTACACCATTACACCATTACACCATTACACCATTACACCATTACACCATTACACCATTACACCATTACACCATTACACCATTACACCATTACACCATTACACCATTACACCATTACACCATTACTCCATTACACCATTACACCATTACACCATTACATCATTACACCATTACACCATTACACCATTACACCATTACACCATTGCACCATTACACCATTACGCTATTACGCCATTATGCCATTACACCATTACACCATTACGCCATTACGCCATTACGCCATTACGCCATTACGCCATTACGCCATTACACCATTACGCCATTACGCCATTACGCCATTACGCCATTACACCATTACGCCATTACGCCATTACACCACTCCACCCATCTAAAACTCACTCTATCATCATCCACCAAGTGAAATATTTAGTCAATAGAAAAAGATCCAAGGTCCTGCCGAAACAAAATAAGAAAATATTGTTGTAATCATAGAACATAAAAAATAAATACTAGATAAATGGCCCGTTGATGGAAAAATACAACGGGCGCTAGTATGATAGTGTTGTCTTTTTCTCTAAACCGAAAACCAAAACTAAAATACCCCACCTCAAATTTAACCGAAAACGAAATACGTCGATGAAAACTGATTTTTTAACCAGAAGCGGCATTTTAACCGAATCCGGAAATTTAGTTGAATTCGGAAATTCATCCATTTAGCCAGTTAGAATAAGAATCATGGTTAAACCTTTAGATGTAGTTCAGCCTTGGACAGAACAAAAAAGAGAAACTGACTCCCATCTGTTGATTGTGTAGCCCCCCCCCCCCCCCCATCTTAGATGCTAGTTAAACTTTTGTACATACGATATGCATCCAGTCAACACAACATTTGTTAAGGCATACGAACGCACAGCATAATGGTTTCTAAAGTAAACCCCATTGACAAATATCCTGGCCCCTAATATAGTGAAAACAAAGTGGTAGTGGTTGATCTTGTCGCGGACGTACAGGAAGTTATTGTCGAAAGAATATTCTGTGGACAGCTTCCCGCTGGTGTAGGTTCTAAACATGGTTTTGTTGGCGTCTGGGAGAGGCTTGAAGAACATTAGCACGTCTTTTCCATTAGTCACGTTCATCTCTATGTTTGTTGAGCCGGCTATATGCAGCTGTAGAAGGAAGAATGCACATTACGGAGTAAATTGTAAATAAAATTTTTGCTTCTTTATTTTAAACGTTCTTGTCGTTATATTAAATAGTGTTCAACATTAATGAAATGTGTAAGTGAACACTGTTTACTTTTACTTTTTCGAATACGTATTTCATGGGAAGAAATATTGTAGTCATGTGAAAATTCGAAATCGAGATTTTAACAAATCTCGACGTTTTATACGTTTATAATTTTTTTTAAATCCAGTTTCGCAATCTTTTAATGAAACTAATCAACGTGCAGGTGGGAGTGTGGTTGGAGAGTAGAGTTTACCACTGCAAACCGGAAAGTCTTGAGTTCGGATTTCGGGTTCGAATCTGTGCAACGTACCTGCGTCCACACAGCTCTGATGGGTACCTGTGACTTACGTTAGGTAAAGAAAAGCATCTGGGCTAAGTGCTAACGACACTACCCCTTGTATGCTGAGATCATTGAAAAAAATAAACAGTACTTCTGTTTTGGTACCGAATGGGGAAAGAAGATGATAAACAACGCGAAGAGATAGTGAGTAAAACAAATAATTCAAAAGTGTAACTCACCAAATAATTCAAAAGTGTAACTCACCAAATAATTCAAAACTGTAACTCACCAAATAATTCAAAACTGTAACTCACCAAATAATTCAAAACTGTAACTCACCAAATAATTCAAAACTGTAACTCACCAAATAATTCAAAACTGTAACTCACCAAATAATTCAAAACTGTAACTCACCAAATAATTCAAAACTGTAACTCACCAAATAATTCAAAACTGTAACTCACCAAATAATTCAAAACTGTAACTCACCAAATAATTCAAAACTGTAACTCACCAAATAATTCAAAACTGTAACTCACCAAATAATTCAAAACTGTAACTCACCAAATAATTCAAAACTGTAACTCACCAAATAATTCAAAACTGTAACTCACCAAATAATTCAAAACTGTAACTCACCAAATAATTCAAAACTGTAACTCACCAAATAATTCAAAACTGTAACTCACCAAATAATTCAAAACTGTAACTCACCAAATAATTCAAAACTGTAACTCACCAAATAATTCAAAAGTGTAACTCACCAAATAATTCAAAAGTGTAACTCACCAAATAATTCAAAACTGTAACTCACCAAATAATTCAAAACTGTAACTCACCAAATAATTCAAAACTGTAACTCACCAAATAATTCAAAAGTGTAACTCACCAAATAATTCAAAACTGTAACTCACCAAATAATTCAAAAGTGTAACTCACCAAATAATTCAAAACTGTAACTCACCAAATAATTCAAAACTGTAACTCACCAAATAATTCAAAAGTGTAACTCACCAAATAATTCAAAACTGTAACTCACCAAATAATTCAAAACTGTAACTCACCAAATAATTCAAAACTGTAACTCACCAAATAATTCAAAAGTGTAACTCACCAAATAATTCAAAACTGTAACTCACCAAATAATTCAAAACTGTAACTCACCAAATAATTCAAAACTGTAACTCACCAAATAATTCAAAACTGTAACTCACCAAATAATTCAAAAGTGTAACTCACCAAATAATTCAAAACTGTAACTCACCAAATAATTCAAAACTGTAACTCACCAAATAATTCAAAACTGTAACTAACCAAATAATTCAAAACTGTAACTCACCAAATAATTCAAAACTGTAACTCACCAAATAATTCAAAACTGTAACTCACCAAATAATTCAAAACTGTAACTCACCAAATAATTCAAAAGTGTAACTCACCAAATAATTCAAAAGTGTAACTCACCAAATAATTCAAAACTGTAACTCACCAAATAATTCAAAAGTGTAACTCACCAAATAATTCAAAAGTGTAACTCACCAAATAATTCAAAAGTGTAACTCACCAAATAATTCAAAACTGTAACTCACCAAATAATTCAAAAGTGTAACTCACCAAATAATTCAAAACTGTAACTCACCAAATAATTCAAAACTGTAACTCACCAAATAATTCAAAAGTGTAACTCACCAAATAATTCAAAAGTGTAACTCACCAAATAATTCAAAAGTGTAACTCACCAAATAATTCCAAAGTGTAACTCACCAAATAATTCAAAAGTGTAACTCACCAAATAATTCAAAAGTGTAACTCACCAAATAATTCAAAACTGTAACTCACCAAATAATTCAAAACTGTAACTCACCAAATAATTCAAAACTGTAACTCACCAAATAATTCAAAACTGTAACTCACCAAATAATTCAAAACTGTAACTCACCAAATAATTCAAAACTGTAACTCACCAAATAATTCAAAAGTGTAACTCACCAAATAATTCAAAAGTGTAACTCACCAAATAATTCAAAACTGTAACTCACCAAATAATTCAAAAGTGTAACTCACCAAATAATTCAAAAGTGTAACTCACCAAATAATTCAAAAGTGTAACTCACCAAATAATTCAAAACTGTAACTCACCAAATAATTCAAAAGTGTAACTCACCAAATAATTCAAAACTGTAACTCACCAAATAATTCAAAACTGTAACTCACCAAATAATTCAAAAGTGTAACTCACCAAATAATTCAAAAGTGTAACTCACCAAATAATTCAAAAGTGTAACTCACCAAATAATTCCAAAGTGTAACTCACCAAATAATTCAAAAGTGTAACTCACCAAATAATTCAAAAGTGTAACTCACCAAATAATTCCAAAGTGTAACTCACCAAATAATTCAAAAGTGTAACTCACCAAATAATGTAAAAATAACTGACCACAGTACCCAGTGTGGGCAGTAAGAAGGGGGGGTAGCTAGTACTGACGTCACAGCTGCCCATGTCGTAGACAGGATTCTCAGCCAGAGAGTTCCTAAACAAGAAAGGTTCCTCCAGTGTGATATTGCTCACCTTCGTGTGCACGCAGTAGTAGCAGGTGGAAGACTCGGGTTCGAACCTGAAGGCCAAGCAATCGCTGCTGGAACATTTACGTGCACATGCTATCTCACTGGGGGTCGGTTGGCTTGTGGTCGCGCAGGTTGGGTTAAACTCAATCTGATGGTAGGTGAAGGATTTGAACGCTGCCTCAGCTTGTGGGAAGATGCTGGTCATGTATAGGATGACGCAACACGGCGTTAAGTAGCTAGCCATGAATCAGAGTGTAGAATTATATCTTTGCTCTTTAGACAAACTTGAAACGTGACTAATGTGCGAATATATTTATATCAAGAAAAATAAAAGTCATCTAACTGACATTCTGTGGCCAAATAGAAATCTTATGAGTTGTTCTCTAACCAAAACTGTGGCCAGATAGAAATCTCCAGAGTTGTTCTCTAACCAAAGCTGTGGCCAAACTGATCTGGCCAAACATATGACGCGCTTATTTTCTCGAGTAGGTTGGTGTGAATGTACGATCAGGCTATGCTCTGAATAACTAATTAAAATTGATTAACATAAAAGTTTATAAAAACATATTCTCTATGTTTGATTAAATTAGCCGATAAAGTTTTAATTAATCTCTCCTAATGAAATATTTATTAGATTCTTGTTGTCTCTCTTTTTTGAATTTTCAAATACAAATTAGACAAATAGAGTACATATAATTTTCTTTTATGATTACATATAGCGGTCAATGTATTTTTCTTAATATGTCGAAAGACGAAGGCAAGGATTGCGTGCGCCCCCAAGAGAAATAAAACCGGAGTTTTACTTCCGGTTTCCGGAAATTGCTAATAAGTTACTTAAGTATGAAATTTCATGCAACCGGACTCAAGTTATCGTGTTCACGGACATACACACACACACACACACACACATGCACAAACACAAACACAAAAACAAACATACGGACAAAATTGCAAAACTAAGTTTTTACCACTCAGGGAGGTGTAAAACGTTGAGATTTTTAAAAATCTCGATTTCGATTTCGTAACGGGTGTTGTAATAGGCGTAATGGTACTTTTATAATAAAAACTTTACTTGTTGGTATTTCTCCATTTTAACATTGCCGTTCCTTCAAGCCAAGGCTTAAAATTCAATTTGACGGAGAAGGAAATACACAATGAAAAATTACATCCGGGTTAGGCAGCCCCTTTTAAAATTTCACAGGTCTCTTGGACACATCCGGTCCACCCCTGAACGATGGTTATGATAAATCTTTGAAGCAGTCTTTTTACAGCCAAACACTGATGGTTTTATTTATATTTTAGAAGAAACGTTACGTAAATGCTAATTTTATTAGTTTTGAATTAAGTTTTCTAAAAATTTGTCAAATAAAATTAGCTATTTTTATTTTAAATGTTAAACATTAAAAAATAGGGTGGGTAATTTGATTATTTAAATTAATCGTTTACACTTGTGTTCACTGGTAAATAGAGATATTATAAAAGTTGGGGAAAGATACATTAAAAATGAAAACATATTTTAAAATAAGTGTTCTGATAACATTTATTTGCAAAATTTATACACTAAAATATAATCTTTCCTAGATTGTAAAATCGTGTTAATAACATTTATTTTTATGCTCTCAAATTATTTAAATTAATACACCGAATGCATTTTATACACAAAACTTTTGTGAATACCATGAATAAAATAACTCTCTGGTTAGTATTCAAAATTGTGAAAGGTAAAAGTGTAACAATCCAACTGTAAAAAGTTCGATGAAATATTTTAAGTGTAAAAATCCAACTTAAGTATTTTAACAATATTTTAAATGTCTGCACGCTAGAGGCGGTAAGGTCCAAGCTCAAGTTTGTGATAGCTAACCAGAAGGCTGAGTTCGATTCCCGGGCAAGGTTCTCCAGTTTTTCATAGAGTCCACTCAGCTCTGACTAGAACTGATCTCTAGTCTTCGACTGTAAAGACAGCTGTGGATGATGCTAATTTGACAATAATTGTGTACGCTGTGTCAAACAGATGTACTCTACTTCTTCTGAACTATTCACTCCAAGTTCTGAAAAACTATTCAAATATATTAAAAATATGTTATTTTACACACAAAAAAAAACATTTAAAATTTAATCTCGTGTATAATTAATTTTTTTGTACATTCAAACTCTTTATAAATGTAACGTGCACATCGTCTGTAAAAAAAAAAACTCTAATTGTTACTTATTTTTTAAAATATTTAACATTAAAAACAGATTGAATTTAAATTCTTTGTAAAAAGAATATTGGTGGCTTGTTATAAAAGCTTTTTTTTTCAAATATGTACATTAATTTTTATTCATTTTTCATATATAATATATACATATATGCATATATACATATATACATACATATATATATATATATATTTATGTGTGTGTGTGTATGTGTGCGTGTGTGTATGTATGTAGGTATGTATATATGTATACATATGTATTTATAAATATAGAGAGAAAGCAAGAGAGAGTGAGATTGCCATAAAAGAAATATATTCCATAGACATTTTACTACACTCTTTATTCAAGATGTACCTTGGTGTCATACTATTTGTATTTCTGCAGCTTAATAAAAATACTGTACATAAGACAAGCAGCCAAAAAATCCCACAACGCTAGATGTCCCTAAAGGGTTGGATGTTGTTGAAAAGCCGGATAAAAACATGTTATTAATGTATATTGTGATGTCGGTTGCCTTCAATACTATGTGGTAGTGGTTTATTTGATTAGGGATATAAAATAGATCAGCATCACATGAGAAGCGATCCATGTTTTTTAGCGTAGATATCGGCCCAACTGACGCTATGTTTTGGTCTACATACAACTTGAAGTACATGGCTATGGTGGAGCCTTTATTGATGTGCATTTCCATGTCTTTGTATCCTGCTACGTGGACCTGTAATAGGTATCGAGGTTTAATTGATTAAATAACGCATGACAATTAATTATTTTTAGGGAAGGGGGATCTCAGGTCAAAATATCTCAGGACAAAATATCTCAAAATAAAATCTCACGATAAAATATCTCAGGACAAAATATCTGAAAATAAAATCTCAAAATAAAATATCTCACGATTAAATATCTCAGGACAAAATAACTCCTGGTAAAATTTCTCAACTGTCTTTGAATCAATGTGGAATAAAAAGTAGAAAAAAAAAGTAGAAGTGCCCGAAATTTCGCTCGGGCGTTTCGATCTAGACACACAGACTGACGACAGACTGACGACTGACAGGGGAAGCAAGTTAAATAAAACTGGTAAAAGCAGATAAACTATTGTAATGTAATTTCACTTAGTGGTGGCGATATTTTAAATTATTGATGATCAGTCATCGATGCCACTTATAATACGTCCAAATCTTCTTCTAACAGAATGACATATAGAAGATCGAACATACTCAATAGTTAACTGAAAGTTTATTTTGAATTGTAGAAGTCAGTAAAGTAAATTAAGTAGGTTTTTTTTGTTAAATAGACAAACAAAAACTTGAAAGAATAAAAAATTATGTTTACCATTACAAGTTGACAGCGAGGTCTATATCTAACAAGTAGGATTATAAACCCACAAGCCACAAATCTTTTAGATAATTTGCATATTTTGTAATCCAATATTAGATTGACTGTTAGGTGGAGATGTATATAGTTTCTAAGTGTACTATGGAGATGTATATAGTTTGTAAGTGTACTGTAGTGATGTATATAGTTTCAAGTGTACTATGGAGATGTATATAGTTTGTAAGTGTACTGTGGAGATGTATATAGTTTCAAGTGTACTATGGAGATGTATTTAGTTCCAAGTGTACTATGGAGATGTATATAGTTTCAAGTGTACTATGGAGATGTATATAGTTTCCAAGTGTAGCCTACTGTGGAGATGTATATAGTTTCCAAGTGTACTATGGAGATGTATTTAGTTCCAAGTGTACTATGGAGATGTATATAGTTTCAAGTGTACTATGGAGATGTATATAGTTTCCAAGTGTAGCCTACTGTGGAGATGTATATAGTTTCCAAGTGTACTATGGAGATGTATTTAGTTCCAAGTGTACTGTGGAGATGTATATAGTTTCAAGTGTACTATGGAGATGTATATAGTTTGCAAGTGTAGCCTACTATGGAGATGTTTTTAGTTCCAAGTGTACTGTGGAGATGTATATAGTTTCCAAGTATACTATGGAGATGTATATAGTTTCCAAGTGTATCCTACTATGGAGATGTATATAGTTTCCAAGTGTACTGTGGAGATGTATATAGTTTGCAAGTGTATCCTACTGTGGAGAAGTATATAGTTTTCAAGTGTACTGTGGAGATGTATATAGTTTTCAAGTGTACTGTGGAGATGTATATAGTTTGCAAGTGTATCCTACTGTGGAGAAGTATATAGTTTCAAGTGTACTATGGAGAAGTATATAGTTTCCAAGTGTACTATGGAGATGTATATAGTTTTAAGTGTACTATGGAGATGTATATAGTTTCAAGTGTACTGTGGAGATGTATATATTTTCCTTGACTACTTACCACAGCTCCTTTCGCCCATGGCATCGACGGATAACTCGTGTTGGCATCGCAGTTCTCCTCCATGTCGTAAACACTAGTCTGGTTGAGAGAAATCATGTAATCAGCGCCGTCAGTGAATGTAATATTTTTTAAGTTGTTGTGTAAGCAATAGGTGCACAGCGAAGATTGTTTCACAAAGCTGAATCCAAGACAATCCGTGGATGAACAAATACGAGCGCAGGATATTTCATTCGCGGCTGGTAGGCTTGAAGTTGAGGTACAAACTGGGCTGAATCCAGTTTGGTGGTAGGCTGAAAGTTTGTACGTGGCGCTGACTGGACTAAACAAACTGGTCATGAGTAGGAACAAGCAGTAAAGACATACGTAATACGCCATTTTCTGCTCAAATATTTAAAATGTTTCTTTTAGAAATGTTTGAAGTTGTGTATAAATTGATAAGTTTACGATTTTTACCCTAGAAAGTCTCAAGCAACTTGTGAAAATATATTGACCAAGTATGGTTTAGATGAGCACTCTGGAATAAGCTTTACAACAACTGATAACTCATGTGATAACGTTTCCTTGGTGACCTTTGTCTTGTGTTGGTGTCCGTGTATTGCATGATATAAACAAGTGATCACCGCATGCTCTGAATACAAAATATGTGATGATTGATAACAAATCTAAAGGAACCGATTCTCAATATATTTCCTCAATACATTTTCATAGATTTGCATTTCTAAAATATTCATAAGTTTTTTTCTGTCGAGATGTAAAATCTACGGTTATAAAGAACTTTAACATTTGATATGCAAAATAGACACAAAGATGGAGGATTGTTTTAGTCATTGATTATTCATTGCAGTAAGGCATATAATTATCTTAATTTGCTAGACCGTAAAGTCCTCATTTCTTGCAGATGAAAGTTTAAGTTTGGAATTTTATAAAGCAATTTTAAAAATTTGTTATCGTTTGCATTTTCAAAAAACACGGTCAGTCTGTCCGTTCTTTCGTCTTTTTATCCGTCTGTCTGTCCGTCTGCCCGTCTTTCCGTTCTTCCGTCATTCAGTCCGTCCGTCCATGCGTTCATCCGTCCATCCGGTCGGTCGGTCGATTTGTCGGTCGGTCCTCCAATCGGTGTCGGTCTTTACATAAAGGTGTGTATTTATTTGGCTCAATACTGTACTTCTTATCAATAAATTACAACATCTAAGAACAGATAAAGTAGAAAGCAAAAATCGTTTATTTATGTAAGGGGCATCTTGAAGTTGTGTATACAACTGCCTTTGTTAAGTAGTAATTTAATAAGTATGTACTACATCTGAGACTATAATTTCTTTATATCTACTGACTCTGGGAAATGGATATGTAGTAAATTTGACAACTTTAGAAATACAAAATCCAAGTTTGGGCTGCCATTTTTTTTTTAAAAATACAACTATTACAACGATTTTTTATAAATGCACTAAAAAGGAAAACACTAAATAATTGTTTTAAAAATATATAGAATACCTTCAGCACTATAATATTTAAATATAGTATCATATATTGAATACCCTCACTAAAATTCTAAGGGCGGCTGACTTTATTTCGAGAGGTTGATCAGTGTTGTACAGATAGAAGCCATATTTCCGCCATTTTGAATTGATCATATTCAATTTCCTGTTCAGGACAAGTGTCCTAAACCCTACGATGATATCTATTCATTTATTTCGTTAATTAGCATAACTTTCTCATTGACTTTCAGGATTAATTCAAACTAGAACTAAGCCAATATATTCATCCTCTTTACAAACACCAACACTCGCTTGAAAACACACAGGACAAGAAAATGTATGTGAAATTTAAATTGATTATTCTGAATATTTTTAAATTTAAAAACAAGGAAATACAAGTTGGTTTTTTTAAAGCCTTGCGTAACAGATAACACACCTGGTTGACCCAAGCTA
The DNA here is from genome assembly GCF_028476545.2 of Physella acuta. Taxonomy (NCBI): domain Eukaryota; kingdom Metazoa; phylum Mollusca; class Gastropoda; family Physidae; genus Physella; species Physella acuta. The sequence continues at coordinate 311,912 of NW_026732074.1, read as the reverse complement.
AATCTTGTATTCGCTGTCTTGGGGGGGGGGGGGGATCTCAACGGATTCAGCCAGAGCTGGGGTGTGGGGATGATCTCACCCATCAATCAAACAATTGACCATAACAAGCAGAATATTATTTAATAGGTAATTAATCAAACTCAATCAGTGATTTACAAAGGCATAAAACAAACGTAATATTTTAAAAGTTTATTGAAACTTTATGCAGTAATAAACATCGACAGCGTTTTATTTTTTTTTTAAAAAAACATGTTTTCACAACACTACGTGAAATAAAAATAATGTCTGTGTTTAGCTATCTCTATTTTGTTCCATTTTTCCAGCTCAGTGTTTAAAAAAACATTTTTATATCAACTATATATTTTACAAGACAGTAAAGTTATTTTCATGATCTTACAACACATAAAAGCTACTCTTTATTTAAGCGTCGCTAAACAGAAAAGTGTTATATTTTACACACGTCAATCAGATCCACACACTTACCACATCCACTAGATGTGGTAAGTCGTGTTAAAAGAAAAGTTATATAAAAAGAATAATAAATATGTTCAACAACTCCATATGCATTCTAAAATAAAAAAAGTGCATATACATATATACACACACACACACACACACATATATATATATATATATATATATATATATATATATATATATATATATATATATATATCATTTAGAATAATATTTATAAAAGATAGTTTTAAAAATTGTAGATTGTAAAATACATTTAAAAAATATATTTAAATTAGATTAGTTTTGTTTGTAGTTTAATTTATGTAAACGCTATGTTTCTATTCTGCTGAAATTTGTGAGCCTGGTGTGTTTGTGTGTGTGTCTATGTGTGTCTGCGTCTGTATGTGTGTGTGTGTGTGCAGCGAAAGCACTAAATAACGTTTTATACGATATGTATCCTTCTGCAATATGTTTTAGTACTCGAGAAGTTTAATAAAACGTGTGTATGTGAGACAAACACCCAAAAAAGCTGACATTAAAGGCTGTTGTTACAGGCCCTCCACTAGATATGAAGAATGTGTAGAAAAAAATGTTGTTAATAAAAATAATGACCCGACTTGACAGAAACAAAAAGTAGTAGTGGTTCGTTTGATCAGGGAGGTATGACTCAGTAGAATTGATGTAGAAAGATTTGTTTGTACCGGAAATGACGCTACCCATCACCGTAGTGTTCTCTGGCAGACGTGGCTTGAAGTACATCACAGTTTTTGAAGGGTTACCGAGGTACATTTCAATCTCAGTCGATCCTGAAACATGGATCTGTAACAAATAGCTCTCTCTGTATATATATATATATATATATATATATATATATATATATATATATATATATATATATATATATATCACTGTGAGATATTTAGTCTGAGAATAATTTGTCCATGGTATCATTAGTCCTGATATATTTTGTCCTTGAGATCATTTGTCAGTGAGATATTTAGTCTTGAATATTTTGTCTGGAATAATTTGTCTGAGATCCTCTGCCTGTCACCACATTATATATTTGTGTGTTTGTGTGTGTGGCGTGTTTGTTGTGCGTAAGTGTGAGACAGAGAGAGAGAGAGAGAGAAAGAGCGAGAGTGTGTGTGTGTGTGTGTGTGTGTGTGTGTTGCTTGTCGTATGTCATACTTAAAATATTTGCAATGTGATTCGGGAATATTGTCTGAAGTCATAAAGTCAGGAATCTATCCTTGTAAAGCGGTCAAATTTAGCAGTAGACTTTACTTACCACAGAGCCTCTCGCCCATGGCACGGACGGATAACTCGTGCTGATATCACAGTTGTCTCCCGTTTCGTACACACTACTTCGGTTGAGAGAAATCTTGTAATCGTCGTTGGCATTGAATGTCATGTTTACAACGTTTCCGTGTAAACAATAGTTACACGTGGAAGATTCGGCAACAAACTCGAACCCCAGGCAATCCGTGGACGAGCATTTTCGAGCGCAGGATATTTGACTGGCAGTCGGTACAGCAGGTGTAGTACATACAAGACCGATCTCTGTCTTCAGGTAGTAAAACGTTTTAAATTCCGTGTTCACTGATAAAAATATAGAGCTCACAATGATAAAAACATAGCACGGAAATAAATAGCTAGCCATCTGTCAGTTTCAATATCTACAATAGTTTTTGTATTATTTTAAGTTGAGAAATGTATTACAATATCTGGATTAGCCAAATATATGCGTCTGTTGTTGAGTTACTGACGTCCACACAGCCAGTAAGTATGTGTTGAGAGTATCTGAACTAGCTCTAGCCAAAACTTTACTTCAACTGATACGAGTAGGATTTCCTTTGTCGCATTTGTCTTATGTGTTCCTGTAATGTTTGATGGGAACATGTGATCACGTCATGCACTGAATACTTTATCTTTATTGTTCCTCCACGTATTGTTTGATAACATTTTAATACAAGTCTATTTATAAAATATTTATTAATTTCTTTCTAACTCGATAGAACTGGCTACTGTTAACTGTTAAACAGCAAGTCTACATAGAATTTGTTTCTTTTGATATGCCAAGTAAACAAAAGTAAAGATGAAAGATTTCTTTTTGTCATTGATTATTCACCATTGTAAGATACCTCACAGCAGTGGTTCTTAACCTGGGTTCAATCGAACCCCAGAAGTTCGGCGAGTCAGTCTCAGGGGTTCAGCAGAGGTCAAGACACACACCCGACTCATATGATTGACAATTAGATTTTTGTCAGTGGGGTCGATTAAGTTGGGTTCAGATGAAACTGGTGGGGGTCGGTACCCTAAAATATTAAGAACCACTGCTCTACAGAATGTGGCTTACCGTTATGCTAGTTTGCTGGACCGCAAAGGTTCAGTAAAACTAAAAAGCAGCCCAGAGTTTCTTTCACACCTATCTCCGGGATAGAGGGGAGGGGCACATCCCCCCTCCCCCCCCCCCACACACACATACACACACACAAAAGCTTGAAGTTCATCCCCAACCCTTACAGTATTACTGTCGCTATGTGGTATGGCTTGGACCAGCATTTCAAAATTTGGTGTTTTTCATATAGGAAGTTTATTTATCAGACAAACACAACAAACTTTAATGAGACACGCGTTTAATGCGACGCATCAATTCATGTTTTCTCAGATGTAATCATGAAGGGCCACGAATAGTCTAACCATTGCATCTTCACTGCCTCTATGTCTGTCTGTCCGTCCGTCCGTCAGTATGTCCGTATGTCCGTATTTCAGTATGTTCGTATGTCCTTATGTCCGTATTTCCAAATGTCCGCATCTCTGAATGTCCGTATGTCGTATGTTCGTATGTGTGACCGTCTGCCTGTTTATAGGATACGAGCCGACCCGCGGCGGTACGCCGTTATTTGGTTGTTTTATTTTCTACTTTTCAGTAAATCATAATTTGTGAATTCGACACTACCAATGCTGCGACTGAAAATATTTTGCTTTAACTCAAAATCAGTAGCTAGTGAAGGACGATTATCCTCACACCCCCCCCCCCCCCCCCCGCCCCTGTAAAAGAAGCCGTTCGTGGCGACAGTTTACAGACGACAATGAAAAGATCAAGCAGAACTTCTTACCTCCCCTTAGATTCAAATCGTTTAAAAGTTAAATTATCTGCCCGTAATAGCCGTCACTAATTCGACCCGGCTCTACGATTGTAAACATTCGGGTGAACCACAGCTCACCAGACTAGTGTGGTGAGGGTGGTAGCGAAATGGTCTTTGTGCATGCCTGTACTGTAGAGCCAGAGAGAGGGGGCGGGAGGAGGGTTAGATAGTCGGCTTGCATCGTCTTGTCGGTGAAGAGAATTATATAGATAGATACCTACCTAATCCAAGTTTATGCTGCGATATTTTTTTTTTAATTGATTGAACTGAAATTTAACACAGTGGTAGATTTTGGATCACATGGCAGGAAAGTCTAATTTTTAATCAAATTAGCTAATTAAAAGCTTTGTTTAGATAGACAATTTAACTTAAAAACTGCATAATTCAATAATAAAAGGGGAAATAACAAGATAAAATACTAGTGATCGTTTGATCAAAGGGCCGTCGAGAGTGAAGCCTTTGCTCGGTTAAAAGAATAAAAACATTACAATGACAAGCTTTCATAAATGCACTATAAAGAATAAATTTTTATTTAAATTAATAATTCAATACTATTTGTATAAATATTTTTAAAAGCGCGGTTTAGTATATTACGTATTGAATAGCGTTACTAAAATCTTATGGGCGACTGACTTTATTTCAAGAGGTTTATTTAACTCAAGGTTCATTGATCTATGCTGTACAGTTAGAAGCCATATTTCCGCCATTTTGAATTGATCATATTCAATTTTCTCTAGAGGACAAGTGTCCTAAACCCTACAATGATGTCTATTCATTTGTTTCGTTAATTAGTATAACTTTCTCATTCACGTTCAGAATTAATTCAAACTAGAACTAAGCCAATGTATTCATCCTCTTCACAAACACCAACACTCGCTTGAAAACACACAGGACAAGAAATATTATATGAAATGTAAATTAATTATTCTGAATATTTTTTTTATTTAAACAAAAAATAAAGTGCGTTAATCAATGTTGATGACTTGTTAATTTGGGGGATATTTGTTGTGATCCAACATAAGCAGAATAGTACAATCTTAATTCTGAAACACGAAAACTACCTCTACATGAAATTATCAGATGTTTCGTAACTTCTTTTTTTCTGTTTGTTTTTTTTTAATTTTATTTATACCTATTTATTGTCTAATTAATATCAGTTACGTACATATGCTGTTTATATCCTAAAAGTATTTTTATTTGATAAGGCTGAAGAATAGTTTGCAAACACATTGACGAATAGTGGACTTTTATCGCAGATTAATCGGAATAAATCAAACGTCTACAAATGGAATATCCAAAGCAGCGATAGTGTATAATTTAAATTTTAAAAAAAATAAAACCTTTTTTTTCAACATATTTCTGTATAGAGCCTATTTCAAAGAAATTAAAATATTATCAATGAATAAAATGTGTAAGCTTGATAGATTTTAGAAAAAAAATTAAGAACTTTAGGTGATCTATCCTTTTTATTATTCTATGTATATTCTTTTGAGTAAATATAGTTAGCAAACTATAAAATATAAGTATGCTGTATATTTATTCATCGAGATAATTCATTTGATTTTCGCATATATAGAGTGTAGGGCAAATTTTTGTAGTCTAGCAAAAATCAAAGGGGTTTTTTAGAGTTCTTTCCCTTCTCCAAATATTTTTCTCTCGTATTTCGAGTATAGAGGACGTAATGTAATCGTGCAAGAAATCGAAATCGAGATTTGAAGATTTTTTCAAAACTCGACTTTTTACACCTCCCTGAGTCGAAATAACTGAATTTGGCAGTTTCATCCGTGTCACTGTGCGTATGTGTAAACGTTTAATGAAATCGCTCGATAGGTCGAATCTAAAGAATTGTTTTTTGAATTTTTTAAATGCAAATAGCGTTAGTTATTTGTGTACTACTTGAACAAAAATAGACTGCTGTAGCGTGAATAAATTTAAACGCCCCGCGGGAACTCAAGTGGTTCACTTTGCATAAAAACTAAGTTAGGTCAATGACCTGTTGGGTTTCTCCTGGGAATTCGTTGTCAGCATAATAGACCATTCGTCTTTGGCAATGTTAATATTTTATTCTCTAACAATAAAGTGTGCTGTCAATGTCTTCAATGTCTAGAATTGTAAAGCACATCATTTTATTGTCTGGAATTGTAAAGCACATCATCACATCGTCTAGAATTGTAAAGCACATCATTTTATCGTCTAGAATTGTAAAGCACAATATCTTGCTCTTGAGTGTTTTGTTTCTCACTGTATTTTCATTCAATTCTCTTTAAACAAATTGTCGATTTTTTTACAAGCTTTTATTTAACTTCCTAATACACTACTATTTAAATACTACTATTTCAATAACATCACCATTGTTAAAGACGGATTAAATCTTTAAAAAAATGTTTGCTGTCTTGATAAAATAAAAGGTATGTGATCATATAAACATGATTAGATTCTTAAGATCCCTTTTGTGTCTATTTGATTAAATAGCTATTAAAAAGATTTTTTTTTCAAATTTGCAAAACGTACAAAAAGTAAACAAAGTCTCAAATTTAAAACAATATTTTATGAATTTATAATTTTCTCTACATAAATAATTATTATACTCATAAATTTATGACAATTTTTCTGCTTTAATTATCATGCTTTAAAGTGTATGTCCACGCAGAATAAACATGTGCAAAATTATGTTTATCGTCGATGTCTAGAAAATTAAGCGGGTTCCTGAGACAGACACCATTGTTTACAACAGAGATTTGGGAGTTATCCTCAGAAAAGTCTTCCTAAAGTTTGAGCTGAACTTGAAATAGATGAAAAAACTGAGAGCGCCGTTAACGTTAGAGACGGCAATCAGCGTGCTGGACATGGACTCTAAGATACTCCTGTACCTGCCCGAGTACAGCTCAGGTAAGACGAACCTGACCAGGACGAAGATCATCTGTGGGATGCCAGTTGGCACATACAGACATGCCAGCATCAGGACCATCTTGACCACACGTCTCTCTTTCCTGGACATCAGCTGACCTTGAGGTTTGGTGTCCCCCGCAGAAAGGTCACCGAACTCTCTGGAACTGTCTCGGATTTGAGAAGACTTTCGAAGACCATCGTACATGAGAACAGCGCAGACAAAAACACAGATTTGACACGAAAAAGACAGGGCAAATCCAAAGACGTAGTCATTGTACTTGTTGAGAATTTCAAATTCTTCGGAAACTTCTAGATCTAGGACAGTAGAGTTGGTGCCTGGGTCAAACACTGGAACAGCTCGTTCAGTCGCCAACAGAGGTATGTAGTTCAATAGAATAAATGCAGCAAAGCTCAGGAGAAGGATTTGTGTTTTTCTGGCCGATGAGGTCGTGTTGAAAAGAAAAGGCATTGTAACACAGAGACATCGCTCGATGGAGATGAAGACTGTGATGATAGAACACAAGTCTGCGAACATGCAGCGTACAATGAGCAGGGTCAACATGAGCAGGTTGTAGGTGACCTCGGTCTCTAGTCCCAGGACGTTACACAGCACAACTGTCGTGAAACCAAAGCAAGCCAAGCTGGAGAGTAGATCAGTTGTGGACAAGGAGAAGAGCGTCAGGTGGATTCGATCCTGCAGCCCCTGACGTGCGAAGGTCACACAGTTGACCAAGTTACCCACCACGCCGAGTGTAGACAGAAGAAACATGAACAACAACAGAATCGTGTAGTCAAATTCAAACACTATTTCATCGGAAACTGGCTCTAAAGACTCAAGTCCTTCTCGATAGCCTGAACTCAAATTCATTATAAAGATTTTTTTTTTCATTTTTTTCTTTCTGTTGATTTTTTAAAAATATTTTACAACGAATTAAAATAAGACATTATTAATTGAAAATAAGTTTTGTATTTTATTCCATTATTCCCAGAAAAAGAAACTCACACAATATATACAGATGTAAAGCATAATATATGCATAATATTAAAACAAGTATTTGGAAAAATAATTTAAATTGAATTTTCCCAATACAGAACAAACCAGAAGACAGGTTGTTCGTCTCGATCGATTTTCAATCGATAACTAATCAGTCAGCCTACACTTAGACTCTAGTTACAACTCATGACTAGCTACAGCACATGATATCCTGCGCTGAACAGTCTAAGGAAAATATTTTTACTACGTCTTTTAAATATAGTAAACTTTTTACCGTTGTTTTTTTTTTTTATAAATAAGGCCAGTTTCTATCAGTAATCATGATTATTTAAGTTTTTCTAGATTCAAACAAATAGTTCTAAGCTTAATTTTAACTCCGTAGGCATAAATATAAACTTATTAAAATTTGAAATCTTTTTTAAAACCAAATTTCAATATCTCGATAATTATAGATATTAAAATTTAGTTGTATTTTACTGTATTTTCGATTAATTAATATACACCTATTACTTTTTAGATAATATATGGAATCAACTAGAATCGTATTAAAAAGCAAACTTAAAATTATTAAATATTTTCTAACTCAGCGTGAATTCTATCATTGTAGTTAATTTTGAAAAAAAAAAAGATAAAATCAATACTAATTGAACCCAGTGCTCCTATTATTGATTTCTTAAATTACAGTTTTTCTTAACGAGTCGCGCATTATGACGTTACATCATCATTTCGAACAGATAATATGTGTTTAATAGAAATCTACAACGAGAAAATAATTCTACGGTAGTTACCGTATTTAATTTTAATTTACGTTTTAAAAATTGTATCAGCCTGATTTAGATATAATTTTTTTCAGGCACTTTGGTATCAAGTAATATAAAGCTAATGCAATGTACCGCAATAATGCAATTGTTTGACTTTGGACATTGGGGTAAAAATTAATCTAACTTATCTTTGTTTTGTTTTTTTAAGTTTTCTATTTAACTTGATTAATTTTTTAAAGGAAATACGGAAACCTTCAAAATAATTAAATTCTTAATTTCCAAACCGTGACAATAAGAGGCACCAAATATTTTAAAGCATTGGCTGTCTGCAACAATCAAATTTAAAGTGCACTTTTTACGAAATATTAAGAAAATAATATTTCAATTATAAAAGAAGAAACATATTTACAATAATAGAATATGTATAGAAACAGAATTAAGGACATTCGGTGTGAGGTTTCTGGTTTTGCAGTAACTCAGTTTTAAATACTTTTGTTCTATCTTCTATATTCGTTTGGTGTTTTTTTGGAAAATATTTCTTCACTGTGAAATATAGTTGGTAATTACTTTTACAAAAACGCAGATAAACATCACAAGGTGAAAAAAAAACAAGCTAATGAGCTGAGATTGATCAATCGAGAGGGAGATGTGAGATGCTGGAAAAACATGTCGAGATGTGAAGAGTATATCAGCAAGTTTGTTTGTTTGTTTGTGAAGCGAGCTAGTAAAAATGGATACACAGAGAACAGTGTTAAAATGTTTGATTAAACTGGTGGAGTTTCAAAAAACAATTAAAGATATACAAAAGTCATGTCTTGAGCAATTTTTTTATTGAATGTGCTTTAAAAGTGAAAAACACAATGTATGATGTACGGTAGTATTTAATTTAAATTTCATAGTGATAGAGATTCAGTATCTTTTAAAAATAATGATTTAACCTTTATATTAATATTTCATTTTATAGATATTTTACGGTAATTAAATCACTGTAAAATCCTTATGTTTCAAATTAATATTTTGATAAGAACACAATTACTTTAAAATACGCTGCTAACAAGAGCTGTTCATGTATCTCTGTTTGGAGCTAGTCTTGATGTTATCATCCAGGTCACGTCTCCAGGTCTTGCTTGGTCGGCCTCTTTTCCCTTAGCCCTGTGGATTCCAGGTGAGGGCCTGACTTGTTATGCTGGATACAGGCTTCCTTGAGTGTGTGACCAATCCATTTTCATTTCTTCTGGAGGATCTCAACTTCAGCTGGTAGTTGATTTGTCCGTTGCCATAGTACCTCATTTCTGAAAACATTATTTAGCTGGTTGAAGACTGCTCTTGCCTTGTCCGTACTTATTTTCATGTCTGCTTCTGTCCCGCCCTGATTATCAACAATACTTCCAAGGTAGGTGAATCTATCCACTTCTTCTAGGGCTTCTTTTTTCAATGTTATAGAGCTGCTTTTTTATGCATGGACTTTGAGAACTTTACTTTTCCTTCAGTAAATGTTCAGGCCCAGGCATGTAGAAAACTTGGGCCAGGTCGTCAGCAAAGTCCAGGTCATCCTTTACTCTGTTGACAGTGTATCCAGCAACTGTAGTTATATTTGTCCCCAGCTGTGGTTATATTTATCCCAGCTGTGGTTATAAATATCATATGTGTGTGTGTGTGTGAGTGTGTGTGTGTGTGTGCGTGCGTAATTTAGCTTTATATCATATATTATGTTAAAGTAAAACAGTGAAGGTCGGTAATTTTCTACGTATTATAATAAACCATAAGAGGTTTCGATCCACGTCCCATCTAATAATTTATTCAAGCCTACAACACGATATCACGGAGTGATATGTAGTTTCCATTGGTGTGGCCCGCATTAGTCAGTTATCGCTGGCATGTTGGGAGGTGCATTGATCTTTGTCTACCCCACATGTGTGAGGTGGGTGTGGGGAGAGGGGTCATAAGGAGTGGATAAAGAGAAGGGAGGGTGTAAGGAGGGAGATGGTATACAGGAGAGGTGTGGTAAGATGGGTAGAGAGGGGAGGATAAGGAGGGAAAGGTAAGTAAGGATACAGAGAGGGGAAGGTAAAGATGCAAAGGGTGGTTAGAGAGAGAAAAGTATACTTTTAAAGTGAATACGGAGACAAAAAGGGTGTGTACGTGTATGGAGGTGAAGAGGTGTGGTATAGTAAAACGAGGGGTGGGTAAAGCGAGAGAGAGGGGTTGTGTAAGGAGGAAGGGTGATCGATAATGAAAGTCTGGGTACCGCTGCCCTGAAATATCGATCTAGTGGTCTCCGCCGTCAGGATTAGGACTTCATATTGTAAACAATCTGCCGACAGATCTCGCTATGTATTGTCATGGTATGCTGATCTGAAGTGAAGATTGGCCAATGTTTTATTGTAAGCTGATGAATGGTTGGGCCAATAGAGTGTTAATATAACATCTCGAGGCTTAGAGTAATCTTAACGGAGGTCTATACACAGCCGTGAACATTGAATATTTCAGCATGAGGTCAAGTAACTGGGAGATCTGTAAGGTTAATTAATTAAGGGTTTTGTGTCATGTCCAGTAACTGGGTTTCTGTGTCACGTCAAGTAATTGGAATTTATTTGTCACGTCAGTAACTGGGATTCTGTGTCACGTCGGTAACTGGGGTTCTGTGTCACGTCGGTAACTGGGGTTCTGTGTCACGTCGGTAACTGGGGTTATGTGTCACGTCGGTAACTGGGGTTATGTGTCACGTCGGTAACTGGGGTTATGTGTCACGTCGAGTAACAAGAGCAAAGCGGCACGTAGAGTATTTGTGGGTGGATGTCATGTCAAGGCTATAAAAGTGTCACGTCGAGCTACAAACGTGTCACGCCAGCCACAAAAGTGTCACGCTAAGCAACTGCAGTTAACTTTCAAGTCGAGTGTATATGGATCTATGTCTCTGAGGTCAGCGCCACATGAAGCAGACAATCCTAACAATGTCGTATAAATAGCGCTAAAATCCCTGCCACTACATACTAGCAGCATTGACCATCAACTCCTCTAAACATTTTCTCCTGAGCTGGTAGAAAGCTCTAGAAAAAATAAGCGTTCGTCCAACAGTACATGCCGTAGATTCTTGTTCCCGCATGCTTGTAGCTTTAAAATCTGACTTGATCTTCTCCAGAAATCAATCAATGAATTGCTGTTGGCAACCATTGAACGACAACACTTTGTGGTTATTTTTTCTTTATGTAATGGTGGGGTCGAGTGGGTGGTAACTTGAAAAGAGTTTGGCGTCCGTGTTCGAGTCTGTAAGTTTGTTCACCAGCACACCTCTAAAGGGTAGCTGACAAGTGGATGTGTGTGCTGCTGTGTATTTAGCTGATCACTAACTTCATCAGCTGTGGTCAGAGAAATTGTTCAACTCTTCTTCCTCTGCCCTCTAGTGTTTCATGCTCTACAAAACTATTATTACTAAAAGTTTACATATACTTAATCATAAAATGAATCATATACATACTTGAACATATGAACTTTCTCACATGTATACTTGAACATATGAACTTAAACACACATATATTTGATCACAAAAATGTATCACACGTGTACTATGTGTTTGAAACTTAGGGCCAACCTTATCTCAAACTGTATCAACCATCAAATATTCATTAGATCGCGTCAGCGTTATGATAAGCAAATATTTGCATTCTGTTTTCTTCCTAGCTTGCAATGAATAAAAAATGTGTCTATTGAGTACTTGGTTTTGTTTTCTCCCTTATTCCTTAAATAATAATTTTTTTAGTAGCTTTGTTGTTGCCATGTCGAAGAAAAGATTATCACAATGTTCCTGTTTTTATACAAGACGTACGTTTTTAAAAGTAAGCACGCAAACATATTTATCTTTCAGACTTAACTATTAAAATAATGATACTCACTGCTTTAGTGGTGAGGCAATTAATGTCTAGAGTATCCTACAACATCAATAGTACTAGAGTGGTGATCTGTTACATGTCTGTAGGACAACACTGGTGACAATATGACAATACTGGTGGCCATGTCTATAGGACAATCTCAGTGGTGACCTACAAGATGTCTATAGGACAATCTCAGTGGTGACCTACAAGATGTCTATAGGACAATCTCAGTGGTGACGTACAACAGGTCTATAGTTGCAGGTGATCACCTAGATATGCACACAAAAATAAAAACACTAAGGCCCCTTTAACCCGTGCTCCATCATTGTCAACCAATCTTCAGTGAGTTGGTTGCCTGGAGACAGTAAACAACCTATTGCAGCAGTTACTAGATTAGAGTTCAGGATTAGCTTACAACGACAAACAATACTTAACCACTCAAACATTCTAATGAGAATCAGTTTCAAATTTACACTGTTTAACATTTACATCTAATTCATTTAACACGTAAACTTAAAATCATGCTTCTTTTATTTATTTGTTACACTAGTTTGATACAATGTCAAATTAAATATGTATCTACACGCATATATGTTTTATATTCAACTGTACCCCTATTGTGGAATATAAATAAGCATGCATTTTGTACGTTTTGTTTCATACTACTATATCATGGCCTAGTTTATGTGTAACTCTATATTATAATACAACATAAAATTGTATCATAACCTAGCTTGTGTGTACATTTTAGTACATTATAATACAACATAAAATTGTATTATCGTCTATCTTATGTGCAGATTTTAGTCCATTATAATACAGCAGTAAATTGTATTATCGTCTATCTTATGTGCAGATTTTAGTCCATTATAATACAACAGTAAATTGTATCATGACCTAGCTTGTTTGAACATGTCAAGACGATTATAATCAAACAACACTGTCTGTTTTTCTCCAGAAATCCAAGAGCCTTTGAGAGCTTGGTGTTGTGAAAAAACACGGTTATATATTTGATCATTTTCATTGTTGTGGTCTATGTTGATTATGACGGAAACATGTGTCCGCTAAGATATTAACACATCACTAACTACAACATCAGAGTAGTACCCAACGTTACAGTATTAAAATAAAGTACATGTGCGTAGGGTAAAAATATATGTGTTAGAAAATATACTGGTTTGTCAAAAATTCTTCCCGAATTAATTAGTTTTTTCGTTGGTTCTTTAAGTTCAATAAAACTAAGAAACGTGTTCTAGACTCCAGTATTTAAAATATTTTTAAATATTTTTAAACAGCTGATTATAAACTTCTGCAGTCGTATATTTTAAGTTTTTTTTTTGGTTAAGTTTGTATTCAAAAAAATTTCCACACACTAAATTAAAGGGCGATAATTATTGTTTCGTCACCAACAAATTTACCACAATAGTTCCCCTTTCTTTTTTAAATCCTTCATCTAGGTGTAACAGCTAGACCAGAAAGAACGTTGTCACATTTTCTTGATCAAATGTCACATTTACTTGTTCAAATGTCACATCTACTTGTTCAATTAACTCGTTTAGACCGTTACATCAAATATTACAGAAAAGTTTGTTCACAAAAAACCTCTAAAATAAAAGTACTACAAGATAAACTTTCTATTGACCAAGACTTTAGGATAGTGTGTTTCATTTAAATAAAATATATTTTAAAGAAATAAACATATGTAGCTGCCACAAGTATATATTTAATCTACTTAAACAACTACTCGCTATGCGTCTACTGATCAATAGTTCCTGTGTTATGTTAAAACGGCGACGATGATTATAGATCATCATACACGTAAATCACCGTAAATCGCCGTAAGTCGCCGTAAATCGCCGTAAGATGTATTTAATTGCCACAATAGTTACGAAATTGCCGACAGAGTTACGACAACTTGGCTATTACTGTGCCCTATAATACAATGTTCGCCTATTTCACTTACTGTCCGATAAAAACAGAGCGTGATTTTAAAACTGTTTTACTTTTCAATTACAAACAATTTTTTAACAGCGGAGTTGACTCGATGTAGTAAATAAATGGCATAATACGTAAAATTATGGTTAATCTCTACTATTTGCTTATTGGTTTTTTCGAGAGAAACGTCGTCTAGGCAAAATATAACTACTAGTTCCTATAACATTAAATTACAACATTTTAGAAGTCATTGACAATCAACATTTACACAGCCACAAGATTTGTTGTATAAACACACTTTAATTATCCACTAATAGTGTACCATTATAGGCATCATTTGTTTTTAAACATTAGTCTTTTATATTTATATATTAAAAAGTTAAAATACACTTTAAAGACTGGTCATCTTTATGACTAAAGCCAAATTATAAAGTGAATGCAATAGTTTTCTAAACTTTGAGAACAAAGATTCATGATCGTGATTGATGTTTTAGATTGTTGTCTAAACCCCGACGTGAGAAACGGCTCCACTGCCCGGCTGTTCTAGACTGGTGTTGAAGTGACGACATCGAACGGCTCCAGATCTGTTTTAGATAACTGTTGAAGTGACGACATTGAACTTAGGAACGGCTCCAGATCTGTTTTAGATAACTGTTGAAGCACCGATATGGAACCCAGGAACGGCACGAGTTCTGGAAGTGTGACGCCATTGCTACCAGACGAGGCCCAGTTCTACATCAACATTTGGCTTGTCATCGTCGCCCGTACGTCACTCGCCGCCTTCGGTGTGGCCTCCAACATGGTTAACCTGACCGTCTTCCTGCGCCTGGGTCTGAAGGAACGGGTCAACCTGACCCTCTTCTGCCTCTCCGTCTGTGACGCGGCAACCTGTCTTTGCACGGCCGTCGTGGCAGCAAACTATGTCCTGGTGTTCCGGAACTTTCGAGAAGGTATCGACCCTTCCACCCTCGTCCTCTTCTTCTCCTGGTTTCGTTGCCTGTTCGCAGACGTGGCGACGTCATTGACGGTTTTCATCTCCATCGAGCGTTGCTTCTGCATCACCAGCCCTTTCGTCTTCAACGCCAAGTTCAGCGTTACAAAAACACGAACAGCTTTAGTACTGATAATTCTATTTATAGTCATCAACTACATTCCGCTGTACGGAAGTTTTAAACTCGAACAAACAATTGATATATCAAGTAATACAACCATAACAACTTTCGCCGTCACGGAGTTCTATTTAAAGATAACCATGTACAACGATTACGTATTGGGTATTTTCCTGGCTATAATTTGCCTCATCGCCGTCTTCGTGTGTGCGGTGCTTATGCAAATCGGTCTCAGAAAATCTTCAGAGTTTCGCAACAACGCTGTTAACGATTTCAAGATTTCGGCCTCCGAAGTTTCGGGAAAATCCAGAAAAAACGGGTATTCCAGACAAGATAGAAAAATAGTGCGAATGGTGTTAACATTAGCTTGTCTATATATGACGACAGCTTTGCCACAGATCGCGATTTCTTTGGCTAAAGTTATGTTCCCTGAATTATACAGCAGTGCCCTGATAAATATTTACTACACAGTAATGGGCGTGGGGCATATTTTTCTCATAGCCAACGGGTCGCTCACCATCTTCATTTATTACGCTTACAACTCCAGTTATAGAGGTGTGTTCAAGAACAAATTTTTCTGACTTACAACTCCAGTTATAGAGGTGTGTTCAAGAACAAATGTGTCTGACTTACAACTCCAGTTATAGAGGTGTGTTCAAGAACAAATGTGTCTGACTTACAACTCCAGTTATAGAGGTGTGTTCAAGAACAAATTTTTCTGACTTACAACTCCAG
Organism: Physella acuta; assembly: GCF_028476545.2. Classification (NCBI taxonomy): domain Eukaryota; kingdom Metazoa; phylum Mollusca; class Gastropoda; family Physidae; genus Physella; species Physella acuta. The sequence continues at coordinate 296,009 of NW_026732074.1, read as the reverse complement.
TTATAGAGGTGTGTTCAAGAACAAATGTGTCTGACTTACAACTCCAGTTATAGAGGTGTGTTCAAGAACAATTTTTTCTGACTTACAACTCCAGTTATAGAGGTGTGTTCAAGAACAAATGTGTCTGACTTACAACTCCAGTTATAGAGGTGTGTTCAAGAACAATTTTTTCTGACTTACAACTCCAGTTATAGAGGTGTGTTCAAGAACAAATGTGTCTGACTTACAACTCCAGTTATAGAGGTGTGTTCAAGAACAAATTTTTCTGACTTACAACTCCAGTTATAGAGGTGTGTTCAAGAACAAATGTGTCTGACTTACAACTCCAGTTATAGAGGTGTGTTCAAGAACAATTTTTTCTGACTTACAACTCCAGTTATAGAGGTGTGTTCAAGAACAAATGTGTCTGACTTACAACTCCAGTTATAGAGGTGTGTTCAAGAACAATTTTTTCTGACTTACAACTCCAGTTATAGAGGTGTGTTCAAGAACAAATGTGTCTGACTTACAACTCCAGTTATAGAGGTGTGTTCAAGAACAAATGTGTCTGACTTACAACTCCAGTTATAGAGGTGTGTTCAAGAACAAATGTGTCTGACTTACAACTCCAGTTATAGAGGTGTGTTCAAGAACAAATGTGTCTGACTTACAACTCCAGTTATAGAGGTGTGTTCAAGAACAAATGTGTCTGACTTACAACTCCAGTTATAGAGGTGTGTTCAAGAACAAATGTGTCTGACTTACAACTCCAGTTATAGAGGTGTGTTCAAGAACAAATGTGTCTGACTTACAACTCCAGTTATAGAGGTGTGTTCAAGAACAAATGTGTCTGACTTACAACTCCAGTTATAGAGGTGTGTTTAAGAACAAATGTGCCTGACTTACTTACAACTCCAGTTCTAGAGGTGTGTTCAAGAACAAATGTGCCTGACTTACTTACAACTCCAGTTCTAGAGGTGTGTTCAAGAACAAATGTGCCTTGTGCCCTAGTATAAATAAACTCGCCATCTGACAGTAATATATGCCTATAATGTTGTAGATAAATGTGAATCTATGCATCGCCAAGCCACGCAGGACATGGTTGGAGCAGGAGAGGGTTGTAGCAGGACATGGTTGGAGCAGGAGAGGGTTGTAGCAGGACATGGTTGGAGCAGGAGAGGGTTGTAGCAGGAGAGGGTTGGAGCAGGAGAGGGTTGGAGCAGGAGAGGGTTGGAGCAGGAGAGGGTTGGAGCAGGAGAGGGTTGTAGCAGGAGAGGGTTGGAGCAGGAGAGGGTTGTAGCAGGAGAGGGTTTTAGCAGGAGAGGGTTGTAGCAGGAGAGGGTTGGAGCAGGAGAGGGTTTTAGCAGGAGAGGGTTGTAGCAGGAGAGGGTTTTAGCAGGAGAGGGTTTTAGCAGGAGAGGGTTGGAGCAGGAGAGGGTTGGAGCAGGAGAGGGTTGTAGCAGGAGAGGGTTGGAGCAGGAGAGGGTTTTAGCAGGAGAGGGTTGTAGCAGGAGAGGGTTTTAGCAGGAGAGGGTTTTAGCAGGAGAGGGTTGGAGCAGGAGAGGGTTGGAGCAGGAGAGGGTTGTAGCAGGAGAGGGTTGGAGCATGAGAGGGTTGGAGCAGGAGAGGGTTGGAGCAGGAGAGGGTTTTAGCAGGAGAGGGTTGTAGCTTTTGGTGAGACGTTGGCCCCATGGGTTTTGGAATAAGCCACCAACGGACAAGGACATTACAAATTAATCATGAACAAGGTGGGGATGTAACATTAGAAAACCATGGTATTGACCATGTAGACAGATGTGTCAGTCTTGGAGGTGTGGTCAATGTGTTGGGAGAACAGACGAGGACGTCATAGGTAGAGTGGACTTGGCCCGACAGTCATTTGCTAGTCTTAGGGGAGGGAGGAGGGGACTGTAGGTCGTCAGGCATCTCAAAAGAAATTAGATTATGTATCTTTAACTCAAACATAAAAACAGTAGCCTACTGCTCTACGAGTCCGGTACATGGAAGAGAGGCGACAACGAAGATTCCAGACATTTGATGATGGAGGCTCTTGTGAGTAAGTTAAAAGTCAGGCAGGAAGTAAGTGATAAAAGGCGGTGTCAGTGGGAGATGTGTGAACCTGTAACAATAAGGGGCGGTGTCCGTGGGAGATCAAAGGGCGATGAATTGAGCACACGCTTGGGTTGGTCTCTGGCAATAGTCGCAGAGATCTACCAGGAAGACATGGCGCTGTAGCGTGCTGGAGGAAGCCGAAATGATAGGTAGAATTGGGCACATCTGAAAGTAGTGTCAGGAGAGAGTGGAACAATTTGCAAACCATTTGTTTGAGGGATTCAACTTTATTTATCTAACCCTGTCAGCCGACTAAATTCAATTTAATGTAATATGGTAATTAAAATAAGCCAGCTCATAGTTTTCTTAAACCTTTAATTAATCAATAAGTGCGATATAAAATACAGTTTCTTTTTTTTTTATTTAACAATATAAGGTAATACGTTCTGCTTTAAAGGCATATCCATAAAAAAAATTCATAAAAAAACGTTTTAATAACAAGCTTTTATGTAATACTGGACTAAAAAGTAGAAAATAAATTGTAGACTACTATTTAAATAACTATAAAGAAAAGCGTAGGTCACTTTAGTATCTATTGGATACCTTTACTAATGTTATAGTAGTCTATAATTTATTTTCTACTTTTTAGTCCGTTATTACATAAAAGCTTGTTATTAAAACGTTTTTTATGAATTTTTTCTCAGTACTTTACATGTTTTATTTACAATAGAGTTACATGACTAAAAACCATTGCGCGCCTACTGAACGTGATGGCGCAGCCATTGAACGTGATGGCGTAGCTATTGAACGTGATGACTCGTGTGGTGTGGTTGGATAGACATGCCTACTAATTCGGTCCAAATTTTAATTAATACATAAAAAATTAATTAGGCATCCAATTAAGTCAAATTTAATTTCAGATTGCATTGTCTTCATGTCTTGACCCACGTGTCAACTGTGAATCGTATCGGTCAAGTAGAAGTGACCGAATTTTCACTCCTGCGTTTCGATCTAGACTGACGACAGACAGACTGACGAGGAAGTGAGTTAAATAAAAGCTTGTAAGAATACATTTTATATTGATTGTGGCATATTGATCTTAGAGTAATACGATCTTCCCCGATACGATAAAACAATAGTAGACAGGCAACATGTACTTACTAGAAGAAACAATATGAAAGTTGGGGAGAAATGAGTTGGGAGTGGAGTGGGATAAATGTGTGGGTTGTTGACAGAGGGTTGGCAGAGTGGGGTGTGTAGGGGTGAGACAACAGGGATGTAAGGGAATTAGGAGAGGTGATTGTGTAATACATAAACTAATAAACAGAAGGTCAACTTTTTAAAGAGAGTTTTAGATACCTGTAGGCGATGTGGAAATATCAAGTAGGGACTGGAGAGAAAAAAGTGGAATAAAATCTTTCGTGTTCAAAATCATCATAGTTATATTTTAAATGTCGTTAGAATTGACATTTTTAAATAATATAATAGTAAAAGCAAAATGTCAATTACTGCTTTGGGGGTTTGAGACAAACCCACATACTGACAAGAAGAAACAGTGACAGACAAACAAACAGATCGACATACAGACACACGAACACACAGACATATACATTCAGATAGACAGACAAACACACAGACAGATACAAGGCTATCCAGATAGAATGACAATAAATTCTTTAACATTTAGAAATGTAACAATATAAAGCATAATTTTATAACATTTAAAAATGTAACAATATAAAGCGTAATTTTAGAAAATGAAAAGAGAGAGCACAAAAAAATATTTTTCGTTGCACCATTGTTTGTATTCAATCTTTATACTACTAAAACTCAAGTGTGTTTACATGTTTGAATATTTATTTGTTTGTTGTTTTTTTTTTTTGTCTGATTGGCTACTGGAGAGAATCTGCTCTATATGTAAAGCTGTAAAATAGTATGTAGGTAGAGTACAATTTTTGTTTTCAGACAGACTGTTAATCACAAATTTATTTAAAGACGTTAATTAATGTATTGATTTATTCATTGGTAGATTAACCACATTAATTATAAAAGTTTCAAACAGTGGCTTTACTTTGACTGAATAGTGACGTCACGTGATTTGTTTACTTTTTACATCAACAATGGCGGCTTCTATCGAAGAAGATTGTGTTCCCATTCCAATGTTTAACGCGTTCTCAAGCTAATTTTCTGTCGGCTATAACTTTAACAATACGTCCGTTTGCTGAATTTTTTTCGTTCCAACACTTCTATCAATTTTCAACTGTCTTTTTCATTTAGTTTTACAATAAATTTCTCTAGACCTACAGATCAGCTGTCGAAGGAAGAAAAAGTTATGAATCTAGATCTAGATCTAGGTCACTAGACTTTACGTACACTTTAGATCTAGACTTAAGGTAAATTATACATCTAGAATCTATTACAGACCTTCATTATTTTATATAAATCTTTGTTTGTTTAGCTATGCAATTGGCTAATTTAAGATAAAATTTAATTTGAAAGTTACTAGACAGTGAAGTAGGTATTGTAAGGGCTGTAGTAAATTCCAAGCTTACTGACCACTTACATTTTCGGCTTGTTATTGTTATTACACACTGGTATAGTTCATGTAAGGACGTGGTAATACACAGAAGTAGTTGGTGTAAGGACGTGGTAATACACACAGAAGTAGTTGATGTAATGGCGTGATAATACACACTGAAATAGGTGATGTAAGGGCGGGTAATACTTACAAAAATAATTGATGTAAGGACGTGGTAGTACACACAGAAGTAGTTGATGTAAGGACGAGGTAAGAAATACAGGTGATGTAAGGACGTGGTAATGCACACTGAAGTAGGTGATGTAAGGACGTGGTAATACACACAGAAGTATTTGATGTATGGGCTGTGGAGAGCTATTGAGTCTAGACTGACTGACCACTTACATTCACGTTTATAATTACACACTGAATTGGACGATGTAAGGGCTGTACACAAGTAGAGAGTTGATCGCCGAAGTGGGTACCACGTGATCAAAGTCGCAGCAAAACGTCCCGTCGATGTAGATGAGGAACTTGTCCTGCCTCACTAGGATGTGGTGGTTGACCGTTCGGTTGATGACGTATTTCCCTATGGTCAAGGTCTTAGGATGACCCCAGGTTCCATTAATTCTGGTGGCCATGTCAACGAATAAGTTTCCTTTAGAGTCAGGGCGAGTCCTGAGTAGCAGGTTGTAATTGCTCCAGTCGATGAAAAAATACAGTAGGATTCCAGCATTAGTGCTAAATTTGGCTGACAATTCAACCTAATTTAAAAAATAAAAATAAACATTATTTAAACACATCATATTTTAAAATATAAGGAATATTCATTTTATTTCAGTTATGTGAATTACTTTCAAAGTTTCTTATAGATTCACCGATAATGACAACGTAAGAATGTTTCATGTTCTACCTAGTCGTTTGTTATGACTATCATTGTTTTACTCTCTGAATTTAAATATTTTCATTTCGTTTACATTTCATCATCGAATTCACAAATATCTGTGTAAGAATATTTTAAAATCAATGGGATATTGCTACTCGCCATTAAAATTACCAAATAGCTCAAATTTGTTTAGGCTAATTACAATAATAGACCGAGATGGATACAAAAAATTCCTCTAATTATGTAAACGATGAACATTGCTACTCAGACGATTAAATTTGTATTCCTGACATTTCTAAAGAACCTGTATATATATATATATATATATATATATATATATATATATATATATATATATATATATATATATATATATATATATATATATTATATAGCATTATACGTACCAGAGAGCCAACTGTTAAACCTTTTAATCCAATCGTTGCTGTTGACGAAATCTTCTCCAGTATCTTAGTTCTTGGCATCCACACACAACTAGAGCGACCAAAGACAATCCCAGTCACATCAGCACTATCACAAGGATAACAAGCCTGGTCAACTCCTCTGTAGCTGTAAGCCATCTTAGAGTTCTGGGATAAATATTTCCTGCCACAACTTAACACTGAGGAAACTTTTTCTGTTGTATTGGGCAGACATCCAACCAAGTGTAGACCAGGCAATTCTTGTAACTTTGTGTTACATTGTGTTACAACTTTCGTGGGGTCGCATGGTTTAATGTTGACAACCCCGAATGATATTGCTATAACTGTAAGCAAATAAAACACTATCACTAGCATTGGTGCTGAGTTTATGGACATCTGTACATGAAGCTACCGAGTTCAACGAAGAAATGTACAAACTATAATTGACTGATCGATTTCTTTTTTTATCTGAAAGTAAAATTAATTTTGTTATAGTTTAATTGTGAGGTGTCGACTTAATAAAATCAATAAATTGCTCAGCTGTGTCAATCTCTTAGAATTGAAGGAAATACCCAAAAATCGATGAGCAATTTAATAATCCATTGTTTTTTCTTGCAGTATTTAAACGATACTTTTATTTCAAAACAAGATCAATACTAAAAGAGTTGTATTTCAAAAGTTAGTTGAACCTCTGGTATTAGCAAGTTTTACACTAGGACTCAATGGGTGCTCAGGACGTTTGAGTGGTCGAGTGTTAGGTTCATACCGAGGGTAGTGTTAGGGACATTAATCATGAGGAGTTAGGGACATTGAGAGGGTAGGGTTGAGATATTGGAAGTGTAAGGCTGGGATATTGAGATTGTAGGGTTGAGATATTGAGATAGTAGGGTTGAGATATTGGAAGTGTAGGGCTGGGGTATTGAGTGTCTATGGTTGAGATATTGGGAAGGTAGGGTTGGGATGTTCTTCCTTTTTGTTCTTTTTTAATTTGTTCGATGTGTTGTTTTGTTGTATTTGTTTTAGGGTGTTGCATGGATGGAGATGTGTTTGGCAAATTTAACTTATCAAACGAATTGTTTTTTAATAAAGTTTATTGATCTTTACACTGTTTTACAAGAGATCACAGATGTAGATAGTAGTGAACGCTAAAACGGAGTTATAAACAACACAGTTATTATGTTGAACGTATTAAATAAAGATAAAAACAATATTCACTAAAAAGAAAGTTTAGAATAATCGTAGATTCCAGAAATATTTTTAAAAAAAGAACATTGAAAGTAAACAATAGTAACAAAGAAAATAGTTATACCTGATAATACACATTTAAGGAACACAATGAAAATTATCAGAAAAAAATATTTAAGGCATAGAAAGCTAAGTCTTCTCTAAATTTGTTTGCTTTATTTAAAAGAGAATATTCTCTTCAGTTTATGTTGTTTGAAAATTAGCGGAAAGAAAAGAGTACGAAACAATGACATTTTTTTTTTACGATAATTTTTAAAATCTTAAGCCATCTAACTGTAAGAGTATTTTCATTTAAAGAACGTGTAGTTTAAATATTTTTTGTAGCAACGTTTTCCTGAAGTTGGTGTTGTACTTGTAGTAAATGAAGATGGTCAGGGAACCATTAGCTGTACAACAGAGTGTCATTAATCCAGAGCTTATGGTGTAAACATTGACCAGTGGACCAACCATCAGGTCAGGGTACAACAACAGGGCGAAGGCCAGGGCTATTTGTGGCAAGGACGTCGGCACGTACAGACAGGCTAAAATAATCACCATTTTGATTATACGCCTCTCCTTGCCTGACATCAAGCCTAGATTACCCGTTGTTGACTTTTCACTGTCCGTATTGTCCGGTCTGCTTGATTTCACGTGCCCTACAGACTTGCGTACCAGCGAGGATTTCTGGAGACCTCTATGCATTAACACTGCGCATACGAACACGGATACTTGACAGAAAACTGCCAGCAAAATCCCAAGCAAGTAGTTGTTTAAATTCGCCATGATTAAAAAAAATTCCGTTATTTCATATGTGAAGATCGTTTTGTTGGTCTTTAAATCAGTTACTTCCTTCATCTTAACACTAATTAGAAAAGGAAAATAATTCATCAATATAAATATTATAATTGTCGCTATAGTAGTTTTAGTTTTTCTGGCGTTAAAATGAATGCTAAAGGTGAACGGAAGAGTGACACAAAAGCATCGCTCAATGGAAATAAAAGCTACAAGTAAAGAGGAGCAGTCGATAAAACAAGCTCGAATAATGTACAAAACTTCTAGCACAGTGTGTTGAGTTACTGTCTCGTCTATGTTATAAAATATGAACGTAAAATCAACAGATGTAGCGAGGGTGAATAAACAATAGCCGAAGTCGATGGCAGACAGAATGAAGAGCGTGAAGTTGACCCGCTCCTTCATACCGAGCGTGTAAAATATTCTCAGGTTGACGACGTTGGAGATGACCCCGAAGAGGGAGAGAACTGACCGGACAATGATGACCAGCCACAGGTTGATGTGGTACTGGACTTCTTCAGGTATCCAGATGAAGTCCTGGCTAGTCTGGGGGCTGTTGGTCACTTCCTCAGGTATCCAGGTCAAGCCTTGCCTAGTTTGGAGGCTGTTGGTCACTTCCATGCTGCCAAAGACCCGATGCTCAAGAGAAGAAGTTCAAACCTAAGCAAAACACGGTTTAAATTACACATTTTTGCTAAAATAAATTATTTGCTTGGTCTAAATTATTCACTGCCACACTCAGAGTTTCTTCTAGGCATCTCGTCGGGGTGGGGGTGCGGGCTGGGACCTCTGCATTAATTTCATTTCAAATGTTTTGCATTTGAATTTAATTATTTAAAATGTATTTAAAATAATGTACATATTTAGTTACAACTTTCCTGAAAGGTGATTATGAGGAAGTATCAAACTTACTTTCAAAATTCTGCGAGTTCAAACAATTAAATATATTTATTTACTTCAAAGAATGGTTAAGTGAAAACACATATTGTTGGCTTATACTACAACTAGCTGCATACCCGTGCTCCGCAACGGTAAATCTTTTTTTAAATGTACCAACTTGGGAACAGAACAAAACAAAGAAAAACACAACCACAACACAACCACAACACAACCACAACACAACCACAACACAACCACAACACAACCATAACATTAGAATCACCACCGAACAACACGTTTTCCTAGGCGCCAGCGCCCAAAGAAAGCCTTTCCAGCATAAAAACAAACAAAAACACAACACAAACACAAACACAACCACAACACAACACAACCACAACACAACCACAACACAACCACACCACAACACAACCACAACACAACCACAACACATCCACAACACAACACAACCACAACAAAACCACAACACAACCACAACACAACCAAAACACAACTACAAGACAACCACAACATTAGAATCACCACCGAACAACACGCTTTCCTAGACGTCCGCGCCCAAAGAGAGCCTTTCTAGCATTAAAAATTTAAGTCACATAAATAGATCCTACTCCATAACTTACAATAAAACAATGCGATGCAAATAAATGTACGGCAAGTGGTGTTTACTTTTAAGGTTCTAAGAAAACACATTCGCAATGTAATTAGAATCACTACCGAAAAACACGCTTTCCCAGGCGTCCGCGCCCAGAGAGAGACTTTCCAGCATTCTCTATAAGTCTAATTTCACCTTCTGTTTTAATAACACCGAAAAACAAAAAACAAAAAATAGTGATTTTGAGAGATCATAGACTAAATAGAAAATAATATAAATAATCTTAACATTTTTCTATTTTAATTATGTACATTAACATATAATAATCAATGCGGTAGTAATTAAAAAACAAAACTTAAATTATTGAGAGTTGAATTTATTTATTTTCAATTACCTCCCTTGGCAAAAAAACATTATTTGAATTAATTAGTTTTTTCGACCCTCCTGTTATAAAAATGTATCCACTTTTCTGGGAATATAAAAGAAAATGATATTTGACATTGATCCTTTTAATATGTTTTAGCAATGTGCGTGTATTTAATATTTTCTTTACGTTATGCGAAAGAGTAAAAACAGTGGCAACTATAAAATACATTTAAGTCGTTATATAACCAACCCCTACTCTTTAACTTATAAGGTGCGATGTTTACTTTTATGGTTCCAAAATTCATAGCGATGACGGAAGGAAGGACTGACACACTACCACCAGCGTTAGATTATAGACTAGCCATCGGTACCCGTTTCACGTGAATTATAGGTCTATATATTTTAATTTTAAAATGTTGTACTTGTTTGAGATAAATATTTTTTGAAATAGTTATTGGTCAAAACGCAATGTGCTTTAAACTACACGCTGAACTATATTAGTGACAAAGCAAAGAAATACCTAATTAGCTAAAAATCCGACACATTTAACATAACACCCATTATCGGACACCGGTATCTATAATTATGCGAGTCTAAATCTAGATCTTGGCGACTTAGCTTCTACGTCTAGTTTTTGCGTAGATTTAGATCTAGTCTAGATCTAGAATCTCTAGATCTAGAATCCAAATAGATAAAATAAATTTTCTAAGTTTAGGCCGGTAAAATTGTATTGTATACATTTCATAGCGTATGTAGATCTAGATCTAGATCTAAATCAAATTTGAATGAAATAGTTCATTTCTTTTTATTCTAAACTCGGCAGATGACGTCATTAGTTAATGCATGAACATTAGTGACGTCATTGTTTCATGGGTTCTTTTTCACAACTATAAACGCTTTTCCTGTTGAATAATTAAAACGGTTTTTCTATATTCGAATATGTCTTTTTTTTCATCTTTAAATAAAATGTTGGTTATACATTTAAAACATCTACCATATTATTTTCAACAAAATTCCGTATCAAGTTCTCCAGATATCGCTAAGAATTCTGATGTGATATCCGGCGAAAATACTTTGCGGACAGAGAGAGAGAAGTGCGCACATGTTCTTTTATATATTAGGATGATAATGAATGATGACCCAAAAAAGTCTCAATAGAACCCAAAATTGTAATCTTTATTTAGAAAGTATTCTATGAAAAATTTGATAAATTATTTTAGGAAAAAAAATTAAATTTTATGGCTTAGACTAAACCTGATTCCTGGAGGTCTTTTCTTTTAAAAATATTTTCTTTAAAAAAATGTCATTTCATTTATATATTTTTTTTACAGTAGTTTTAAAAACAAAAGAAGATGTGAATTACGCAACGATTTTTCTAGCCACTCAAGACCAGACGATCCGAGCAGAAGTGTGTAGCTCACTTAAGGGCTTGGTTGCCACTCCAATCTCTACTTGTTGAGAAACTTCTTTGATTTCATCAGCACTCGATGTCAAGATAAACAAAACATATTCTGTAGACGAGAAAGTTGGGGGACGCTTCAAAACTTGATTGGATGACGCAAGTGGTTGTCCAAATTTTTTTTTTTTACAATTCTCAAGTCCATTTATCGAGATAAAATATCTCCCTTCCTTAAGCAAAATAATGAAACTTGACATTTATCCAGAAATGAATGATGTCCCTTTGATGTCCCTTGATCATGTGAACTTTTAGAGGCGACCTCCAGTGAACAATTTTGTCAGATGATGCAACCTGACCTCGTTTTGAGAGAGTTGTTTTCATATGTACCTCAACTACCCATTAAGTTCAATTATGTCCCTCTTCTGCTCTAAAACTCTTTGTGATAAATCTACAAAGTTTGAAGTTGTTGAGAACTGACAATGTATCAATTACAAAGGTATCAAAAAATAAGTCAAAGTCATAAAGACATCCGAACTGCAAGTTTTCAAAATTGGAAAATTAGCATTTCACAAAATATCGGTATCAGGAAGTCGGGTGTACAATGAAATAAAAAACACATTAAGTGGACAAGTCTCATTTTAAAACCACTGTGTCAGGAACTTATGTAAGTTTTGATCGTATCTCTAAATCTTGCAATGTCACTTACTAAAATTTATTCTTTAAGTCCATATTGTATACGTTTTTAAAAACAATCAGTATATTTTAAACTTTAAATTCCGTTCGTTCTTAATTAAATATCATCTCTTTGTTATTATTAAATGTAGGCATCTTTAAATAAGCGTTTGATGATTAATTTAGACTTAGTTGGATTGAAAAGTAGTTATTCTTGCGCTGTCGTAGAAAATGAACTTATCTGATGAATTTTAAATTTTAAATCGCTGCATCAGAAATGAGTCAACACCGATTTACAAGATATAACCACAGTCCCGACCCCCTCACCCACGGGCACAGAGAAGGCATACATTTGGACATGGTGACCTTAATACGCTTGTGCCAAAAAATCTATAAATAAAACAACTTTTTAAAAACTCTAACAAGGCGTACAAGCATTATTACGCCCCATTTTTCAGCTTCTATGTCCAATATTTTTAAACGACTCACTCTTTAAAAAAAAAAACAATAACAGCACAGGAAACAAGCTTTGAAAGCGGCTACATTTTTTTTTGTTATAAATAACTTTTAATTGGGTGACTTCAGCAACACTTAGCTGGGTAAAAACGGAAAACGTCAGACGGAAATGTAGGATTGATTTCTTCACGGCTGGCTGAGCTGAATGCATTCTTTGTTTTTGAGTCATTTGTTTTAATTCATGACGTCGATATTTCAATGCTGGTATGTTAGGCCGTGCGTTAACTACGAAACTATATATTACTAATTAATGCTTATAATCCTCTTTTGTAAATTTTTATATCAAATAAATAACTGTCAACGTTATATGTGCTCATTTGCGTCTCTTTTTTTGACCATGGTAAGTAAAGCCTACCTGATCTGTACTATACCTGTACTCACAAGTTAGCGACCATGGTAAGTAAAGTGTACCTGATCTGCATTATACCTGTACCTACAAGTCTGACACATCCTGGCTATATAATAATTTAGTTTAACAACACTTGAACGAGTGGAAGTCATATTTAACTCGGCAACTGTGTCTGTAGAATTAAACGATGAGCAGTAGAAATTAACACACTAGTGTTATCTAGTTTCATCTTCATACCCTCTGGTACTTTTTTGTTTCCTCAGTGCTACTATTTGGACCCCTTTGAAAGCAATTAGTATCGATGTGAACATTTCTAGTTTAAATTACTGTACTCTTGTTAAAAATTACAAATTAAAGCCATCATTTTTTTATCTATTTTATCTACGCTGCTTATGTTAAAGACTATCGGAGTTTTTTTAATAACAACGTTTAGAATGACACCATTATTTTAGTACTAGATGTATGAGTTTATGTGTTATTATGACACCATTGTTTTAGTACTAGATGTGTACTTTAGTACTAGATGTATATGTTAATATGACACTATTTGTTTAGTATCATATGTATATGTTAATATAACACCACTGGTTTAGTACTAGATGTATATATAAGTGAGACACCATTGTTTTAGTACTAGCTGTATGTTTTAATATGACACCATTGTTTTAGCACTAGATGAACGTGCTAGTATGCCACCAGTTCGATCTTTGTACAGCTACCAGTTTTAGCACTAGATGAACGTGCTAGTATGCCACCATTTCGATCTTTGTACAGCCACCAGTTTTAGCACTAGATGAACGTATTAGTATGCCACCATTTCGATCTTTGTACAGCCACCAGTTTTAGTACTAGTTGTATGGGCTAGTATGCCACCCTTTCGATCTTTGTACAGCCACCAGTTTTAGTACTAGTTGTATGTGCTAGTATGCCACCATTTCGATCTTTGTACAGCCACCAATCATAAAGACACTGATGCTCTCCGGGGCTATCCTATGAGCGTACGTGGTGAAGTAGTCTCTGTTGATGTAGATCTGGAAACCACTTGCCGTAACCAGGAAGTGGTACTCGTTCACCTGCCCTAGGTGGTACAGGAAGGGTGACGTCACGACTGTCTCCTGGTTCCAGCCGGTGCCGATTCGGGTGTTGAGCACGGTGATGGTGTAGTCTGACCTGGGGTTGAAGTGCAGGTGACAGTCCTGGTCGTTCAGGAAGTTCATCGACAGCTGTGGGGACGTGTCGGTAGAAACTAGGACTTGCACCTGCTCAAATCAAATGTAAAAAGAAACTCGTCAACACAGTTTTTTTTTAAGTGGTTAATAATAGTTTTGTTAAAAAACTTGGAATATCACGTACCTAACAACATGGAATATGTCGTGAGTTAGAATTGTTTTTAAATACTGGTAGTGTGCGATTATTTTATGTTGACCAACAAGCAGTATTCTGCGTAATCATTACATTTTTACCCAACTCACATTGTGCACTCCCGGTAGATTTGTATGAGGTGTTATGTTGCAGGCAGTCGACTATACGCTAGTGCTACTAACTATTAGCAACCAGTACTTTGAACCACAACTTTTTAAATCAAATAATTTCGGACCGCAAGATCTAACACCTTCTCTATACCGCAGGAGAATGAACAAATTAGAAATGAAAACTGCATTAGTAAAGCGATAGATTACAGGTGATTTATTACAGATATCTAGCAAGTATCGGTTATCGTTGTTCTAATTTGTCCCTAAATTGTAAAGAAAATATTAATCAGGCTACTTAAAGTATTTTACTCACCATGTAACCCTAACCAACCAGGTGAAAAAATATGTTGCAGTTCAAGTAAAGGAATAGCATGGGGGGAGGGGGGGTTTGATGATAAGCTATTTTCAAAGGTTGGAGAATTCATATTTACATTTCTTAAAAACTATGTAAAATAGTTTATTATATGATAGAATAGATTAATGCTGTTTGATATGTAATTTGACCCGCTAGGGCCCAAAAGGTAATTACGTGTATTATATGTAGTGGCTTATTGTGAAGGTGTGTGACATTTATTAATGGGCGCCTTAAGTATTCCCTGCCCCTCACCTAGGACGTCTTAAGCGTTCCCTGCCCTACACCTACAACAACTGTTTATGCCACCAGTGTTTCTTCCGTACTTTTTTCTCCGGGGGGGGGGGGGCACTTGAAATTTTCGGGGGGGGGCGGAATAAAATTTCTGGGGGGGGGGGGGGGGGCAGACACTGTTAAAAGTATATTTTTTCTATATGAATTCCATTTCGTTCGGGGGGTGGTAGAGCCCTCCCCCCCCCCTGGAAGAAACACGGTATGCCAAAGGGTGGATGCATTTCTATCTAAAGTATGTTCATCTTCTTACCACTGCCCCGGGAAGGAACTTCTCCGGTAAAGAAAAATATGTTTCGTTACAAGACAACGGGTCATCTGACACGTGCAGGGTGCGTGCAATCTTGATCTCTGATTGGTTGAAGTTGATGCCAGTTAGAGAACCTTTGAGAGAAATCCGACACAGGGCAGACGACTTTGTGTACAAGTACCCAAAACAATTGACATCGGTCGAGCAGTTGGCGGCACAGGACACATGACTTGGTGTCTGGAACGTTTTCGTCTGCGTGAAAATTGGGTTGAAATCTTGTTGTGTGAACGTCCGAGAGTTTAATTGGCTGGAGCTCAAGACAATCAACAGCGATATTATGAACAGTTTGTGTATGGTATCATACGTTTTGTGAGGAAACATTATGATGTGTTTGAAATTTGTAGCGTATGGCAACTTTTTATTTGCGGTTTAACAAAACGTCATAAAATTAAAATATCCCAGAAATTTAGAACACAGTCATAAGAAAACACAATTTTATGAGTTGGAATCAACATAGATGACATGCCGTCTAGAGGTTTTGTTTGACACCAAGTCTCTCTGACGTATTAGATAGGATTAGATTTAAACAGCGACATTAATTTTTTTCTCGACATTTTTCGAATCTCCTTCTCCGTCATTAAATCAAGTAGGCCGAGTAGAATCCGTTGCTTCCTACGCATGCGATTGTTTTCATTGCTTTAAAAAAAAAAGAAAGTGTTATTATTCTCCATTTCATCCAACAGGTCACTAATAATGGGTATCGATTTCAAGTTTTTTTGGACAACGGATCTTTATAGCGTTATGGCTATTTTGTTAACCTCTTTTTTTCAATTTAACAAGCCACTTAATTTATTACGTTCAATAACATTTTTTTAATGCGTTTCATCATAGCTATATGGGCTCGTTCATTAATGACGCCACAATCCTAGTGAGGGCGTAGAGGTTCGGACTAGACGGGGGTGTTAACAAAGTGTGACGTCACACTTTTTTTTAAAGTAAATTTTTTAAACTGAATTTTTATTTTAGTCGCCAAGTTCACATTTCATATGACCTCAGTATAAATGGTAATTAAAATAGATCAATAACCCGACAATATATCTAATACTGAACCATCTCAGTTTATATGTACGAAAATATTTTTCTTTAAAAAGTTTAAAAGGTCAGTAAATATTTAAAATAGAAATCGCACTTTTTTTCTAATTGCTGTTTGGAAATGGGGGGGGGGGGGGGGGGGTAAGTTGAACTATGACGTCATTTTGTAGTGGTGGAGGGTCTGGCTTTTAGTATATATGTGAGACAACATGGGGTTGTCCAAAAAAGCGTAACTTCAGTAAATGGCAACAACCGATTTATAATTCACAACAATAATTAGCCTAATATATATGCAGGGGTGGTATATCAAAGATGTATAACATTATAAGTAGGTGGGGTGAGTCAAATGAAGAGTTTAATGGGGACGGTCTCTATCATTGTTTCTGACAGACATTTTGCTCCGATGGTTGTGGGGGGGGGAGGGGGGGGCATATTTAAAGTTTTGGGGGAAACGCACCTCAAACCTCATGGGGGGGAAGGCTGATACTGGTTTATGTCTATATTTTCTATATACATTTTATGTTGTCTATTTCTTCCCGGGGGGGTGGATCTGTTCCGAGCTCAGGAAATTCCGGGCACCTTTGGATGAGTCCAGTGGCGTAGCTACCGTAAAGCTAGCGTAAGCAAGGCATAGGGGCCCAAGGCAAATAGGGGCCCGTTTTCGAAAGTTTGCGAAGGGGTGCAAATCGAAAGTCTGAGGGGGAGGGGGTGCAAATCGAAAGTTTGTCCCCGGTCGCCGGGAAGGGTCGCTACGCCTCTGAGGGGCCCACTAACACTTTTTGCATAGGGGCCCAAAAATCCTTGCTATGCCACTGGATGAGCCTGCATTCACTGTCGTACCAAAGCTTATCGTAAATTTACAATAAATATATTTAGATAATAATATATGTCAATATATGTGTAAATAATCGATACCATTGCGGAAAAGAAAGGATCGACGCTAAATCTTCGAAAACATAATAATCTTTAGCGAGAATTCAAATTATGAAAATGCCAATTAGATCTAGTCCTAGCAGTCAAAAATGTTTTGGTGATTGGCTAAACACAACATTGTTTTTCGAAATGGCTACCCAGGAGGGAAGTGTGAAAGAAGAGGATACACTGAAATTAAAACCTCCATTATGTTTAGCAAGTATGCGTAGTCGAGTAAAAAGCTACATTGATAAGGTACATTGAAATCGACGTCATATGAACAAAATAATTGACATAACACTTTACAGCTACTAGATCTAGATCTAGATTAATTTTTTTAGAGATACTCACTAATTTTAAATTTCGTTATTTTTCGATTTAAACATTACCAATGGAAACTAGAGATCAATCTCTAATCAATCAAATACTTAATTTGTTGAAAATAAACTCATTTGGAGCTTAATTACTGATTTTTATTAATTGGCCACTCCAAGCATTGCAAGCCAAATAATCCGTGACAACCAGATCGCCATTACTTTTCTGAAGAGACGAACTCTGCAGGGTTGACCTTGCAGCTGATTTGATTTTAGCAGAATATGCACAGTACATTTGATTTTATTACCACATTTCTATTCGTATGGACACTGTCTTCGTCAGAATAAAAAATCACATAATGGAATTAGATCTAGATCTAGAATTTTTAAATATTTTTATTTAATTTTTTTTTAAATGGAAGGGTGTTTAAAAAGGAAAACTAAATTCAAATTAATGAACAACATGTTCAAGAATATATAGTATAGATCTAATCTTTTTAAAGATATTCAATCCCATGCATGTTTTATTAACTAGTGTAAGTGTTTTAGCAATGCTTAATTAGGGCAATTCATAAAATATAGCGATGTCATTGTAAAATTAATCTAACCCTCTTCTCTCACTTCACTTGGGACAGGTGTGTTATTTACAAAGTTTTGTCTATGCTCAGTTTAAAATGTAAAGATTTGTAAGTATTTGATTTATTTTAAAAAACACTGCAATAGCATTCAAATTCATCAAGTTAGCGAGAAATACATTCTAAACAGCGTCACGGGCAGTGCGCGTGACAGACATCTCGCTCGCTTAGTTTTGTCAACCAGAAAAGTTAGCCTATCAAATACAATTAATTAGGCCTATAAAATAAAAATAGGCCAATCGCATTAAAATGATCGCCTGTGAGCGAAGATATATGCAAATTACAAACATCGCTAGCCCGCCTGCGTTCTTTTGTCAACCAGCGAGAGAAAACTCACAGCACAGTGTGCGCATGCGCTAAATCTATTCCAAGTACTTTGTTATCCCAAGTTATAGGCCCTAATTAGTATTATAGGTCTAGATTAATATAAAGTTCAAATTAAATGTATTTAATTAAGATGTGTGTCTATTTGATTTTTCAAATGTCAGCGCATAAAAATTAATCACCCGAGAGCGAGAATTAGGCCTATGCCTATGCATTCCAAACATCGACACAGGCCAAGTGTGACACACGACTCGCTCGCTCGCGCTGGTTTGTCAGCGCGAGAGGCATCGCCCGCCACAACGCCGGCACAGCACACACATGTCCTAGTCCATGCGTACTTGGTTTACTAAGTACTAATTAGTAATGTAAACCTAGACTCAACGCTAAAATCATTTAATTTATCAGGCCTCTAAAATCTTAATAATATATAATAAAATATATAAATATCAGTGGCGTAGCGAGGTCGGGTGTCACCCGGTGCGGCACTTAATGGTGTCACCCCCCCCCCAGAGGCGTAGCGACCCTTCCCGGGGACAAATTTTCGATTAGCACCCCCCCCCCCTCAAACTTTCGATTTGCATCCCCCCTCAAGTTTTTCCCTATATATTTTGCTATTTTTTGCCTTGGTGTCACCCCCCCCCCCCCCCCCCCCCCTAAATGGTGTCACCCGGTGCGGTCCGCACCCCCGCCCCCTCGCTACGCCCCTGATAAATATATTTATATAATATAAACATTACTAAGCCTAATAAATGTATCAACGAAGACCAGTGAAAATAATATTATAATTAACCTAATTAAAATTTATGAAATCAATAAGAATTAAGACAAATTAATTAAGCTATAACAAATTTGAAAACAAATAATTAGGCCTAAATAAGCACACAAAGACCAACGCTCACTACAAATTCCAGGGATCAACACAAAATTTAAAAAAAAAAAAAACAGATCGTTGTGGTTTAAGGCTAAGGGCTTTTAGAGTCTTAGTATAATCCAAAAGCCAGGTGAAATATCCATAATTAGGCTTAATTAGTCTAATTACGCTAGCAAAATAAGCTGAAAAAGAGTGTCAAGTGAAAAGAATACAATTATATAATATATAAGCAGCGAGAGGATACTACTGTACAGCTTCCGTAACAATAGCGATGACGTCACAATAAAAAATTACGTGCTTTCAGTGACCTTTTTTGGCTGCCGATTTCTTAAAATGGATTCAAAATAATTACAATATTTTTTCACTAAACGATCAATCTAATAATACTCTACCTTACAGTGCCATTTAGACACGTAACAGTCCTTTATTTAAAGTTTTTAAACAACTCAAACTATACCCATGTTTCCGCTTGACCTCCATGGTCGGAAGCAAATTTAAAAAAAAAAAATCTGCCAAAAATAGCTTTGTCATCTTCAGATAGCTTAAAATACGCGAAAAAAACGCCATTTTTCGCGTGATAATTATTTTTAAACTTAATGTTAAGGTGGTCTCTCGAACAAAGCAGAAAAAATTGCCCAATCGTATGCCCAGGTGAGGTAGCCATGTTCTGGTTAGCAACCAAGGACGCTTTAAAGTTAGTGAGCCTCGCTAATTTTTTAGTTTTTAGTAAAATTTTAATTTTAGGCTGGTTTTTTTTTCAATGTTCAAACAAGTTCAAGATCGACTAGTGTTTCGTTGTGTCTTGGCAAAATCTGAGAAGCGAAATGGCGATGCGGTAAAACGCAAGTAGGATGCAAAAACTGCTTGTCAAGTGACATTTTAAAACGATTTTTGTCTCGAATTTTACCACTAGATCTAGTTGTTGGTGTGAGTAAATTAAATTGCGCTGGCTGGTGTCTGGGAAATTTTTACCGCATCCGAATTCCAATGAATGAGCTGGTGATTTTGGCCTAAATAAACTTTTATGCAGACTTTGATTTTTAAACATTTTATTTTACTTTATTAAAGTTGTTATTGTTATAATGATATAATGATGTAGCCGCTTTCTGCAAATGTATTTCAAGTCTAATAAATCTGATGTTCCAATTTTTACTGCAACCAAAATTTGTCAATGATTGAATAGGCCTAATAACTTTCCATTGTGTATACTTAAATTACTTAGAATACCACATGGTTCAAAAAAGCCTACCCTTTTTTTTAATTTAATGTTACTTTTGGTCTACTTTATACTGCCTTGTAGTTTGTTCTTGGTTGTATTAAAGCTATGGAAGCAAATCCAAAAAGAAAAGCAGACTGTAATCGGAGTCAACTGCCTTTGTATATGGCGCATAACAAGTTGACATGTAATACTTAATTGTGTTGGATTGGAGGAAATCCCTACCTTCTACTGTTTGTAATATATTAAATTTTATATCAGTCCAAAATTTTCCGATGATATTTTTCAGCTAGGCCTACATGTTAAATCAAATACTCACAAACAGTAGGCCTATTGTTAAGTTACCATTCTATAAAAGAAATGTAGGCTACATCTCTCAAACCAGTTTCTTAACGCTAAGTCGTATGCGTGGTTGTAAGCCTTGGCATGTTGCTTCATCCTCTTTATGAACTCATAGTGACCCGAAGTACGTTTTTCATATTCCTTGCTTTATGGAAAAATTAAAATTAAAGTAACATCATTGACAATTCAGCTTGCAATGTTTATGCTTTAGCGTATACTACTACGTCCACTGATATCTAAACTAATCTGAACTTACAGTGACCCCTTGACCCAGGTGGGATTTTTCTCCCACTGACAAGAAAATATGAGTGGGTGATGATAGGGGCAACAGTGTTTAGAATTAGCAAAAAAAAATTATATTTAAAAAAATTCAAGACCAAGATTCTAGATCAAGAAAATTATTTTAGAAAACATCAAGTGCTTGTGATAGATCTACTTGTTTAGTTTATAACTTTTCTTCTCGCACATCCTGAAAGAAAAACAATCTAAAGCATAAAACAAAAAAATGTCTAGTAAAGTGTGTCTTGCTATTTACCCATAATTCAGCAGGCATAATTTGCATTTTACCACCTCACCATTTCACATTTTACCAAGGCCTAAGTGTTTCAACAGCATAGTTGAACAGTTTGTATTTCTATTCATCTTTCATTAGCTCAGTCATTGAATTTTCATTGTTTTAATCAAATATCTTGCACTAGCATCAGGTAGTGATTTACTTTTGTCACACAACAGTCCAGCTGCATTTTCACTTTAAAATGTTGTTAAAGCACAACTAATTATACTCTGGGCTGAACTTTTGATTATTCTAAAATTTCCACGAAATAGCTTTTTTTTTTTAAATCTTAAATTATTTGAGAAAATTTGTCGGGACAATAAAACCATGTACGTAACCTTTTATTAATGGTAATTGATAATTAAAATTCACTTTAAGGCCTTTTTTTTCACAGCATCAGTATGATTCTGCTATCTTTTGGGCTGACAAAGTTGCTACTCTTTCTGATGGTAATAAATGTTAATATGAGCTCAAATTAAACTACAAAAACATTACTAATTTGATCGAAACATTTTTAGTCGTTGCCACCCTGTTCACTTAAATTTTAGCAACTGATAGCCTATCTAAATTGCATGTAATTTCCTCTTTTGTTTCAGCTGTTGAAGATTTGTTCTGGTATGCTCAAACTATGTACTACACCGGCCAGTATCACAGAGCCATTCACTTACTGACAAGCCGAAAACTAGACAAGGTATACTAATTGATTCTGGGTTTTGGTCAGACCACCCATTTTTATCCAATTTAAACTTTTTCTATTACATTCCTTGCATACTTTTTTTTATTGTGAACATTTACCAATATTTTTTCTTCTTTTGGTACCACCAGACATACACTGCGTGTCGTTATTTGGCAGCCAAATGCCACGTAAGTGTAAAACAAATATAAGCTTCCGTGGTTATAATAGTTATATATTATTATCCCCGTTTTTGGAAACAACTTTTTCTTTATATGTGATCTTCCTGCTACTTCCTCCTTTCCTTGCCATCTCTCCACATAGTTTTCATTCAGTTTATTTATTAATGCAGAAGTTATTTCTTAATGCAGAAGTTTTGTGTTACAGTATGAATGCAAAGAATGGCAAGAAGCCCTGAATATTCTTGACCTGTTAGACATGTCTTTCAGTCGCAGCTCATCTGCTGCAAACATCAGCGACTCATTGCCAGGGACAGAAACAACCTTACTTCCAAACGTGTGTAGCTTTACGAAATAAATGTTACAGATTGTTAACCAATTGCTCATACAATTTTAAACAATTTATTTCATCTGAAAATAAGTTACAGCATGGTTAAAATATATTATCCATGTAAATCTTATATTAATTTTATCATTAAATACATTGAAAATTGTATCTGTATGTTTCAGTGTGAAAACTCGATCTGTTTACTACGAGGGAAGATCTATGAAGCCATGGATAACCGTAGCCTAGCTGCTGATTGTTACAGGGAAGCCTTGAAACTGGATGTTTATTGTTTCGAAGCTTTTGAACTGCTAGTTAATCATCACATGCTTACAGCTAAAGAAGGTTTGTTAAATTATGATGTTTTACCTTATTTGTTTTACTATCTTTATTTTTAATTATAGCAGTATATAAAATGTATTTGTATTAAATTATTATTATGTATGATGACATATCACTTGTTATCTTTATTCTGAATTTTACTTTAATGTACTTTAAAGTCTTTGTTCAGGATTCTTTTTCTCTAATTTTGGTTAAAAGGTAATTGCAGCGGAAGAGTTGTTTGTAGATTTTTTTTTTTATTACTGAAATGTTTTGATGGGGCAAGAATAATTTTTTGTACTAACGACATGTTGTCTTGATAGAGCAAGAACTGGTTTCTTCGCTACCTTTTGCCAGCCAGTGTCACCCCAGTGAAGCTGATATTGTCAGGGATCTTTACCAGAGCAGACTTAAAAAGGTGAAAAATAAAAATATCTTTTATTTAGGAAATTAACCACTTTTAGATGTATTTGAACCCACATAATTTAAATTTAATTTGATAATTACCATTTGCTTTAAGCTACAAAGAGTGATTCACATATTTAAAAGATATTAGTTTGCTTAAAATACTTGATTTTATAACAAAATAATTAATACTTGTAAAATCTATTGTTTGTAGTATGACTGCCCTGGAAGAGTAGAGTTGTCTCCATCATTACTTCCCCTTGCTAACAACTTGGATGTGATAGTTAGCTCAGCCGAACAACATTTATACAATTGTGACTTTAGGGCTGCTTATAAAATAACCTCCAAGTAAGTTAACTTTGGTATTAGCATGATATTTTTTTTGCAAAAATACATTTATAAATAGTCCACTCTGGGTGCAATTTGAGTACTAAAGTGCAACTGGTAATGATAAGTTTTATTTAACACTTCAAAAGTTATTAATTAATTTAAACCTTTTGGTTAGTTTTAACAATTTGCAATAGTTTTTTGTAATGAATTACAAATTGCTAATGATAATACTGCATAACTCTTGCTGTTGTATTATACCAGATACTTTGTTTTGTTTCTTTTTAGAGTGTTAAGTAAAGATCCATATAATAGCCAGTGCTTACCTATACATATAGCAGTTCTTGTGGAACTTAGGAATTCTAATGGTGAGAGTTAATGCCCATATCTACATTAGAAACATATGAATCCATGTTGATTTATAAGAAAATAGTATTATATTGGAATATATTTTGCTAATTTGTTATAAGATATGTAACTTTCTGTTTTCAGCTCTGTTTTATTTAGCTCACAAGTTAGTTGATTACTACCCAGATAAGTCTGTAAGTTTACATTTTATAACCCATCTATTGGTGTTATTTATTTGCCATTTCTCAATGTTAACTGAATTAAAAACGGATACAGTTGTTACAGAGTGTGACTTATGGAAATACCAAATGACCTGAATTTCTTGCATTAAATAAGCTTTTTAAAATTTTTCCTAAATCAGAGTCGTTCTTACTATTTGTTTAATCATAAAGCTTTTACAAAAATGTAGATCAGTCTTATCAATAATAACCAAATATTTGTGATTGTTTCACTCATTGTTTTTTGTATAAGTGAGTTACCCTTTTTTGGGAAATTGTGGTCGAATGGTATAGGGTTCGACTGTTAACTTGAAAGTCTTGGGTTCGGATCCCATACAACAACCCTGGGTTAACCCAGCTCGGCTTAGTGCTAACCACACTATACCTCCATATGCTAAGGTCACTGAAACAGTGGAATTTCCACCTGCCCCATGGACCATAAGGTTCAAAAGGGTACTTTACCTTAACCCTTTTAGACCTAAAGTCAGGTACCCTTAAGTGTTGGGTGGACACAGTTGTCCTACAAACTCCTGCCTAGGATCCAAACTGAAGTCTTTTGGCCTTGCAGTCGTGCCTTCAACCTACCAACCACGTCATCCCATATTTTATTTTGTATACATTGTTCTATTTCTATGTTCTAGATATCCTGGTTTGCTGTAGGCTGCTACTATATGTTAACAGAGAACTTTCTACCTGCTAGGTGGTTTCTAAGGTAATTTTTCTGTTTCACCTGCCTCTGTAACCAGTAAATCAAATATGGCCATTTTTATGGGAAATTAACTTAATTTTTAAGCATTTGTTAAACAATTATGGACGCAGACAAAATATTTATAAGGTTTTTTATTATCTCAGTAAATCAACATTAGAAAGAGCTCTTGTCTCATCTATTGATAAGGTTTTGATTATCATGTCCCATCTATTGGTAAGGTTTTGATTATCATGTCTCATCTATTGATAAGGTTTTGATTATCATGTCCCATCTATTGATAATATTTTTTATCGTCTCAGTAAAGCAACGACATTAGAAAGGGCTCATGGCCCATCTTGGCTGGCTTTTGGCCACACTTTTGGCGTGAACAAGGACCACGACCAGGCCATGGCAGCCTACTTTACAGCCTCACAAATCATGAAGGGGTGAGAGAAACAAAAACTTCTTTTTGAATACTTTTTATACACAATTAACATTGATAGTTAACTGAATTCTGTGTACAATTGAAATGTGTTGTATTGCCAATGAAAGAAAAAATTTCTAGTTACCATATAATTGTTGAATTGTCAGTGAATAAAGTATTCCACATACCATTCAACTATTGTATTGTCAGTAACAAAAAATCTCATGACTTTTTCCAGGTGTCACTTGCCGGTGTTGTATATTGGGCTGGAATATGGTCTAACTAACAACCCCAAACTTGCCGAGCGGTTCTTTAGTCAAGCACTGAGCATAGCGCCACAAGATCCCTTTGTTTTACATGAGATGGGTGTGATAGCCTTTGGAAACATGGAGTAGGTTTTACGTAGAGTGCTGTGTTCTCAGTAGTCATGTGTGTATGGTCATCCTTTTTCTTTATGTACTACATGATATGTTATTGTAACCCTGGCATTTGTAGCGATAGTGTGGTCAACACTGTGTCCGGCTTTCTTTACTCTCCCCAACATGAGTCAGGTACCTATTAGACCAAGCTGGTTAAGCAGTGGTGTGCTCTCTACCTCATGACCACGGCATCCAAAAAAACATTAAATAAACCTGTCCTAAGAAACATTGTATTTCAAAAAAAAATG
Organism: Physella acuta; assembly: GCF_028476545.2. NCBI lineage: Eukaryota > Metazoa > Mollusca > Gastropoda > Physidae > Physella > Physella acuta. The sequence goes on along the minus strand of NW_026732074.1, from coordinate 270,146 downwards.
TGAATATGGTAATTTAGTTGCGGCTAGGTTTAAATTTTAATATACAAAGGATACATTTTTTAAAATGGTAATGTCTATTTTGTTTTAGAAAAGTTATCTAAATATTAAATAGAAATTTTAATTTTAATATAAAAAAAGATTTTAAAAATTTTAATTGTAATGTCTATTGTGTTTTACAAAGTTATCTAAATATTATCTAGGAATTTACATTTAAATTACTAGGAAAAAATATATGTTTCTTGTGATGAATACACCATATCAAAATGGAAAAAATTTATTTGTTAAAGTTTTGAAGAAGCTGAGAGCCACTTCCTGAAAGCTCTAGAACGAGTGCGGGACGTGTGTGATGAGATGCTGCCAGAAAGATGGGAGCCACTGCTGAACAACCTCGGCCACGTGAGCAGGAAGCTGAAGAAGTACGAGGAGGCGCTGGAGTACCACAAGCAGGCTGAAATACTGTGTCCGCAGACAGCCTCCACGTACTCAGCTATTGGTGGGTTTGTTTTAGTGGCCTTGTTTGTGTTAGGGATTTAAACTTGGTATAATTTGTGATTGGTTTCTCTGATAATCACACAGATAAATAAACATGGTAACTGCAGTGAGATGTATGTAAAAAGTAATAAAACAGATAGTGTTAGTAACATGACTAATTAAACACAGTTAGAGGTACAATGAACTTTTGATCCAAGGTCCTCCTCAGTATAGTGTGGTTAAAGACTAGACACTCTTGTGTGCTAACAAAGATCTTGTGTTGGAACGTCCATTGCACCTGTAACTGTCTAAATTGTAAAGATACTAACACATAACACCACCCGGGTTTATTGCTTCTAATAATCACACACCTTTAGTGAATTTGTTTTCCAAATATTTTTTTTTGCATTAGTGTTTATGTAAATGCCTGTATGAAAATATTTTATATGCATTATATTTGCTTATTTTTAAAAGAGTCTAAATAAAATATTAACTTCCTTGTTCAGGCTATGTACATGCGTTAATGGGGAATCATTCTGAGGCTGTAAACTATTTCCATAAGGTAAGTCATCATCTGTTTGTTTACCTAGATGTGCTGCATGACTCAGCTGTGCATTGGGAATTTGTTTTGAATAATCCTAAAATTATGAAAGATGGTATTGATCATTTTCATTTGCATAGTTGCATAATTAGAATGTTAACACGAAATTAATATAATATGTAGTATACATGGTGAATTATGGGATGGGGTGGTTGTGTTGAAGAGCATTTGGCTGCTAGTCAGAAGGTCGCGAGTTTGAATCTCGGTTCAGACTCGCGACTTAGAACATCCCTGAGTCGACTTCGCTCTGATGGGTACCTTACTTACGTTGGGGAAAGTAAAGACTACTGGACATAGTGCTGACCACATCATCAACGGGCAAGAAACTTATTAACTCTACTTCATCTGCCCAATGGATTGCTAGGTCTAATAAGGAACTTTACTTTTTAGTACTTAAAATAATTATATGTATTGAATAGTTTAAAAATAAATTGAAAGGTCATTTTCTCAGCTATATTGTAATGTAATTTTTATTGAGTAGGTAGTTAATAAATGGCAACAGTTTGCTCACTAAGTTTTCATTTTTTTCATTAAAATGTTATCATTCTTTAAAATATTTCAACATTTTGTATTTCTAATTTAGGCATTGGGCCTGAGAAAAGATGATACATTTTCTACCACTATGTTAACAAATTCAATGGATGCTTTGATGTCAGAGATCTCAGCTTGTGATGGTATGCTCATCAAAAATAAGTTCATTAATTTAAATCAATTTTATTGAAACCAGCATATACATAAAACTGGTATTACAAAAAAATCCACCTTAATGGCAGATAAAGGGATCTGAAATATTGAAACGATATGTGGAATATTATTTTTCAACTATTTTTTAAATATTAACTGCATATGGAGGGGCTGAATGTATTCTTCCTAGGCCTTACCCAGGTTGCTTGCATTGCTGATAAACTAAGATTTAGATTTATACCAGCAATCTTTTTACCTATTTTTATCCTTCATTGTAACAATTCTCACTTTATTATAACGACTTTAGCAATAAACCTGTTTTTATTTCTTTCCCCACTGTAGGGGCTGATGACGATCCACACTTCCCCACCCCAACCAAAGACTCAGCTAGAAAAGTTAAACTCACAGAGCTCTTTGGGAGTTCACAGAAAGATAAAAGTATGGTGGACAGCAAGGATGAGAGCTTAGACGACAGTAAACCAGGCTTCGATCCAGTGGACAGCGACCCATTTGCAGAGAGTAGCTTGTCTATTGAGGAGGTTGAGATGGAGGAGTACTCAACTTCTTAAGTCTGAGCATGGAGGGCAGACACATTCTTTGTCTTTTGGGCAGGCTCAGTCAGTCTAGTCTTACTTTAGGCCAGACTATCATTGTCGCTAGGGCAGACACATTCTTTGTCTTTTGGGCAGGCTCAGTCAGTCTAGTCTTACTTTAGGCCAGACTATCATTGTCTCTAGGGCAGACACATTCTTTGTCTTTTGGGCAGGCTCAGTCAGTCTAGTCTTACTTTAGGCCAGACTATCATTGTCGCAGACACATTCTTTGTCTTTGGGGCAGACACTTTTGTTGTCTTACTTTAGGGCAGACTGTTATTGTCTTACTTTAGGGCAGACCCAGTCAATGTCCTTGAAGCAGACCCAGACTCATCAGTCTACAAAGCATCCACAGATGTCCCAAGTCAAAAACATTCTTACTTCTTAGCTAGTTCAAAATAATACACAATTTAGTATAGTATTTTCATGGTCATTATACACAGTTCAAAAAAAGATACTCCTTGTCTCAAGACAACTTGAAGAAAGACTATGCAGTGATTTTGGTTTACATGTCAGCGTGTTGATTTACATTGTAATTTAGTAGAAACTCATTTATCTTTTGTAAATTGCTCACTCAGACTCATGATAAATAGTTTCTTGTGTATTATTGTTACACCCAAGGCAGAATTTCTACTCACACTGAATAGACAGCTTACTATATGACTTTTGTAGCAGTTAATATTCTAATTACTAAGTTAGAATGTTTAGTAAAATCTCCCTCAAAATAGATTGCTATAATCACATGTAAATCCTGTTTTATATTTGACTATTTTTTTAATAAATGTGACAATGTGTTTTATTATTTAATGGGTGAATGTTCATGATTTCTAATTGTAAATAGAAAACATTTCAGTGTAAAAAATAATTGTTTTAACTAAACATTAAGAACATGGTTTATTTGTTATTATGTAACATTTTTCAAGAAATACCAATGACTTAAAATTGAAAGTGTTGGACTTTTTTCTAATGTCTGTCACCATATGTTATGGAGCTTAAGATATATATTTACAAAACAGAGACCATGACTTGGAAAATTTCAACAGTAATTTTTTATTTTAATGGCACACATTGAATTAACAAGTTTTTATTTACATTATTACAAAGTATATAAAAGATATTTTATAATAGCTATCATGGAATCATTTGGCACAACAGTTTTGTTGCTATCACTAACCAATGGTTATAATACAGCAGAATATTGTGTGTACATTACTTTGTCAACATTTTCCTCCAAGCAGATGGGAGTGACACTACAAAGTTGTCCACTTAGCAAATTATTTTTGTAAATAAAACCTGAAGAATACCATACACCATTTCAAACTGTAGATCACAAATCAAATCTTTCTGATTTAAGGATAGCTTACTTTGTTAACAGGGGTACATATTTTTAACAAACGATTATTTGCTTGAATAATTATTCTGTTTTCTTGAAGGTAATCCTTAGGTGTTCAGTCATCTCTGTCTTAGTGGTTTGCATGTCAATCACTTGTTCCAACTGGTCCCCTATTCTTTTAAGTTTTCTTTTTAACTGAAACATTCAAACAATTTCCAATTCTAAGAGTATAGAAATAACTTTTAAATGGCACTCAGTGTATTTGTTAGTCTTCAGGTAAGTCCCTATAGCTCACAGACTTACTAGATTTGACAACACCAGACATGCAGTACCTTATTCTATTGATACTAAGGTAGGGTTGTTTACCATAAACTTTGGTTGGTTTGAAAATAGTTATACTGTCTGTAAAAGCACTTACTGTTTTCACTTCTGGGGGTTTATTAAATGAAGTCCTGCCTAAATTGGTGGTTTCTACAGTTAACTCTTGTCCAGTTACTTCCCCTTCTTGTATCTCTACAACACCTGTAGAAAAAAAAAGCAACATTCAAAGATGGTGGAAAATTCGTCTGACATCAAAGTTCAAGGGACATCCACAACTGGCATCACGCCATTTTTAGTCATTTTCTCTTCCTCCACCATCTCCACAATCACATTCCGAAACGCTAGACCACTCACCCTAAAAATACTAGAAACTAAAACAATTTAAGTTCTAGCTTTTTAAAAAGTATTTTTTCTAGATTCTTACTAAATGTGGTATGATGGCCTTACCTAAGTTATGAGCTGACACAAAAGCTATGTGATTGGTTTCTGGTTTGATCCTGATAAATCCAGTTTCTCTGTGGAGCGGCAGACCGTTCTCGGGCTTCCAAGAATAGAATCTTAAAGTTCAAATTTAAAAACAGTTCTTAAATATTTGAAAAGTTTATAAAATCTGTCAATAAATTTGCTCATGTTAGTTTTTATTTATAGTAATACACAAGTTAAACAATTTTAAAAAAAAAGAGACCAGCTAACTTGTATTCCACAATTGGTTTCATCCCAATGGGGAAAAACTCCACCTCCTCTGCATAAGTGAAATCAGACACAGTTGGGTATTGTCCTTTCCCATCCTCAGACCTCCACTTGCCAAAAAGCCATGCTAAGGGCTTCAGCAGATCATGACATTTGTTTTCTGGTCAATGGTAAACAATACAGTTACAAGCAACAGTAAGTATTCAGTTCCAAAATGCAACTATAATAACTCTCATCAATATAATGAAAGAAATTCTAACCTGATATTTTCTCTGACATTTTTGAGATTCCTTGTACAGCTGGTAAATTCTTTAGCAGCTTATTGCCTAAAAATATAAAAATGAGATGAAAAATAAAATGTGATAAAAAATATGGTTGATATATTATATACACAATTTTTTCAAAGCTTAGATAAGAACAAAATAAATGACAGTATTGAAAACATAAGTACAACACAACACCAATCTAGTCATGCAGGAAAATGTTTTTAATGAAGTTTTACATAGTACCCATGATACAGCAGTCCTACATTAGTTAAAACATTACAACAATGCAAACAATCAATTTAAAAGTCATCAAGTCTTTTAGCAGTTTGATTTTAATCACTACAAAATCTCATTAAAACAACTATATACTTCTTAAGTTTTTCAAATAAATAGAGTAAAAAATAAAAGATTCTTGTGCAAGTGATTTAAAAAGATGCAAGTTAAAATAAAATTATGTTTATCAAGCAGTTAGTAACACACTCACCAGCAGAATTTAAACGCTCATTAAAAAATAGGTTGACAGCTGCCTTTTGGAAATACTTTTTTATCAAATGGTCCTTATCTGTTTGGATGGGGCATTTTCGCTTTTTCTTCACATAAGTCATCACTGCGGCTCTCCCTTTTAATCGTTGCTTTTTTACTTTTGTTGTAACTCTGGGATTCCGTTTGGACTTGCGTTTGTTAGAGATGTCTTGAGGACTGGCTAGAGTTGTATAGATGGGTGAGGGGGGAGAAATCAGAACTGTTTGTTGCTGGTTTAACAGTGGCACACAGTGTAACTCTTCATTGTGCTGAGTTTGAGATAAAGCAACAGCAGTTAACGGCTGGTAGTTTTTCTCTTGCAGGCTGTGTTTGCCTTCAATGCCACTCCAATGCTGGAAATGATCAGCACTGCAAGTAGGTTCGACACTATGTACATTCTGGAGGATGTTGCTCACTGGCATGATACTAGGGACTGATGTCTGAAAAGGCTGAGAGGCAACACTGTACAACTGGGGAGGCTGGAAAGACTGGATATTGATGGTGAACATATTAGCAGGCTGCTGGTAAGCCTGCGCTTCCATGTAACAGCTCTGGTCAACATCTTGGTTTAGAGTCTGTTGCGCAGAGTGAATCATTACAGTTGACTGGTTATTTATTACCTGAGATGATGGAATATGCGAAAGAGGAATCTGGATTTCATCCGAGACTTTGTCTTGTGGATTATCCACTACATGGACGCCATCACCAATATCGCTAAGGTGAATCACGTCTTTGGGGTCATAACTTTCTGAAAGTGTAGACTTAGATTGAAGTTTTGTATTGACCAGCCTGGTCTTGATGTTGTGTATGTCCTTCATGAGGATGACTTTGCCAGTGATCTGCATCAGCTTGTCCCTGAGAAGTTTTTTGTCTGGACCCATACACAGGAGGTTGGCTATCTCCTCCTGCGATCCTAGGTCAAGTTTTCTTTGCTTTGGGTGAAGCCTAAACTCTGCCTGTGGGGGGTGGCAAGAATATTTCATTAGACACTCACTGAGACCAGATTAAATCTCAACAAACAAACTGTTGTTAGTGTAGGCTAAATTCTGGTGGCGTCAAGATTATTAAACTAGATATTAAAACTTTCTTATAGCAAGCATGTTCCTCAGCAGATGGTGGAGTAAAAAAAAACGTTACCCATTTTTCACCTAACAGCAGATGGAATGGACATGTCTGTTTTGTTACCTTACCAAGGAATATGAAAGGAAAGCTTGGTGAGTTCATTGCCCCACTGCCTTTACCTAGTTTGAGTCCGGTACCCATTTAAGCTGGATGGACTCAATTGACATCCTTCACACTTGAGTCCAAAAATTGATCTCAAAACTTTCAGGTTAAAAACACCATCCTCCTTGGTAGGTACAGTGTTAAAAATAATAATAGTGGACTTTTTTATTGAAAAGTAAATTAACTGCAAGTCTTTTAGTTTTTCTTTAACTTTCATAACTTTTGACTGAACTAAGCCCTGAGACAGTGACTGAAACCAAGTTTGTAAAAAATATGCAGCCTTTAAAGTGAGCAATCAATAATTGTAATACCTCTGAAATTTCATGGTTATGGTCACCACACATTTCCCTGATAAATAACTTTTGTCCATCCACAGTAGCACGCACTTTAAGGGAGAATGGACAAGCTTGCTTTATGGTTCTTAGAAAAGAGAACAGAATTTTCTAAAATAAATAAAGGTCATCCAATAATTACAGTATATTTTATTTGAATATTTTTACACCCCCCCCCCCCCCATCTACCAATGTGGACATGTTACCAGTTCCCCCACCTTCCCACATAAAAATTACATTGGGATCTACCCGCACCCTTCCCCTACAAACTCTATCATTCTGAAGAAGCAAAATTACTATATATATATATCTTGTTAATCATTCTCCCCCATGTAGAGCATTGTGAGAACATCTAAACACCTTGCATTAAAAATATGTATCATTATTTATACATATGATTTCTATACTTACTTATAATTTCTTTTCCCAGTTGAGTGAGAAACATACTTCTTACCACCATAAGTGCAGCAGAATGAAATATCACTGTACTTTATGGCAGCATTGTAAGTTTTCCGCTGATTGCGCTTGGCAGCTGCCTCTACTCTTCTTGTGTCTCGTATAATCAAATTAACGAAATTCTCTGCTTCGTATGCTTTTATAGCATTGGTTAACTCATCATAGTTATTAAACTCTGCACCAACTTCAACAGCCATAGCCGATAGACTCACTTATTATATAGCAAGATTTAGTGATACCGTCACTTATATATTTTCATTCTGATTCTTACATCTGGTTCAGTTCTAAATAAATATATATTATATTGTTGTAGCTTGTTAACAACATAGCTAACATTTAGTGGTAAATACAATGGTAATAAATAATAAATAGGCTACCTATTGTGATTTAATTATAAGCTAAAGGCTAATAAAAAAGTGATCTTTAGCTTCAATCTTTGACCAACTTCTCCTGTCTCTCAAGTCTAAATTAGTAACTAAACTATCAGAAAAACAACAAAGATAAGCTGTAAGCCCCTACACTGGCCCTACAGTTTAATTAATGTATGTAGGGCCTATGTTATGTAGTGTGTAGGAATTAGGAATGTAGGTTATAATAGTTATGTTATTTTAATACTTAGACTTTAGACAGATCTAGAACTATTAGTATTTTAAATAATTATTCGATAACTCTATCCCTATACTTAGATACTTACTATACTAGAATACTAGATCTAGTATACAACTTCTACTTCTATAAGTATAAGTTGTTGCTAATAAAAGCCTAATGGTAATCTATCATTTTAGGTACGTAAAATCGTCCGAGACTAGTAATGTGAAACAAAGGTGACTCATTAAATTTTAGTAATTATTTCACATTTTTAGGAGGATTTGTTTTGAAAGTTACAAAAATGTTTCAGTTTTATTAATGTACCTGTTTTAAAACAATTGTATTAAAACTTTTCAGTATAATAAAGACTAGCGATGTTTTCATCAGATGCAACCAAGCTCATTTACTTTAGCAGCCATCATGTTTTTTTTTGTAAAATTATAGTTAAAGATTCAGGGGAAAACACTCTTAGTACTTACAGATGGCCGCTATTTATATAACGCAAATCTTGCTCGCAAACACTGCTGTTTAAAGTTCATTTCTGGCCTATAAATTTATAAATTATTAGATATAGGCCTAGATATTGAAATATTTAGGTAGCCTTTAGTCTTTAAAACTCTTTAGCCATTGATTTTGATTTATTATTCTGTTATCTATAACGAGCCGACCCGCGGCGTATCATACGCCGCTATTTAGTTGTTTTATTTTCTACTTTTCAGTAATTCATAATTTGTGAATTCGACAGTACCAACGCTGCCACTGAAAATATTTGCTCTAAAACACTATCAATCAGTAGCTCGTTAAGGACGATAACCCCCTTTTTTTTCACATTACTAGATCTAGTATTTTTTGGTAAGTACTTAAGTACTACTAGATCTAGGTAGTACTGATAGTACTTAGTACTAGATCTAGATCTAGGCTCGGCCGATTTTAATGATATTTTAAATTAATCGGATTTGTGGTAGAATCTAGATCTAGAATATCTAGCTAGATTCTTGTATTTTGTACGCACCTAACCTAACGGGTCCTAACGAACGATAGATTACAAGCCGTTATTAATTATATTATTATTTTATCCAGTAGATCTACTTGAGTATTACACTTTAGAAATCTATATAATAATACTAGATCGAATACTTTGTGTGTATTTTTTTAGGTTACTTAGAAACAAATAAATACATAAACTAATTACAAAATTTCGTGATTTAGGCCCAATGCTTTGTTATTGAAAAACGTTGTCTTCAGGTCTGTGTAACTCAGGAAGTTAAAAATAAAAGTAAAATAAAAAGATTCGAATTTAGAATTCTAATTCTTTTTAAATTTATTTGATCTAGAATCTAGGCCTAAATCTAGATCTAGATCTAGATTATATTTTATTTATAGTAGCTTAGGCTCTCCCCTCTCACCTAAACCCAAAATAAGCCTCATTAGAAAAAAAGAGTTGTAGGCTTGTGGCTTGTAGATCTAGATCTAGATAGATCTAGATCTAGTAAGTAGAGTTGTAGGCCTCTTTATTTTCCAAGCTTCAGTCAAACGATGGCTTTAACAAATTTCACATATGAGCTAAGTCGCCAATGACAACACACTTCTTTTCAAATCTTAGCCAATTTATTGTTGCTTATTACTTTAAAGTAACCTTGTAGACTAGACTAGATCTATCTGTTAGGGCCATTGTGTTAAAAATTACTGCAGTGTTTCTTCCAGACTTTTCTCTCCGGGGGGGGGGGGGCACTTGAAATCTTCGGGGGGGGCGGTAAACTTTCTTCGGGGGGGGGGGGGGCGGACACTGTTAAAAGTATATATTTTGTATATAAATTATATAAATTTCATTTCGTTCAGGGGGGGCGGTAAAAAAATTTCGGGGGGGCTTCGCCCCCCCCCTCCCCGAAGAGATGCCTGGAAGAAACTCTGAATTACTGGGGAAAGGATGTGCAAGATCAAAGGAAAATTAACTCCTTCTTCGTGTAGCACAGAGGCGTAGCGATGGGGGGGGGAGGTACATGTGTCCCCGGGCGCTGACCTTAGGGGGCGCCCAAATGGGTTTTAAAAACAAACTAAAATGTCATTTTAGCTGCATTTTAGCAGTTTGCGGGGGGGGGGGGGGGTGCAAATCGAAAGTTTGAGGGGGTGCAAAAAGAAAGTTTAAGGGGGGGGGGCGCCAAATAGATAGTTTTTCCCCGGGCGCCGGGAAGAGTCGCTACGCCTCTGGTGTAGCAATATTTTGTTATAATAAACCTAAAACAAACATTTTGAAATCGTTCTAATAAAAAGGCTTAAGATCTAGATTTTAAATTGGTCTCCTATAAAAAAAAAACAGAACAATATTGATTTCTTTATATATAGTCTATATCAGAGGCGTAGCGAAGAAGGTCTACCCCCCCCCCCCTCCGAACGAAATGGAATTTATATAGAAAACATACTTTTACCAGTGTCCGCCCCCCCCCCCCCCCCCGGAGAAAAAAAGTCTGTAAGAAACACTGGTCCGACCCAGAGGCGCCAAAATGGGTTCGGAAAAAAAATTAAAAGTTCATTATTAGCTGCAGTTTTCATTTATAAACATTAAAATATATGGGGGAGGGGGGGTGGGGGCAGGAGCGCCAAATTGAAAGTTTGTCCTCGGGTGCCGGAAAGGGTCGCTACGCCTCTGGTCTATATAATATAGATCTAAGAGCATTATGTGTTTGATACCAATATCGATCTAAGAAGTAGATCTATATGAATGTTGTTGTGTTTTTGTTTGCCTATCTTATTTTTAAAAATATGGAAAAAATGTATGTCATACACCTTGACCTCAAGGCTTATAGTATAGATAATAATAAGTAGATAATATTACTAAATGAACAATCCATCTGTACTTAAGCTAGAATAGGGCCACAACTGACAGCACAGTAAAATGTGAATATTATAGATCTTATTCACGTAAAATAAAACAAAAAATCCCAACATTTTTTTTATCGCGCTTTACCAACAATCAAATAGGTTGAATCATAATTTAAAAAAAAACACAAACATTGTTCTAATCCGACGAATATGTTTCAGATCCGGACAAACGAATGTTGGAACCCTAACAAATTCAAATCTGCACAGTGTTTCTTCCAGACTTTTTTCTCCGGGGGGGGGGGGGGGGAGAGGCACTTGAAATTATCGGGGGGGGGGGGGGGGGGCGGTAGACTTTCTTCGGGGGGGGGGAGGGGGGGGGACACTGTTAAAAGTATATATTTTCTATATAAATTATATAAATTTCATTTCGTTCGGGGGTTGGGGCGGTAAAAAAATTTCGGGGGCCACGCCCCCCCCCCCCCCCCGAAAAGATGCCTGGAAGAAACTCTGAATCTGCAGGCTTTTCACCCATCCTCGAGCAGCGCCCTTAGAGATAAATGGTTACGACCAACGGTGCAACAACGTTCAACGGTCTGTACAGAGTTTCTTCCAGGCATCTCCCCCCCCCCCTTACGAGATGGAATTTATATAGTAAACATACACTTTTACTAGTGCCCGCCCCCACCCCGAAAAATGTTTACCGCCCCCCCCCCCCCCCCCACGAAAATATCAAGTGCCCCCCCCCCCCCCGGAGAAAAAAGTCTGGCAGAAACACTGAGATTGCCTATATGGAGAGACGTCTTATTTCATTTTCTATTGTTAAACAAATTTCGAATGTAGGTAATCTTGCTTTAAAGCAGTTTCGTATGCATAGAAAAAATAGAGGGGGGGGGGGGGCAGTGTTTCTTGCAGACTTTTTTCTCCGGGGGGGGGGGGGGCACTTGAAATTTTCGGGGGGGGGGGGCGGTAGACTTTCTTCGGGGGGGCGGACACTGTTAAAAGTATATATTTTCTATATAAATTATATAAATTTCATTTCGTTCGGGGGGGGGGGGGCGGTAAAAAAATTTCGGGGGGGGGGGGGGCTAAGCCCCCCCCCCCCCCCGAAGAGATGCCTGGAAGAAACTCTGGGGGGGGGGTCAGAGGGGGGTTAAAAAACACTTCCCTAAATTAAAATAAAACTTGTCTCTCGTCAAGGCACGGATACGTTCGTGTAGCTTTATAAATTATATCAATAATTTCAAAATGTCGAATATCATATAAAACAACACTTTTATTATCTTTAAATCCACGTGTGGATCACTGCCACTATTTTTAAAGAGCACAATAATAATTAGAAGCAGTATCTGAGTTTCTTTCAGACATTTCGAAACTTTCGATGGAAGGGCGGGGTGGGGGGGGGGCTTAAATTTTCTGGGGAAGCGGACACATGTTGAAGTATGTAGGGCCTAAAATAAATTGTATTTCGTTGGAGAAAGTAGACACGTGCCCGAAAGAAACTCTGAGCTCACTGGAAGCCTTGTCTACTCTCATGGTAAACTCGCTGTTATATAAGAACTATTGAGCTGATTAAAGCGTGACTAATTATTTGTTTCAAGTATATTAAGAAGCAGTTTTATATTATTTTAACTATCTGAAAATGGCAATAGGATCAAATGGGGATAGGGTCTCTTGCTAACCCATGTAATGAAACCTGCTGCTAATTAAAGAAACTGAGGACTCAGTCTGTTATTTAATTTGTTATTTGTTAGCGTGGTCGGATAGTTACTTTGTTTTATCTGGACCACACATTTAGAGCCTACATTACAAAGTCTTGTCCATTTTTTTAAAAAAAGGAGTTTTTTGTATTTCCATTCTCCCGTGTTCGCAAGGCCCCCTCTCATAATAGCGCTATAGTATAGTAAGTGGCCGAATACGGACGTAAAGTCTATCTGATGTCCTATGTAGGCCTAAAACTTTCTAAATACGTTGACTGTCAGCTTGATATTATGACCTATATGTAATATTACTCACGGTTTCATGTTTAGTTTGTTTTCAGGATGATGAGTACAAGATATCATAGCCTATATCGTTAATTTATTCCAGAATAGTAGCAAATATATATTATTTATTTTTATCTTTAAACTAAAAATAGTCATACTGTTTACTAAACGATATAAAGCTAGATCTATTAACATTTTGAAATAGAAAGTTTTTTGGTAAAACCCTTAAAAAGTCAATTACATATATAGATCTAATCAATATACAATATAGAGCTACATTCTAGTCCGAAACACATGATGATAGTCTATGTATAATCACATAATGTCAGCGCAGAAAGCTTATGATATAAGAAATATTAAACTTTTTAAGGCCATTTTGAAGTTAATAGGCTCAAACACTTGATCCAACGTATTTGTATGCAATGTTATTCTGAATAGTTATATTATTTACTGTCAGTAAAACAACCTACATAATTTAATGCTGTACAAATTTTAAAAAATTCATGGTTAAATGGGTGCTAGTTAGACGACGTAGAATCCAGATTTGCCTTGACGTCGATCAATTACGCAGTCGTCGTATTATGGTGTTTTAAACAATGGTCGCGTCTATTTAAAGTTTATTTATTTTATCCCTGAAGATTTTAATATGTTTGTGATTTCCAGTTTCAATCAAAAGCGATAAAAATGCCCCCTTTTAACTGTTAAATTGTATCCGCGATCTGCTTTTGAGAGAAAGAAATTTGTTCAAAATGGCGGCATGCTTCCTATGTTAGTCAAATATATGGGTACAAAATTTAGTTTTTAAAACTGTATAATCGGACAAAAAAGCACATATGTATGAAAAAAATATATTTGAAAGCATGTTGCCCATGTTTTAAATGTTTAATCGACAAAATATTAAGGGTAATGTTGAAGGGAATGGGGAAATAGTTTGATATCACAAAACGGAGGTCATGGGTTTTCGAATTGAAAATGGCGATCTCGGCTATCGTGTTTACAAGTTATTTTATTAGGATATTAAACTAATTTGGCAATAAAACATTAACAAATTTGGTTTATTATATTCTGTAAAAACAACAGATTGTTTAAAACCTAAAAACTCAATTTATAAATACTTGTTCGATTTTAATTTTGAAATAAAAGTTGGTTATCGAGGGGTTCAAGATGCACCAAGTGTGCTATGTCGACATACAAAAATATTTTTTAAAGCAATTAAAAATGCTCTAAAAATTATAAAAAACTGTTATGATCATGCAAAATGAAGTTCTAGATAATTTTTAGTATGATATTCAATTATGTATGGAGTTTAAAGCATTTATTTTGAATATCGTAGCATGTCAACATTACACTTCAGTCGAACATCTATCGACTAAACTAGAGATTTTAAAATGTTTTCTAAGCTAACTTCTATAGCATTATATATCAAAAGAAAGTTTATGAAAGGCCAAATATTTTAGTACAAAAGCGATATTTTATCTCAGTTTGGTTTAAAAGTAATTTAATTTTTAATTATGTCATCTAGCACAAAACGGACATTTTCAGCGGAACAGACGGAGCGAGAGGCGAACTGAGCGAGCCTGTGACGTAGTTGCTCTCCGATATGTCCGCGCGGCGCTATATAAACCAGGCCGTCGCGGCTATCGGTATTCACTTGAATACATTCGCTTGCGCTGTTCACATCGCCGCTGTTTTCTCACGCTCGCTCAACAAATCCAAACATGTCTGACTCTGATGTTGCCGCTCCAGCCCCAGCTGCCACCCCAGCCAAGGCACCCAAGAAGAAAGCCGCAGCTGCCAAGCCAAAGGCACCCTCTGCTCACCCACAGTACAAGGTTATGGTTTCTGCTGCCATCACTGCTCTGAAGGAACGCGGTGGCTCATCTCGCCAGGCCATCTTGAAATACATCGTTGCCAACTACAAAGTAGGAAACAACCCAACTGCCATCAACGCTCGTCTCAAGTCCGCACTCAAGGCTGGAGTTAAAGCCGGTGGTCTTAAACAATCCAAAGGCACCGGTGCTGCAGGCTCATTCCGTCTTGGAGAGAAGAAAGCTGTTGAAAAGAAGCCCAAGGCTAAGAAAGTAGCAGCCAAGAAGCCCAAATCTCCAGCCAAGAAGGTTGCCAAGCCTAAGAAGCCCGCTGCTGCCAAGAAAGCCGCAACCAAATCACCCAAGAAGGCTAAGAAACCAGCTGCACCCAAGAAGCCTAAGACTCCCAAGAAGGCTGCCGCTGCTAAGCCCAAGAAGCCAAAGAGTCCCAAGAAGCCCGCAGCAGCTAAGCCTAAAGTTGCTAAGAAGCCCGCAGCTGCCAAGAAGCCCAAGGCAGCAAAGAAGGCACCAGCAGCAAAGAAAGCATAAAGCTTTTCTTTCTTTTTGTTTCACCTAAACCAGGTCCTTTTTAGGACCACCCACTTTTCCAGATGATTAGTCTTTCGAGACGATATAACCAATTTTACCACTAAACTAATTCTGTTCATTCTCTAGTCTGTATCTATTTCCTTACCTAATTCTATAACTTGCTTTCTTACTTTCTATTTCAACGTATACAAAATCTAATTCATTTCTTAAATTACTTTCGCTACATCTGTTCTTATCCATGGTGCTTCTAATACAGTTGACCGTAAGAATAGAATGCTGTGTTTTATTTCTAGATCTATATACTGTGACCAGTGTTTTAAAACAAGCTAGGCGGAATATTCGAAACTAGGTCAATTTTTAAAAACTGAATTTATATTTCGCGCCGGAAGTTTATCCCTCTTGTTATTTAGGAAAATAGGTGGCCGGAAAGAACCGCAACGGAAAAAAGCGCAACGGAAAAAAGCGCAAAACAAAAAGCGCAACGGAAATAAGCGCACACGGAAAAAAGCGCAAAGAGAAAAAAGCGCACACAGAAAAAAGCGCAAAGAGAAAAAAGCGCAAACGGAAAAAAGCGCAAAGAGAAAAAAGCGCACACAGAAAAAAGCGCAAACAGAAAAAAGCGCAAACGGAAAAAAGCGCAAAGAGAAAAAAGCGCACACGGAAAAAAGCGCAAAGAGAAAAAAGCGCAAACAGAAAAAAGCGCACACAGAAAAAAGCGCACACAGAAAAAAGCGCAAACGGAAAAAAGCGCAAAGAGAAAAAAGCGCAAACGGAAAAAAGCGCAAACAGAAAAAAGCGCACACGGAAAAAAGCGCAAACGGAAAAAAGCGCAAACGGAAAAAAGCGCAAACAGAAAAAAGCGCAAACGGAAAAAAGCGCAAACAGAAAAAAGCGCACACAGAAAAAAGCGCAAACAGAAAAAAGCGCAAACAGAAAAAAGCGCACACAGAAAAAAGCGCAAACGGAAAAAAGCGCAAACAGAAACAGAAAAATGCGCAACCAGAAAAACACAACGAAAAATGTGCAAAAGAGAAATTTAGCACAAAGACCATATGAACTAGATGACACATTTATACATGACTGTTAGGGCTGCTGTGAGAGTGTCGTGTTTGATCACGTGATCTACTACCATTTAAAACGTGCCACTACCATCTGCATTCCCATCACCACGATACAGGCGATAATCACTTTACACAATGCCTATTATTTTCTTGGTCAATAATTATTCAACTACTATTCTCGTATAAACATAAAACTATCGACATTACACGAAGTATCTTTCACATTCTCCCTAGTCCGAACTACCTAGCTTGCATACTATAACAACCCGTTCCTATGGCAAAACTTCACTCTCTTTCATCCGCGTCATCAAACATGCATTCGTCATATTTCTCGTAACAACATTCATTCGCACCAAAATAACAATTTTGTATTTAATATTTTTTTCACATCATGACGCACCTACCTACCTACCTACTACCCACCTACCCACCTACCTACCTACCTACCTAACTAACTACCCACCTGCCCACTTACCCACTTACCCACCTACCCACCTACCCACCTACCCGCCTACATACTTACCAAACTACTCACCAAAAAAGTATCGGCGAAGTTCGTAAGTTTCGTAAACTGTACTAGACATCTTTTTTTTAATGAAAATTCATTGACATCAATGACATATGTTACATATATGTTACATTTTGCGACAACCTTAATTAGTGCGTTGGGCTTGTATGAAAACTCACTTCGAACTAACTCAATTACATGCTATTTATTTTGACATTACACGGTAAGCGTCACCCAACTGTTGTCATGTGAGATGAGGACAGGTTCGACAATAAACCAACACGAAAGTACGAAAGAGACATAGATTGCCTATTAGAGAATGGACCCCTTAACTTTCCTAACCCCACCATTTATTATACCCTACCTAACCTCTAAATTTACTGCGCTAAATGTCACTTCCCTCCCAATCGTTCCTATTCTGTATAAATGTGTCATCTAGTCCATATGGTCTTTGTGCTAAATTTCTCTTTTGCACATTTTTCGTTGTGTTTTTCTGGTTGCGCATTTTTCTGTTTCTGTTTGCGCTTTTTTCCGTTTGCGCTTTTTTCTGTGTGCGCTTTTTTCTGTTTGCGCTTTTTTCCGTTTGCGCTTTTTTCTGTTTGCGCTTTTTTCTGTGTGCGCTTTTTTCTGTTTGCGCTTTTTTCCGTTTGCGCTTTTTTCTGTTTGCGCTTTTTTCCGTTTGCGCTTTTTTCCGTTTGCGCTTTTTTCCGTGTGTGCTTTTTTCTGTTTGCGCTTTTTTCCGTTTGCGCTTTTTTCTCTTTGCGCTTTTTTCCGTTTGCGCTTTTTTCTGTTTGCGCTTTTTTCTGTGTGCGCTTTTTTCTCTTTGCGCTTTTTTCTGTTTGCGCTTTTTTCTCTTTGCGCTTTTTTCCGTGTGCGCTTTTTTCTCTTTGCGCTTTTTTCCGTTTGCGCTTTTTTCTGTTTGCGCTTTTTTCTGTGTGCGCTTTTTTCTCTTTGCGCTTTTTTCCGTTTGCGCTTTTTTCTCTTTGCGCTTTTTTCTGTGTGCGCTTTTTTCTCTTTGCGCTTTTTTCCGTGTGCGCTTATTTCCGTTGCGCTTTTTGTTTTGCGCTTTTTTCCGTTGCGCTTTTTTCCGTTGCGGTTCTTTCTGGGAACCAGGAAAATAGCTAGTTAAATCATAAATGTACGAAATCTGACAATGGTTATGGAGTTAACTGTAATATAAAGTAATCTGCGCTTAGATTGAATATAGTTTTTTGTCTAACCACAATGGTTTTTAACTGACGAAACTTTTCAAAAAAATTTCATAGTATAGCTTCTGTTAGTTCAGTACAGTGATTTGACTAATCATGCTGGTTAGGAAATTATAGAAGACTTCTAGCTCTGGTTATTTAGTATTTATTATTGTATCATACTCAAATGAATGCTATAACTAACGACTTCTAAGGACAAATGAAATAATTAGATAAGGGCCTGACTAATGAGGCCTGTTGTGCTGCGATTTAGGCCTTTCTATAAAACGGCACGAGCCAATCGCATTGTAGAAGTGGTGACCTAGTTTTACTTCATAGTGTTGGGCCTAAGCCTGGCTGGATTTTGTTTCTCTTCTATTTCGTATTTACTTGTTAACCTATGTTGGCCCATCACTGTATTTACTGTAGGCCCTATTTAAATTGTAAAGTGTATCCAATGTCAGTTTGAAGGCAATAGTTCTACACACGACATCAATTGAACAAGGATGTGTAATGTAGCAGTAGTAGAACCACTTTTACAAGCTTTTATTTGCAGTCTAAACAAACCCTCCGCCTTTTCTTTCTTTCCTACGTCAGGAGTCCCAGTTTGTTTTACAACAACCTGCTTTCACCTCGTCATTCTCACACTACACATACTCGTAACATACCAAACACATTCTATAAGTATTTATTTTACCGCCCTCCGTAAGTACAGGCTAGAACAGGGGACGGCAACCTTTTGAAGCGGAAGAGCCAAAAATTACAATTTTCACAATTTCACTGGTTTTAAAGAGCCACTAACATATTTTTTTATTTCAAATATTTTATTTTTTCATTAAGATTATTAGTATATGTTCAAGGAGTTGGAGAGCTGCATCTTGATATCAAAAGAGCCGCATGCGGCTCGCGAGCCGCAGGTTGCCGACCCCTGGGCTAGAACTAAAAAGGTCATAATTTATCGTTAATCACGCAGTTTCTTTCAAACATGTCTTCAAATCGCCCCGTACGAAAAAAAAAAGAATTACATAGAAACATACTTAATGTTTAAGCAGGCAGTATAACCAAGACATTTTTTTTTACCATAGTAGTTATTATCAAAGAGCTAAAAAAAAAAGAAAGCCAATGTATGATTCAAACATTTTTTTAAAATAAATAATTGAACGCAAAAAACTTTAAATAGAAATCTAGAGCTGCAGTTTTCCAACATTGAAGCCCTTTCTGCTGAAAACAAGCAAGTAAAAAAATGCATAACATGGTTAGCTGCTGCTGGAGCTACCAGATTTTAGTTGTGACAAAATTTGTAAATTCTACAATTTTTTAAAGTGAGACCAATCTGGAGTTAGCTTGAACATTTTCTAAAAAATAAAAATAGCATAGTATTCTATAGTGATAGTTCCGGTTACATTATGTCAGGAAATCCTGATACATTTTGGTTTGTTCTTGTAGTCATAAAGAAGTTTGGTAGGAACGGGAAGCTTAGCAGTCTATCAATTTCACGACAATATTTCTTAACGATTTAGGACATTCGGGCCTACATAATCAACGGTATATTTTAAAATTATTATTAGTTTATATTACTGATTTTTTAAAACATTTATCCTTCAAATCGTCATAAAACGTCAGACTACTCAAAATGGCACCAGTTTAGCCATCCACCCTTAGCAAAGTATAATATTGTATACAGTAAGGGGACATAACCAAGCTAGATGATTTTGCTTGTAATATTGAGTTGTTTCGCTTAGAAAGGAAATTTAATTTCAAATCACCTTTCAGATTTTTAAAAAAAATTGGATTAGTATTAGTAGTTTCATTAATCAATTGTTATAACAATTTATTTTTTTATTGTAAAAAATATCTGACCAAAATAAACACTCATAGATTCTCTCCCCCAGTCGTATTATACTTCAGACCTTTTCTTCCCACTTTTGAGCATGTACATACCCATGAATTCTCCTGAAAATACTGTAGTGATATTGTGTTTCTTCTAAACTTAAAAAAATGTCTCAAAACTCCGTCATTCATTTAAATCTACATTCGGCCGTCCATTCAAATAAAGACTGGACACAAATTGGGCAATACTAATTTTAAAAACTTGCCGTAATACTATCCCATCCCCCCCTCCCCCTATCAGTTTCTCCTTCACATGGCGAATGGTTGGGTCATCAATGACGTTGCCCACTCCCCCTTCCACCGTTTCATCACATTTAACAAAACGTCAGCCTTCCTCCCTAAAAATAACATCACTGTCTACTATATTTCCGCCAATTTTTCCATTAAGGGGATATAACTAAGCCTGGTTGAATTTGCCGAAAAATATTTGAGTTGTGTCCCTTGGCATAATCCGTTCTTAACGGGTTGAAAAAAAGTGTTTATAAATTTTATATTTTTTAGAAAAAAATTGATGTCTTTTTTACTATATTTACAGTTCATATTAAAAAATCACCAGGCAGCACTAAATAGTTTAACACTAGCCATCATGAAAATATACATACTAAACTGTGGAACGAGTACAGATTGGTTGGTCACATACAACGAGAGATAATTTATGTGTAAAGACGCTGCATTACACTTTCTTTAATATTATAAAATCCTATTTTAATTTTATTAATTTTTACAATTTTATTTTACTTCTACTGATTTAAATTGCTCATGTCTGACCCCCACCCCCCCCCCCCACACACACACACACTATACTCTCATACAAGTTCCATTTTTTAAACGACAAATTTCATTTAGTCAAGATCTCTTGACATTCAACAGAAGTTTCCGTTCAGGGTAAAGCAATTACATTTTTAAAAAAAATCAAAATATCATCTTCGAGTAGCGCGGGAAACGTGCCAGGATTGATTATGTAATTAAAGAGGTCCAACAGTCGATCAAGTGGTCGACCGTCGATCTCTTGATCTATCGACCTTCAGGTGAGGCTGGGAAATATTTTTTTTACATTGATAGTATTTCTTTAGACACTTGAGTCAGAGACTTGTGTCAGAGCATGAGTCAGTGCATGAGTCAGTGCATGAGTCAGTGCATGAGTCAGTGCATGAGTCAGGGCATGAGTCAGTGCATGAGTCAGGGCATGAGTCAGGACATGAGTAAGGACATGAGTCAGGACATGAGTCAGGACATGAGTCAGTGCATGAGTCAGGACATGAGTCAGAGACTTGTGTCAGAGCATGAGTCAGTGCATGAGTCAGTGCATGAGTCAGAGACTTGTGTTCCCTAACCCAGTGACGTAGTTAGGGAATTTTGTTGTCTAGTACTGTAGAATCTCTGTCACTGATGCAGGCAACAAAAACTTATTATTATCCTAACCTACATCAACACAAACCTAACCCACAACCACAATGACCTGACCCTAACCCACAGCCACAAAAACATAACCCTAACACACAACAACAAAATCTTAACCCTAACACACAACAACAAAATCTTAACCCTAACACACAACAACAATAACCTTACCCTAACACACAACAACAAAAACCTAACCCTAACCCACAACAAAAAAATAACATCGTTTCAAAATCTTTTCAAATATTTTTCCCCAGTTTTATTGACACTGATATCATATCTCAACGGTGCAGCATTCAGCATACAGACACGCTGACATGACACACTGACACGACACACTGACATGACACACTGACACGACACACTGACATGACACACTGACAGTGACACTGTTATTGTGACAGTGACATTGTGACAGCGACACCTGTGAAAGAAAGTTGTCTCTAAGGGAATGTCTTTAACCCACCGAATACCCCCGCCCTATGTGAGTGATATATATATATATATATATATATATATATATATATATATATATATATATATATATATATATATATATATATATATATATATATATATATATCGAAATTATTTTAACTGGTTGTACGAAATATAAAATATTAAATGTGGGGTGAAGGGGTGGAGTTTATAATACCACCTAACAATAACAGCTTCTGCCTTTGCCACTTTTAATTCCAGTAAATAGGCCTACAACAAACTATTTACAATTTTTTATTTAAGAGAGTATCAAACACCTAATGAACGACACCATACCAATAGTCAGGGGCGTAGCGAGGGGGGTGCGGGGGGTGCGGACCGCACCGGGTGACACCATTTAGGGGGTGACACCAAGGCAAAAAATAGCAAAATATATAGAGAAAAATTATAATTCCACATAATAGAGTGATTAATTAGAGTGTTAAATAGCCTTTTAAGAGGTGGGGGGGGGTGCAAATCGAAGGTTTGAGGGGGGGGGTGCAAGTCGAAAGTTTGAGGGGGGGGGGGTGTAAATCGAAAATTGAAAGTTGCGCCTCTGGGGGGTGACACCATTAAGTGCCGCACCGGGTGACACCCGACCTCGCTACGCCACTGCCAATAGTCTCGCGAGAGATGTGAAACAAAGATCACCTTCCCCGAGCTTCTCGTTTTTCTCGCGTGATTTCACTCGTCAGTTTTTGTACTTTCTACTGTCGTTATCAGACAGCTTCCATTTACAGTGTTGTAAATTCGTTTTTAGAAAGTTGCAATAAAATTAACTTATATTTTTCGTTTATTTTGTGTTTCTTGTTTCTACTTTGTCCGACTTTTCCCCGAGTAAAGCTAAACGAAAGTTGGTGCTGAAATGAAAGTAGATGAAGAAGCTGCACGCGCCGTTGATTGTTGATAACACGATCAGCAAGCACGTCATAAACTCGAACAGGTTTATGTAGGTCGTCGAGTACAGCTCGGGGAAGATGATTCTCACAAGCACAAAAATGATTTGTGGGATCCCAGTGGGGATGTACAGACACGCCAACATGAGAACCATCTTCACAACCCGTCTCTCCTTCCGGGATAACGGACTTCCGGTTAGATTGGATTCCTTCTCCTTGGACAGTTGTCCGAACTCTTTGGAGTTGTCACGAACTTCTGAAGACTTTTTCAGGCCTCTGTACATGAGGATAGCACAGACAAACACACATATTTGACACAGAAATGACAACGTGAATCCAAATAGGTAATCGTTGTACATGTTTAATATCTCAAAACCTTCTGAAGGGCCGAACGAGAGTATCGTAACATTGTTTTCATGGTCTGTGTAAGGCGTGATGTTTTCAGTACAAAGTAGCGGGACGTAATTTATAACCACAAACACTGTCAGAGTTGTCAAGATAATTTTAGTTGTTTTTGGCGTGGACTTTGTGTTGAAAATAAAAGGCAAAGTGACACACAGACACCGCTCGATGGAGATGAAGACTGTAATAGCCGAAGATATATCTGTGAAGATACATCGAAGGACTATAAGTATGTAGGAGATCACCTCATACCCGATGTAGGTGGGTACCTCCAATATTTTACACACGATGGCGATGGTGTAGCCCACACAAAAAACACAGGAGAAAAGTTCACTCGTGGACAGGGAGAACAGCGTGAGTTGGACTCGATCCTGCAACCCTTGGCGAGTGAACGTCACGCAGTTCACCGAGTTGCCCAGCACTCCGCATACAGATGTGAGAAACATGAAGAAAACAACGACGTTGTAGTCGAAGTAGAGCTGGACCTCGCTGGGCGATTGGTGGTCAAACGTTTTGTCATTGGTTGAATTCGTTGCCATGGTGATGTTTTTCTTCTTTATTTGTGTACTTTAGCAGTATAATTAAACGCTTAATAATATAGCACGGGTTGTTTAATAAACATTTATAGTTTATGCCTAGAGTCTGCGTATTAAACTAAATTTAATTAAACATTTTGACGGTAACAGGACAATATCTAAGACAAAATATCTGAGACAAATAACCTCCAAAAATTATCTTAGAAAAAATATTTCATGCTAGCTATCTGAAGTGCAACCTAAAGAATGAGAAGAAAATATTCTCGAGACAATTATCCCAGAGCCAAATATTATTTATTCAACTGACTCAAAAACTGTAAAATTTTTAAAGTTAGTCAAACATTACTGAGTCAGAAAAAGACAACTTTGTTTTTCTCAGTGACACTCACATGAGCCCTGATAGCTTTTCTAAGAGACACTCACATGAGCCATGATACCTTTTCTAAGAGACACTCACATGAGCCATGATACCTTTTCTAAGTGACCTTAAATGAGTCCTGATACTTGTACAACTATTTTTTTCACCGTCAAGCCTGTTTGATGACTTTTTGATGACTATGGTAACCACTATATTGTTGAAATTAATTTTACGAGGGATAAAAGATAAAAGATAAATTACCTACACACACGTCACTACTGTTAACTTAAGATACATTTTACATAAATACATTAATATAAATAAATATTTTTAATTTAAAAAAAATTAATTAGTCTGATAAACTTACTTTTAGAAGTATAAGAACGTACCAAGCCTACCATAAACTTACTTTTAGAATTGTAAGTACGTACCAAGCCTACTATAAACTAACTTTTATAATTGTAAGAACGTACCAAGCCAACTATAAACTTACTTTTTAACTTTAGAGATGTTGGATGGTTTATTCTTTCAGTACTAATTCTAAAACTATAAACAGTCTATAAATATAGACCATACACGTTGATATGTTGAAGACATAATTAGTTTAGTAAGAACAGAGACAAGTAACACCTCGATGAAATAACTCAAGCGTAAAGAAAGCGTTGTCATGCCAATGAATGTTGCGCACACCTTTATACATTTCAAACCCTTGAAGTTTTACTTCAAAAACGTGTAGAAGCCAGTAATAAAAAACGGAAATAAATTTCGTCCGCATTTGACTTGTTTTCGTTGTCACTTATTGGATACAATTTTAATTGTCAAACTTTTCGTGCTCTTAACATAAACTATTAACATTTGATCAGCACATTTTTCTAGGGTTGAAGTTCAAAGGTCGTGGACTACATAACATTGAATAAAATAAATACTCGAGAGAAAAGTTGTGTTCATAGTTTTATGGTCCAAGAAATCAAAGTCCAGTTTCTGTTACTGAGTGCATCACAGCAGGTGCCCAGTGTGGCACGGCGCTTGATTTTGTATGCCATGTCGCTTATTGACTAGCTAATCAGAGAAGTTGTTAGAAAATAATTGTACGCGATTAAAATTAGTTTGATCAGGTTTAGTGTTCTGAACTCGTCATAAAATTATTAATACGAAACAAATGTTTGATCTTAAAATTTCAGTTGAATGACACGAACTTTGAACTTAGGTTTAGAATATTAAATATATGCCCATTTTTTATTAGCTAATGTAATCCAGACAAAAATGCATTATAGCAAGGAAGCGATTAACTACTAAAGATTCAAGCATCTCTAGTAGCATTTGTGTATTTAAAGTCTCAAGTGTTTTCGTTGTGTGGTTTTTTGTTTCGTGTAATTATAATTGATGGTTGATTTAGATTTTAGATGATTAGAGGTAAGTGTTTCTTGCTCGAAGTTACTCAAAGCGTAGGCCTATTTACTTCAAATTTCCTCCAAATTCATCAATACATTAAAAATTGTAAATTAAAAATTGTAAATTAAAAATTCTGAATTAAAAATTCTAAATTAAAAATTCTAAATTAAACATTCTAAATTAAAAATTCTAAATTAAAAAGTGTAATTAATGTGCAGTAATTACTTGCTTCTAACATCAAAGACATGGGAATGCGTGGTCGAAAGTTACAGCGCACGACTGCTAACCAGTAAGTCTCGAGTTCGTGGGTTCGAATGTGTAGGTTGTCACTGAGTTCACTCAGCTCTTATGGGTACCTGACTCGGCTTGAGGAAAGTCAAGACGGCTGAACTTAATCTGATCATATATTGATATGACGAAATCGTAGTAACAGGTGAACTCTACTTCATTTGCCCAAAAGACAACCAGAGTCGAAAGGGTTCTACAATAGTGACAACACGTGTGTGTATGCAATGTAATTTTTTGCGTAGATGTAATGTAATAAATAGTATATGAGACATCAGGCCCACAAGTAGTGTTACGTCAGGCCTACATGTAGGGTTACGTCACGCCTACAGGTAGGGTGACGTCAGGCTTACAGGTTGGGTGACGTCAGGATTACAAGTAGTGTTACGTCAGGCCTACAGGTAGGGTTACGTCAGGCCTACAGGTAGGGTGACGTCAGGCCTACAGGTAGGGTGACGTCAGGCCTACAGGTAGGGCTACGTCAGGCCTACAGGTACATGACATTAGGACGACATGTACGGGTGATTTGTGATGACTCTGCCCTTCATTGGTGAAGGGCAGTGATGATGTTGATGATGTATAGCTAAAGTACAACTTTATCCTTGTATTACCGTCGGCCTGCACAACATATTGCGACCCGCTTAACGCTGGTTGCGTCATTAGATATAGAAAACAATTATCATAGACTAATTTCACGCTAAACAGTTTTAATGCTATTGAAACCATTCTTTAGATAAACGGTGAGATGTTGCTACTTTATATTTCAAGGTTTCAGTTGTAAATAAAACGAAAATTTCATAGAACAACTTCACTGGCTCCTGGGTGTTGAAGTGTTTTTTTTACCTGAGGCAGGTGTACAAACAGATACCATCCAGTTTAATTTTACCTTAGGCGTAGAACACATTGGAGCACACAGAAATATAGGCTGATGAAGTGTTTTTTACCTAAGGCAGGTGTACAAACAGATACCATCCAGTTTAATTTTACCTTAGGCGTAGAACACATTGGAGCACACAGAAATATAGGCTGATGAAGTGTTTTTTACCTAAGGCAGGTGTACAAACAGATACCATCCAGTTTAATTTTACCTTAGGCGTAGAACACATTGGAGCACACAGAAATATAGGCTGATGAAGTGTTTTTTACCTAAGGCATGTGTACAAACAGATACCATCCAGTTTAATTTTACCTTAGGCGTAGAACACATTGGAGCACACAGAAATATAGGCTGATGAAGTGTTTTTTACCTGAGGCAGGTGTACAAACAGATACCATCCAATTTAATTTTTACCGTAGGTGTAGAACACACTGGAGCACACAGAAATATAGGCTGATGAAGTTTTTATTATTGAAATTTTTGAAAAAAAAAGTCTAAAGTAGAGAAATGAAAGATACACGGGATAAATCAAACAAAATTCATAAGGCAGGGTAATGAAACAATACGGTATACATTAACCACTGCTACCTTATCCTGACCAATGTCACTTGTACACTATTGACTTTGGTCCGTAGGTGTTTTACAGTAGTTTATTATGTGACCCGTACGTAATGTGTATGTCATCTGTTTTATGTCTTAACTGATATGTGTATGTTCTGTATGATGTCGGTTCAACTATTTGAAATCTGAATGAGACCAGTAAAGATTTGTAGTATACCATGACTAAAAGAGGTCAGTACGAAGTCTGTGTGGAGGAGGGGGGGGGGGAGGGAGAGAATACGTGTGAGGTCAGCGCATAACCTGACCTGGTAAGGTCATTACATAATTTTGTGAGCTTAGTATATAATCTACTTAAGGACTGTAAAAAAACAGAATGTAGAACATAATGGGTCAGTACTAGGCTATGTGAACGTTGAACGAGGTCGTATATTTTATGTAAAAGGACTCTATGACGTTTATATGGGGGATTATCTCATAGTTATAAAATATTGTATACGGTACAATAAAAGCTCAAACATAAGTACACGTATACAACTTTTTAAAAATTTTTTGTAAATATCATTTTAAAATACGTGATCATGATATCTATTGACCCTCATTTTATGAAGTGTTAAGTGAGAACTCGAAAATAAATTGGAATGATTTATAACAACAAACATAGGCATTACGACAACTTTCATAAACACTCATCTAAACACAAACATCAGTCTAAACTTAGATCGTAGCATTTCATAAACACTCGTCTAAACATGAACATCAGTCTAAACTTAGATCGTAGCATTTCATAAACACTCGTCTAAACACGAACATCAGTCTAAACTTAGATCGTAGCATTTCATAAACACTCGTCTAAACACGAACATCAGTCTAAACTTAGATCGTAGAATTTCATAAACACTCGTCTAAACATGAACATCAGTCTAAACTTAGATCGTAAAATTTCATAAACACTCGTCTAAACATGAACATCAGTCTAAACTTAGATCGTAAAATTTCTTAAACACTCATCTAAACACGAACATCAGTCTAAACTTAGATCGTAAAATTTCATAAACACTCGTCTAAACATGAACATCAGTCTAAACTTAGATCGTAAAATTTCATAAACACTCGTCTAAACATGAACATCAGTCTAAACTTAGATCGTAAAATTTCTTAAACACTCATCTAAACACGAACATCAGTCTAAACTTAGATTGTAAAATTTCATAAACACTCGTCTAAACATGAACATCAGTCTAAACTTAGATCGTAAAATTTCATAAACACTCGTCTAAACACGAACATCAGTCTAAACTTAGATCGTAGCATTTCATAAACACTCGTCTAAACATGAACATCAGTCTAAACTTAGATCGTAAAATTTCATAAACACTCGTCTAAACACAAACATCAGTCTAAACTTAGATCGTAAAATTTCATAAACACTCGTCTAAACACGAACATCAGTCTAAACTTATACCTGCTACACGAGCAGCCCTCTTGAGTTGTGTAAACCTCTGAAATAGTCGCTAGTTTTTATAAACACAGACCAATATTCTCTGTTTGGGCTGGTTGTTCGTCAGCGTTACTGTTAAATGAATACATATTTTGTCGTGTATATTATGTGTAGGTTCCTATAGTAGTGTCATACAATTTACAGGTATATCAGCTCTGTTTTTAGTAAAGGTCACATCAAATGATTGGCTAATCAAATCATATCACAAGAAAAAGGTGGTTTATCAACAGGTCAAAATTAGTTTCAAATCAGTGTAAGAAACTTATATCATTACACGTTAAGGCCTACATTATCGTCATTAGGTGCCAGTCTAATCAACGTTCACTTCTTCTTGCCGAGCAAAGTGAGACGGAAGTTCGTGCTGAAGTTGAAGTAGATGAAAAAGCTCAAAGCTCCGTTGGCTGTGGCCACGATGATGAGTACGCATGTCATGAACTCGAACAGGTTCCTGTAGTTTACCGCATACATCTCAGGGAAGATGATTCTTACAAGCACAAAAATGATTTGTGGGATCCCAGTGGGGATGTACAGACACGCCAACATGAGAACCATCTTCACAACCCGTCTCTCCTTCCGGGATAACGGACTTCCGGTTAGCTTGGATTCCTTCTCCTTGGACAGTTGTCCGAACTCTTTGGAGTTGTCACGAACTTCTGAAGACTTTTTCAGGCCTCTGTACATGAGGATAGCACAGACAAACACACAGACTTGACACAGAAATGACAACGTGAACCCAAGGAGGTAATCGTTGTACATGTTTGATATCTGAAAATCTTCTGAAGGACCGAATGATCGGAGTGTGTTGTTATTTTCTGTATTGGTGTACGGAATTATATTCATGGTACCCAGAAGTGGAATATAGTTTATAACAACAAACGTTGTCATAACAACAAGGATAACTCTAGTCTTTGTAGGTGTCGACTTGGTGTTGAAAATAAAAGGCAAAGTGACACACAGACATCGCTCGATGGAGATGAAGACTGTAATAGCCGAAGATATATCCGCAAATATGCATCTAAAAACTATAAGTACGAATGTAATCACGTCGTAGGCAATGTCAGTCGGCACGGCAATTACGTTAAACAGAACGGCAGTGGTGAAGGCGGTGCAGAAGAAGCTGGTCAAAAACTCGCTGGCCGACAAGGCGAACAGCGTGAGGTTGACTCGATCCTGCAACCCCTGACGGATGAACGTTGCGCAGTTGACGGAGTTGCCGATGACGGCGAAGACGGAGATGAAGTACATGAAGAAGATGACGATCCGGTAGTCGAAGTACAGCTCGTGGTCCAGCTCATAGACTTCCAGAACATTGCCACTCGTGCAGTTGAACGTCATCGTTGGTTGCCTGGATGTTGTAGAGATATTCGTTGGTTACCTGGATGGTGTGGAGCTAGTCGTTGGTTGCCTGGATGGTGTGGAGCTATTCGTTGGTTGCTCCGGTGGTGTGGAGCTATTCGTTGGTTGCTCCGATGGTGTGGAGCTATTCGTTGGTTACCTGGATGGTGTGGAGCTATTCGTTGGTTACCTGGATGGTGTGGATCTATTAGTTGGTTACCTGGATGGTGTAGAGCTATTCGTTGGTTACCTGGATGGTGTAGAGATATTCGTTGGTTGCCTGGATGGTGTGGAGCTATTCGTTGGTTGCTCCGATGGTGTAGAGCTATTCGTTGGTTGCTCCGATGGTGTAGAGCTATTCGTTGGTTGCTCCGATGGTGTGGAGCTATTCGTTGGTTACCTGGATGGTGTAGAGCTATTCGATGGTGTAGAGCTATTTGTTGGTTACTCCGGTGGTATGGAGTTATTGGTTGGTTGTCCCGATGGTGTGGAGCTATTGGACGCTCTTGTCAGGAATTAGATTGTGGTGTCTTTTAGGTCAAGGCATTATAACGTTTTCTTTTGGAAATATTTTTGGAAAAAAGTTTCATTTTCGTTAAAAGCTTTAAAAAAGTATGTTCAAATGTAAATAAAAACAAATGTTTTAAGCTCTTTCAATATAAGAATATGAACTTTATTAAGTACAAGTGTTAGGTTATTTCGAATCTTATTTCTAGATGCACTAATATAGGCCTATTTGGGTAGTAAACACAAATTAAATTAACCTGATGAAAACAACAGCTTTTATATAACCCAAACTGAGTCGTTACATTTACAGTTCGTAGTTGACCCCGGCCTAACCTCTAGCCCAGTGGTTCCCAACCTTTTTCGAGTGGCGACCCCCTTTTATAAAAAGTAAGTGACCCGCGACCCCCATAGAATTAAAAATCCGAAATTAGTATGGAAATCAATAAGCACTAAAATAAGATTTTCTAGTAGACTTTCAATATGAACTACTCTTGATAACTATTTTAATAGCATGAGTAAAATTGCATACTATTCACTAAACCTTCGTGGTTAAGTTTTTAATTTTTAAAAAATTGTTAACGCCAACCTATGTCATTATAATTATCTTAATTTTGTTTTTAATCGAAGAACAGTGTTGAAAATATATTCTCGAAAAGTCAATCAATTTTACGTTTGGGTATGAATGGTGAATACTACACCAAAATTGTGTCTGCAGTTTTTCATCTTACTCGGAATCATTCTGCAAATCAAAGAATTCATCTTGTAATTCATCGGGAATGCTGGCAACATCATGGGAAGAAGAGAATGAGTAATGCGTAAATGCAGATTCTTCTTTTTTCAGCTCAGAGAAATAGCGATGCAGTTCGTTTTCAAGAGATTCTAGATGCCCAGAAATCGCTTCTTTCAAAATTTCTCAAATTTACAATATTTCCTAGATTTATTTTCTTTACCAATTTTGCAGCTTTGATAAAAATGCCCCGAGATTATCATGGAAAGTTATAATATTCGTTCATTTTCCCTGAAGCTTCAGGTTAAGCTTATCTTGATGTTCGAACACATCTGCCAGGTATGATACTCTCTCCAACCACTCTATGTCGTTTTAAGTATACTTAAAAGTCTTGTTTCCTTTGCACTTCCAAAAACAATTTGATTTCAGATTTCAATTCATAAACACAATTTACAACATTTGGTTTGACAGCCAGCGTACTGTAGTGTAGAAGAGCAGAACCTCGTGATATATATTTATGTTTTTGCTCAGTTCTTTGAAGGCTCCAGATTTTATATAATTTACGACTTATACTAGCAATGGACTCTTGATGTCGATTGGTTAGGGCAGTGGTTAGGGAGCTAAATCTTTTCTGTTTTCTGAAAGCCCGATTTTGAGCTAAGCATAGATGGCGCATCATCCGTACAAACCCCCACAGCCGTTCTAGCCCATTTTAATCATCCAGTTTCAAAAAAGGTATTTATTTTCTCCATGCTATCTTCACAAAAGAGCAACTCTTCTTTGCTATCATCCGCATGAATATAGACACAGACCAGCAACTGCGAACACGAACTCACGTCTGTTGATTTATCAACTTGAAAAGCAAACAATTTTGAAAGCTTAATTTCGATAAAAATGTGTTATTTAACATTTACGTACATGCAACGTTTGATGAGATTTTCTCCGATTGTTTTTTTTTGCTTGGCATTTTCTATCGCGACTTCATTTGATGCCTGCACTAATGCTGGTGAAAACTTCCTGTTCGATCAAGTCTCTGGCGTTTGCAACTAGCTTCTTATCTACGAAAGAACTCCATATATTTTTAGGTGTGTTCCGAATGACTCGTCTCAAATGGTGTTTTAGTTTTGAAGATTTCATAGATTCGTGACTGAGAACAACTTTGTGCAGTGCGCTTTGTTTCTTCTCTATTACATTTCCAGTTATGTTAATGAAGCCGAATTTCAAAAATTCTTCTAAATATTTATGTTTTGTTTCAAATTACTAAGGTTTAGTATAACCGTTGGCGACCCCCCAGAAAGACCTTCGCGACCCCCAAGGGGGTCGCGACCCCCAGGTTGGGAACCCGTGCTCTAGCCTAACCACTAGCCTAACAACCTAACCTGTCCAGTATCTAACCATTCAACATCTTGTTCCTACACTATTGATGCCCGAAAAATACCTGTTGCAATAATACCGTGTCTCCGGACACCACCTAACACAAGCACATTCTATCTGACACCACCTAACACAAACACATTCTATTTGGACCCAATCACAAAAGTTGGCCCTAGACACACAACTTATTCTATGTACACCGTGTCTGCACGCAAATTATTCTATGTACACGGTGTCTAAGTACACGGTGTCTGCACGCCAATTATTCTATGTGCACCGTATCTAGGTACACCGTGTCTACACGCCAATTATAAATATCAGGTGTTTGAATAACTATCATAAATGTTCTGTTTAGCACATTTGCTAGCACAAACAAGAATTGTCTGTTTTGAACACTTTGAGAGTTTTTATTTATATGTCTTCAATTTTTTATCAGAAACCGCACGTCATTGCATACAACAAAGTTATGAAAATAACATACACCTTCAATGTAGGAGTGTTTTCAAGACTTAAAAAAAAGAGTAATACAAATTTTAATAAGCCAACGGTACTTCTATGTTATTAAATTGACTATTGTAATGGAGAAAATAAACTATATATGTATAAAAGTTTTTTTAAGGGGAAATAATTGCAAAGGATCAACAGGGATAGAACTTATTGTTCATGAAGTACTACCAAGTATACTTTGAGTACATTGGCTCTCATTAATTTAGAATGTCACTAACAAGTCAAGAAGTTCTAAAACCATTATCATTCTTCGTTATTTTAAAATGTATGGATCTAACATCGTTTTATTTTTTCAGAGCTGGGCTGATTTGTTTCGCTGTTTTCTTTTCAAAGTACAAATGAACTTAAACTCATCAGCGATTAGGTCTCAACAGCTTTCAGTGATTTAGAGTAGTGATCTTGTGGGTACAATTTAGTTTTCTGTCCCTCAAACACTCCAGATTGAAATGCTTTAGCGCTATTCTTGATTGTTATAAGTAGGGTCATGCAGTAAACAACAAATCTTTGTTTAACTTTTAAATTTCACAAACTTTGAGCTTTTTTTAAAAACCAAAAACTGATTCATCAAGTCACTAAAGAAATCTAATCAATATTTTTTTGTGGCGATGAACTTCTACACGAGTGAATTGAACCTACCCTTGACCTCGCGAGCAATAATCTGAAGATGAATTTAACGACGGGATGAGAGGGTGTGCTCGATTACCGGGTAGCTGAGTAGGCGGAGGTTCGATTACCTGTCTGAAAAGAGCATTTATCGGGTTCGATTACCGGTAGGAAGCCTGGCTATAAATAGCCGACAAAGAATGTGCCCGTTTCAACATTTAATAAAAATTTACGTTAGATTGTAAATTTGTAGATTTGTAAATTGTATTCGTTCTGCATTAATGAGGTAGAATGATTAAACATTTTGTCATTTAACAGAATAGTTTTTGTTAAACGTTCTTCCTGCTGAATTTCACGTTAGGTTTTTTTTTTTTTTTATTTACTTGTCTGTTGTCTTGTTTATAACTGCATCTGTTTATTAGGTCGAAATAATTAGAATAAAATTAACATGCTAGAAATAATTGTTTGTTCATCAACACACATCAATTCACATTTCCTCTAATTGGAGACGTTCACTTTCTCAAAAGCTCTAAGTAAAAAGAGGTTCACTCTCTCGATAGCTCGATAGGTAGAGGGGAATTACATTTCTTCTAGCTCCGGCACGCTATTTAAGCTATATAAAAATATAAGTTTTATAGGTCTATATATATATATATATATATATATATATATATATATATATATATATATATATATATATATATATATGTGTGTGTGTGTGTGTGTGTGTGTGTGTGTGTGTGTGTGTTTGTACAGTGTTGGGGTGTGCGAGTGTGGTATGTATAGGAGTCTGAATAATATGTTTTTATGTGCTGTAGGTCTATGTATGTGCGTGTTTATGTGTATGTTATCTCTTGAAACAGTTTTTACAATAAATCCCCAGATTAAAGCGCCTGTCGTACCCGACCACTCAATGTTAAAGAACATCTAGACATGGAGTTTGATCAGGAAAATGTCGCAGCTGATGAAGACATGTGTGCGCATGTCCCTACGTTAGTCGGAGGAAACAGCCGTTTTCTCTCGAGCGTACAAACAACGTTCAAGACGTCTTTGATCTCAACCAGTTACTTCCTCACCCCTCCCCGGTACAACAACCACGACCGTACAAGAACGGCTCACCCACGTTCACGTCACGCCGTCCACCCACCTACGGAAACACGTCACCTGTCATGAAATGTCACCTATCCTGAAATATCACCTATCATGAAATATCACCTATCATGAAATGCTACCTGTCATGACACGTCCTTGTCATAAAATGTCACCTGTCATGAAATTTCACCTATCATGAAATGTCACCTATCATGAAATATCACCTATCATGAAATAATGAAATATCACCTATCATGAAATGTCACTTATCATGAAATGTCACCGAGCATGAAATGTCACCGAGCATGAAATGTCATCGAGCATGAAATGTCACCTGTCATGACACGTCACCTGTCATGTCGGTGCATTGGTATTACCAAACAACATCCTCTACTCATACAATGTTACCATGACAACGGAGATCGTGTCTTAATTCTGGTCTTCGTAACGAACAGCTCATAAAGGGCAATAATCCGTGTAAATATTAATGTTATATGGTAATTACGGGCAGAACAAAACAAACTTTGCATTCGAGTTTCGTGTGTAGTTTGTTGACGTGTGTAGTTTGTCGACTTGTGCCACTAGCTATACATTCGTGTGTAGTTTGTTTCACAAGACATACATTCGAGTGTTAACTTGTCTCACTAGATATACATCCGTGTGTTAGTGTGTCTACCATGATGTCGAGAAACTAAGCGTTTTTTAACTGTTGGTTTTAATATATTTGTTACAAAGGTCACAATTTGAATAAGTGGGTATTCTATGTTTTGCCATGTTCAACTGAAACAAGAAGTTGCCAATTAGTTTGTAACTTATTATAATTAACCTGAGATATTGTGATAAAATGTACTGTTTTTGGGTTAATAATAGAAGTGCTACTGGTATACATAAAAAAAAGCTGCTATTGATATACTAGCACTGACGCTAACTACAATACTTATTAATGCAGTATTTTTATACCATCGTAACTTTACTGACTGACTATTTAAAATTCTTATAGGAACTGTTGGTTTTTTCCCAGGGTAAACCGAACGAGCCGACATATTTAATGCTTATCTAGAATCAACCGCCGGCTATAGTCTATAGTTGTCTAAACTATTCGTTACGATTAAACCAAACTCGGATTTAATTAAACTATATATCTTTTTAAATCATTGACGCTTCACATTATAACCAGAAGCTATAATTTTTAAAAAAGTAAATGACTTTGACCACAAACGCTAACAACCTAGTACATTGTTCTACTAAATTATTTTGTCTTTAACACACATATTTAATGTACTTACATATAAGCCTACATATTCTATATAGGACTACATTTTTTTATAATATATTTTTAACAAATTTATTAATTTATACTTTCGTGTTTCTAGGAGAAGGAGAAGCATAAATTTTAACTCTCTTTGATTGAGAACAAAAATAAACAAATAGGTAGATCTAATACACCTTTTGTACTTTATTTATAATGACTGGGTGAAAATCTTTTGAATTAACTTCACAAATTTTTAGAGACGACATCAGTCTCGTCCGGGTAGAAATCTTGTGATGATAGCTTTGTGTGCACGATGTCAAGTATTAACTACAAGTTGTGTGGTGGAACCAATCATTTTCTATCGATCAGGTCATGTAAATTATACGCTAAAGAACTTCATAAAACTAATTGGGTATTTCTACTTTGATAAATAAAATAAAAAAATGTTGAGAAATTAAAATGTTTGAAAACTGTCTTTAAGTAGTTCAACATAAAAGCATAGATTAAAGATTTGGTATGTAATTAGTAAAAACACAATCAAATACTTACAAAATATTATTTTATTAATAAATTACATACACAATCTTCTAAAAATCATATTTTAAAAATATTTAAATACCTATCTATTAAAACATTTGATTACAATCTCAAAATGTAACAAAGAAAAGAAATAGATAAATGTAAGTTACACAGTTGATCTTTAAATAACAACAATTACACCTATTACGTATATAACTTTTTAAAAATTGTAACTGAAGCATTGATTTTATTAGAGTATTATAATTTGCTTTATTCACAACACACAATTAGTTATACGAATAATAATGGGTTTTTCCACTTGATTCTAAGCTAACGTTAACTTTACTAAATATGGGTTTGGTTTTCCTTGTATTTTCTTTAAAATCACAGCTACCCACCTACGTAAAAATACATTCTAAAAGTAAACAAAATCCTAATTACATTTCTAAAATTTTACCCACAGTCTCGCTTAAAACCCAAACTATACAGTTACTTGTGAATATGCATTACAATTTTAAGGTGCGCTTCTAAAATCAAGATTCAGTGTTGATTCTGGATGTATGAAAAGAATTCAAAGAATATGTGTTTATAGTGTTTATTGTTGCCATAACAACTCCTGATGTTATATAACCAAACGTCTACTAGATCTACAATGTGTTACCACGAAGTATCTACCTCACGCGTATAAACTTTGTTTAACATAACCTCAGTGTTGTTCCTTGTCCAAAACATTTGCTTTGTGTTAAATGGAAATGTATTCTCATGTCCCGTCCCTTCAGCGTGTTTGCTTGTACAATGTAACCACGAGATATCTCACAATTGATTGGTATTTTATCGTGTATCTAAACTTCGAATTTTCTCATGTATGTGAGGTGTCAGTTTTCAATGAGGTAACGAGCTTTAGTGAGGTAGTCAGTGAGGTATATACAATCTCTATACTGCCGAAAGGTGTGTATAAAACGAAACACTGTATTTGGCTGCTAAATCAACAGCCACAAAGTTAAACACTTTTCACATAACTATCAAAGCTTTAAAATATGTTAAATATGTAATCAAATCATCATAAGAATCTCGTAGCCCATGTTTAAAATATGCACATACTTATATGATGTTTGTTTTACACTAAAATTTAAAGATTCTGCTTCTGAAACCTGTGTTATTTACAGTATAACGATTATGTAAAAGCTTTAAAATCACATTGTTCTTGTTATTTCATCCGATAATTGTAATATATAACGTGAGATATATATATATATATATATATATATATATATATATATATATATATATATATATATATATATATACATATATATATATATATATATATATACATATATATATATATATATATATATACATATATATATATATATATATATATATATATATATATATATATATATATATATATATATATACAATTACATCAACAGTGATCTGTATTTATATGCAAGCTGTTTTAGACTATTATTATGTTAAATGTTTATTTTAAATACGTGATGTTAACAAGAGCAATCAGTAAGTATTTGTCAGCGAAGCGAATTTTGGTTTCGTTTAAGTGATTTTAAGACATTTTTACTTTTTAAAATTCCTTTTTTTTTTAGCAAAAATAACTCGCATATATGTGGGAAATATTGACAACGAGTCGACCCGCGGCGTATCATACGCCGCTATATAGTTGTTTTATTTTCTAATTTTCAGTAATTCATAATTTGTAAATTCGACAGTACCAATGCTGCCACTGAAAATATTTGCTTCAAAACACTATCAGTAGCTCGTTAAGGACGATACCCCCCCTTCCTTTACCCAACCCCTATACCCCCCCCCCCCCCGTGAAAGCAAACTCATCTTAGTACCTCCCCTAAGTTTAAAATCGTTTCAAACTACATTATCTGCCCCTAATAGCCGCCATTAAACCCGGCTCTACGGTTGTAAACATTTAGCGTGAACCACAGCTCACCAGACTGTTTTCTATGGTCTCCAAGAAGAGAATTATATATATAGATGTTATAAATGGCGAGTTCATTTAGCTTTTGGTTAACTTAATCGGACATGTAAATTGTTTTATGAAAATGTTAGCAAGAAAATGATTGCAAAAGTTAATAAAATATATCTCATAAAATGGTTTACTCTTTATATTTCCGTATTAGTATAATACACATTTACGCGTACATGTATGTTTATATGTATGTGTCAATATGAAAATATTGAGTAATCTTATTGTCTTGTTCTGAGACTTCCTTTTGACTCTATTTAGGGGAAGATGTTTCTAAATATTGTGATTAATGTAACGGTACGTTCTGATTAGTTTTAACAAAATCAATACCATTAGGCCAGAAACTTAAGACAGGTGGATCTTTTCAGAGAGTTTCCGGTGACCGGATATTTGTTCACACGTAGAAAGTTCCGTCAATTAAAAGCTCAACTGTGTACTGAAAAGTTGTTTTGTTTAAGTGTGTTCCTGTGTTTCGATTTATTTCCCCTGTAAAATGTAAGTGAAAATTATTGATTAGTTTTTTTTGTACATAAATTATTTTTTTCCTTAATAGTTAAAGTTTTTAAAACATAAATCTTCCTTTAATAATGCTTTTTAATGCATTAAAATATCTCCTTACTTATCAATCGTGTGTCACAGGTTCGTCACAGCTCTGTTTGCTTTAACACACGACTTTACATGTGAAACATTTCAAATAACACCTCGAGCTATGGTGGAAATAGAACGATTTTACATTTTTCTCAAAATTTATCTCACAATGTATCTCACAATTTATCTCACAATTTATCTCACAATTTATCTCACAATTTATCTCACAATTTATCTCACATTTGCTTAGGTTTTCTGAATCTCAAAGTTGCTTTTGTTGTACAAAATGAAGAGTACAATGTTTCGTGCAAATCTTAAGTCGAAATTCGACAAAACCA
Organism: Physella acuta; assembly: GCF_028476545.2. Classification (NCBI taxonomy): domain Eukaryota; kingdom Metazoa; phylum Mollusca; class Gastropoda; family Physidae; genus Physella; species Physella acuta. The sequence continues at coordinate 230,736 of NW_026732074.1, read as the reverse complement.
TCACAGCGTCAAAAAGTAAACACAATATAGATGCATTTTTTTTTATACCCAAGCTTTGTGTTTTAGTTGGCTGGTCGTGTCGCTTGCACATCTGACCCGAAGCTTGAAAGGCGAGGGGAATGAGGGCAGCCTGGAGTGGTGGACAGTGGTACCATCCAGCGTTGTAAACTGGAGACGTTGGTATAAGATCATGTCTAACATAGTTATATCGTCTACAACGTCTGTGTTTACCGTAGTTTTCTGGTACTTCCAACACTTGAAATATCTTACTGGCTGCCAGTCTAGCTCTGTACAGGTTCAGCTGACTCGAAGGCTACCTCACACGTGTAGTCGCGACCTCTGACCCCTAGATTTACACAGTGCCAAGCCTCTGTGACCATACCTGGAAGATTCCAGTCTCCTGTATAACGTACGTTCAATTATCGAGACTGAGAGTGCATGTCCCGATCACGTGACTCCAGCAGGATGTCAAATCATTGAATGTTCGTAAGAACGACTTGTCTACAACGCTACAAACAGGTGTGTGTTCTTCTGTTTTCTCTTATTTAAAAAGTTAACGGACAAGCAGTTCTGATATATTCTCAGTGTTTAGAATATTTAACGAAGGACCTATCCCGATACGACCTTTATGAATATGCTTAGCGCCACATTTACCACACACTGCTTATCGTGGTAAGGGCAGTAACGCCAGCCTATAACTGCTAGCCACATAAAATCAGCTTCAAAATGCAATTGTTTTCTTGTTTGTTGGTAGTAGAAATGTTCTATCATAATTGATTATTGCTTTTTTTCTATTTCATTTTTAAATATGCTATTTTCAAACAGTATATGAAAAAAAATCACTTTCCTGATAAATAGTAGCCAAAATAGTCGGTTACTTCTCCTTAGCAAGCGACCAAAGTAGACGGTCATCTCCCCTTAATAAAACAGCCAAAATAGACGCTCCTTTCATCGTTAGCTAGCAGCCAGAAGAGACGATACGTTGCTTTACTTTTTGACCGGCTGACTCCTCCGACACAGGAATAAGAATGTCTGCCTGTAGCTCGAGCTAAAGTTGTAGTAGATGAAGATGGAGAGAGAACCGTTGGCTGTTACTAAAAATAGGATAGCGGTAGCACTGGGATGAAACCAGCCATCCGGAACGTACCCAAAGGTAAACACGAACAGGATCTGCGGGACACCTGTTGGCAGGTAAGTAATGGCCAACATCATCACAAGCTTCACAACACGTTTTTCTTTTTTGGTCAGGCCTGGTGACTTGTCCCTGGCCAGTTTGCCGGTTTGGCTTTCTGAGACTTGAAACTCTCGCGTGTGGTCCCTGATCTCCGTGGACTTGCGCAGTCCCCGGTACATGAGCACAGCACACACGAAAATACACACCTGACACACGATGGCCAGCACGACACCAAACATGTAACTATTTATAGCGCACATTATCGAAAAAGGATCGGGATACTCCGCTGTTAAAACCGTACCATTTCTTTCCGGGAAAATCCGGTAAACGTATTTCATGGAACCCAGAAACGGTAAATAGTTTATGACGACGAAACTTATGATAAAATAAACAACGAATCTCGTCTTTTTGAAGGTACAGCTGGCATTGAAGGAGAACGGTATGACAACACACAAGCAACGCTCGATGGTGATGAAGAGGATTAGACCAGACGAGACGTCTGCGAAAAGGCAACGTGTCCAGAAGAAGAAGGTCAGGATGGACACCCAGTTGACGTCATCGCTGGGCGGGTAGATGCAGGTGTAGTAGGATGTTGTCGTGGCCAGGCAGGTGATGGCCTGGAGGCAGTCGCTGGTGGAGAGGAAGAAGAGCGAGAAGTTGACCCGCTCGTGGAGGCCGTGGAGGACGAAGATGGTCATGTTGAGCAGGTTGGCGAGGGTGCAGAACACGGCCAACACGCAGCTGGTCAGGAGAAGCGTCCAGAAGAAATAAAAGCAGGCTGGGTCGTCGATGTCGTAGATGGGTAGGTTGTAGGTGCGGGTCGAGTTGTGGGACACCATCTTAACCTGATGGTAAACGCGAGTTTCAATTATATTTTTCTACTAAGCTATTCTTGTGTATGTAACTAAAGAAGAGTTCGCTACGCTACTTCTATCGTCTAGTGTAAAGTTTAAATCCAATAAAGCATAGAATTTCTATTTTGAACATATAGAAAACTATTTGTTCAAACTGCACATGGTAGAGAAGCACACCATTAAAAAACTTTCCCATTCCTCTGTAAAACAAGATTTCAGACTATGCAACTCGTTTTTCTTAAATGCTTAAATTGGGTAGAGTAGTTGTTTTTTTTAGCATGTTCATTTATAATCTTAAAGAAGGGATCATCAAAGATTCTGTTTATCTAATTACATGTAGGTGTTTTGCTGTGATTAACCTAGCGAGAGTAACTATGACGATGTTGTTTTGGTTATTCTAAAATAGAATAAAACTAAAGCCAATCGTGTTGTAGAAAATATGTGTGCTTTAATAGATTGATAAACAATACAACAGCTAACCTTTTGACCTTTAGTGTGCAGTGTTTTTGTTAGCTTATTATACAAAACAGTACAATGGTTTTTTTGTGAGGTTATTACACATAAAAAATACACTGCTTATTTATTAAGTCATAACACTTGACATTACTCATGAAAACAAATGTCAAACATAAGTAAAATCTTCATCTAAAATGATTAATTTTAATTAAATTGAATTAAAGGATTTTATGGCTACCATAAAATCCCATGCCAAGCTTATACCAGATACTTAAAACTAAAACTCTCGATATTAGACTGTAAATACCGATATTGTATGGGACATCCTTGTAACAAAAATTAAAAGCTAATTCTATTTTTTTCATGTCTTCTAGGTTAGTCATCCCATGACGTCACAAGATCGATGACACATCGTTGTAAATGATGAATGAGTTCATCGACCATGAGCAAGCCATCCCTTGTCGTCGGATTTAATGTGGAATCAATGTCCCCGGCTTGTTTCTTAAAGAATCATTAGCATCATCCTTCGTTATTTACTACCTTTGTTCCGCTGTGCTTAAGCTTAATAAAACACTAAACAGGTCTCGTCATTCCAGATTATATAATTCTTTAAAAATATAATAAAAATAAATTTGAATTAAAAGAATTAAGTTCAAGCCCCTACTGAAACTGTATTTCTAGTTGATTTTTTCTCTATAAAATAACAAATCTTCCAGTGTATTGTTGAATTTAAGTATGTTAAAACTCGTTGAAAACATTCAAATTTTTTGCTTTTGCTGACGGTAATTCAACAACAACAAGCTAGGCCGAGATACACAAAGTTTATCTGAATTTTTTATGTTATAAAGTTCACAAACAAAGTGCAGCTTAGACATAATCAAAAGGAGCTTAAGCCGAGTGTAACATTACGTTTGAATAAATTATCATTATAATCAAGGAACAGAATATAAATACTGAGATTTTAATGTTTACTATTTACATGGGATAGTCATCTCTAGTGGTTCTAGTGGAAAGAAATCGCCACAACACATAGATCTAATTTTAAATTTGTCTCCCAAGAATTGTCGTACCGTGTGCTGTGACTCGCTGGAAAGATACTGAGTGCTTGTGCTCTTGTTGATGTGTCCGACACTCAAAGGGTCGACACACCAACTCCGCTAACAGTAAGACACACCAACTCCGCTAACACTATCTCACAAACAAACAACATTTCTGCTATGACCCTACGAAAAAATGTTTCTCGCATTAAAGGCACAAGATGAACACATTTTAATACAGCCAAAACTAAAACTTCTCAATTAAAATATGCATGGAGTTATAAGCTTATAATCGTCTATCTGTGACAAAAACAGATGTCTCTAGAGGCATATCTTACTTAGATAGTACCTGACCGCATGGAATAATGGGAACACTCGGATACAGGTAAAACAACTCACGTCCACGTTTCTATAGATGCCAATAGGATCATTATTTTCATACCTTAGCTATAACGCAAATCATTTTTCGATTTAATAATTTGTACTATGGGAAAATGTGTGGCACGATAGAATCAAGAGGACTAAGATGTTTTGTCTGAAATATTTTCTCCATAAAATCTTTTGTCCTGATATATTTTGTTATGATATATATTGTCCGCGAGATCTTTCGACATGATATATTTTATTCTGTGCTTGGGATATCGTTTCTATGATATTTTTCTAACAAAATTTATCCTGAGATCATTTGTCATGGAACCGAAAAAAAAAACACTTTTTGTAGAATCAATCCCAATCTGTTTTTAACCTAATGAAAGTAAATAGAATTCTCTATAATTACTTGTGTTTTTCATTGAAGTTTCTACACCAAAACGTCGAGCGGAATTTGGAATTAAAGGAGTAGTAAATTAAAAACGAAAGCATCGAATGGTTTATCCCGAAAAATGCCAAAAAACTTGCTAGCATGGAGTACAAAAAGTCGACAGCGCTAACGGCAATCAAACTTGGGATGCCGAAGCCGATCGCGATAAAAATAACTTGTGGGACCCCCGTAAACAAATACATGCAGGCCAAGATTAAAACCATCTTGATTATCCGCTTCTCTCGCTTAGGAAGTCCGGCAGTTTTCGCACTTTTGGCTTCGGAAAATTTCGTGGCTTGCCCGCGGAATTCCGAAGATGTCCGGAGACCTCGGTACATCAACACGGCGCACACGAAGACACAGCTCTGGCAGACGATGGCTAGACTGATGCCGAACATGAAGTCGTTGTACAAACACATCATCGCGTAAAGCTCAGTTGATTCAAATACAAATATCGTTGCGTTGTTTTCAGGGTTGCGTATTGGTGCTATTCGCATTGTACCGAATAATGGTGCGTAGTTCAAGACAACGAACACTAAAAGCGCTATTAGAACTACCCTGGCTTTAGTAGTACTGCAAATTATGTTGACTTTAAATGGTTGGGTCAGACACAGACATCTCTCTATAGATATAAACAGAATCAAAGCAGAAGAAATATCTGCGAAAAAGCAACGAATCCATACTGTAATGATCAACATAGTATCTGCGTCAAAGACATTGTTTCCCGGCCAGAGTTTTTCTATGTAAGTTATAGAATAGATCAGACAACTGACCGAGTTGAAGAAATCACTGACCGACAGACAGTACAAGGTCAGGTTGACCCTCTCCTGCAGACCAAGACGGATGAACACGACCTGGTTTATGACGTTGCTGACCACTCCAAAAAATGCCAGACCTGAGACTAGCACCAGACTAAAGCACAGATGGTAGTAAAACTCCGTGATGCCCCAAGACTCGGTTTTGTTAAATCCTTCCATCACTAATTGTTAAACCTGAATCACCGAGTTTTAATTTAATTAATTTTTTAACTTCCTTCAGCCTAAGTGTAATAGCACTGGTCTTTAGACAGTGATTTAAAGTCTGTTTAAACTTATAGTCATAATATAAAAAAACAACGTAGTTGTAACTTAAACAAAACGAAACAAAATATAGCCTCGTGTCAAATAGTCACAATAACACTTTTCCTTGCTTAAATATGTTTACTCTATTGATATTTGTAGAGTTTTATATTTTAAAAAAAATTAAATACTCTTTAGGCACCATACTGTTTACAACCTTTATAAAATAAAACTGATGTTAACGTTTATAAACTTCTCCGTGTCTTTTGTGTATATAATATTTTTTAAGAAAAAAATGAATCGGTTTATAATACGTATCACACCATGCGTAATTTTTAAAAATATAGCAATAAATCCTATTCAAATAAAAAAATCTTTACAACAGATTTATGTCACAAATTTAAACTAAATAAAACCACCAGGAGCTTAACGTGACAACTTGTCGATTGTCTCCAACTGTGAGCTACAATATGTCAACAAATGTTAGCAGGATGGGGGGTCTGTTGTTGGGTCGTTAAACACGGCTAGAGACTTGTAGGAACGTCGTCAATTTTTCCGTTAACCGCACTTTTATTACATAATCTTTTTCCAGGCTGGAAGAGATTTGATAATGGATAATTAAACCTATCAGTGGGTGGTGAGAATTTATAGTCGTGCAATATTTTGCTACTATTTTCCTCATTATTTTAATATAATTTAGATATTAAATGAAGCGGCTGTGAAAAGATGTTTTGTGCAAAGATGCAGTACATTCATGCAATTTTTACTGAGAATAACATTAATTTTATCATACAAGGAGAACGTTTTTGACAATGTTTTTAAATGCGGGAGTAATCTCCCCTAGACTTTCTCGTATATTCTTAAATATCACTAAGGAAGATGGTACTTCCAGTGAAATTAGGATATAGAATTGTTTTTTTTTTTTAAAGAATGGCGTACCAATTGTACGTATTCGATAATGTGTACAATAGCACGGAAAATTAAAACTTTATAAAGGAAAGATTCATTAATTTTTAAAAAGTTAATTTAACATCTAATTAAGTCACATTTTAATGTCGCAATTCGTCGTCATTGAGTTTTTACCTACATGAAAAGTTTAAAACAAATCGCTCCAGCGGAAGTGAAGTTTTTGAGAAATCAGAAATACTGTTAAGTATTACTTTCGGCCTCCGGAAATCTCTCAAAATGTGAAAGCTTTAGGATAATAAGATCTTATATTTATGTATAAAATTGTGTTCACATAAATGAAACGGTACTAACGTTATCGGTATTTTAGAAACCAGAATTAGTATAAAAAACCACTTCTCGTATCGGAGGTAGCTGGTGTAAATTAAATATGATATTAGCTGGTGTAAATTAAATATGATAGTAGCTGGTGTAAATTAAATATGATATTAGCTGGTGTAAATTAAATATGATATTAGCTGTCGTAAATGATACACCCCGTGACTAAAATGACACAGATGTCCACTCCTCGAAAATTGTCCTGACAATTTTGCGTGATTCTAAGGGCCCCTTCAAATTTACCCACTTAAATGCGGTCCCGATTGAAATAGATAAAAAGATTGGGGTATCTACGACATTAAACCACACAAACATGTTCCGGTGACATAGCTTCAAACAATTGTCGACAGGTGTGTTTTTATTCAAAATAACTTCCGAAGATACAACTTCCCCTGTTTCAAACAATGTTTCTAAAACTTCATTAAAAGTTAATTTCTTAATAAATTTCAGATTTTTAAAGAAGCATCGTCTTCTAGAATACATTTCTTTTTACAAGCTTTTGTTTAATTTGCTGCCTGTCGTGCTTTTTACAAGCTTTTATTTAACTAACTTTATTTTAACTCACTTCCTCGTCAGTCTGTCTGTCTAGATCGAAACGCCGGAGCGAAAATTCAGACACTTTTACTTGACCGATACTATTCACAGTTGGCATGTGGGTCAATACATGAAGACAATGCAATCTGAATTTAAATTTGACTTAATTGGATGCCTAATTAATTTTTTATGAATTAATTAAAATTTGGACCGAATTAGTAGACATTTCTATCGAACCGCACCACACGCGTCATCACGTTCAATAGCGCGTCATCGCGTTTCAATAGGCGCGCAATGGTTTTTAGTCATAAAACTCTAGTGTAAATAAAAACATGTAAAGTACTAAAAAAATTCATAAAAAACGTTTTAATAACAAGCTGTTATGTACTAATGCACTAAAAAGTAGAAAATATATTATAGACTACTATTTAAATAACTATAAAGAAAAGCGTGGGTGTCTTCCTAAACATTAGTAAAGGTATCCAATAGATTCTAAAGTGACTCACGATTTTCTTTATAGTTATTTAAATAGTAGTCTATAATATATTTTCTACTTTTTAGTGCATTAGTACATAACAGCTTGTTATTAAAACGTTTTTTTATGATTTTTTTTTTTACTTACTACGACCATTATGGCTTGAATCTCACAAGTGAAATTTCGACCGTTTCTACCGAATTGATTTCTTTCAAACTAGGCAATTATTTACATTTTAAAGCATTGATTTTTTTTTTACTTTCTCGTATTTAGAGTATAGAGAAAGTAATCGTGCACAAAAATGAAATGATATATTAACAGTTTTCGTCGTTTTATACCTCCGCACTTTATTATATACGAATATAAAAGGCACATTATAATCGAGCAACAATCTAAATCGACATTTTGCTACATCTTGTCATTTTATAACATTCCGGAGTCGAGAAACTTTATTTTTCAATCCTGTCCGTATGTGTTTGTATGTAAACACGATAAACAGAGTACCATTTTAGCTAGATTGACGAAATTTCATACTTACGTATTATGTCAAATTCTTAGTTTCAGTTTTTAAGCGATTTCCGGTGACCGGAAGTGATGCTTACTACACTTCTGGTTTCTCAAAAGCTTATATTTTGAGTAACATTTAAATTTAGCAGACGAAATTTCAAATGTAAGTATTAGATAGTATGAGCAGTCGTTTATCAATGTTTGAACGATTTCTGTTAATAGGAGGTGGTACTTTACTTTATTTCCGTGAGGACGCCATAACTTGAGCACTGTTTCAGTTAGGTAGACGAAATTTCAATTATAAGTATGAGACTTTTATTTGGATCATTCTCAAATTATGAATGCCATCCGATATTTGGAAGTTGTACTTTATTTCCGGGTTTTAAAATACAGATCAAATAAGTGCCATTACAGTTTGATGTTAAAAAAATCAATACATAGATATAAGATCGTACTGTCTTTATTCAAATTTTGAGTGAGTTTCGGGGACCGCAAGGGAGTATTTTACTTTATTTCCGTTTTTTTTTAAAGATCACCTCTACCTGACCGATTTCTTGCAAACTTTTCACATAGATCTTGACTCGGAAAATTAACACTGTAACATAATTATAATGGGACTTAATTAGATGTTTAATTAACTTTTTAAAGATGTTCCGCTCAATTAAGCACACATTATTGACGTTCATTTTTTGCGTAATTTGTTTTTCTAATAACAGGTCAGTACTATCAGCGATAATTTCACAACCTCTATAATTTACTAGCTTCTTTGCTTTGTGTGATTCACTACATTTTTTTTAAAAAGTAAACATTTCGGTAATGTTTAAATCTTCGTAAATTTAAAAAAAAGTTTTTCATGATCTAATTTATTTGTCTATGAATTTCAACACCGGATCGCCTTTCGAAATTTGGCGTTAAATTCAAATAAACAAAAAAGGATAAAACGATGTGGCTTGCACCGAAGAAAGCCAGCAGGCTCGAGATGACCAGGTAGTGAACACCGAACGAACTCTCCAGCACATCGGGTAAGAAGAAGCTGGCGAGGATACAAGCCAAAATCGTTTAGACATTGCGCTAGATTTGATGCTGTTCTCTTCAGTGCAGTACTTTGAGCAGCACCGAAACGCAGAAGATCTCCTGAGACCTCTGTGCATTAGAACTGCGCAAAAGAAAATGCAGCTTTGGCACAAGATGGCCAACGTGATGCCGAACATGAAGTCATTGTAGAGGCACATCTGCTGGAAGAAGTCAGACGCTAGAAAAACAAAAACAGTTTGGTTCGTGTTGGGGATAAAATTCGGAACAACACGCATTGCGCCAAATTGTGGTGCGTAGTTTAAAACAACGAACACAACTATTGATGCTAGAACGATCCTAGCTTTCGCAGTACTGCAAGTTGTGTTGACTTTAAAAGGTTGGGTCAGGCATAGACATCTCTCTATAAACAGAATCAAAGCAGAAGAAATATCTGCGAAAAAAAGAACGAACCCTCGTCATAATGATTAACACTGTGTCTGGGTAAAAAAATATAACTTTTCTGCCGTAGTTTTTCTATGTAAGTTGTAGAATAAATCAGGCAACTGATCGAGTTAAAAAAATCACTGACCGACAGACAGTACAAGGTAAGGTTGACCCTATCCTGCAGGCCAAGACGGATGAACAAGATCTGATTCATAACGTTACTGACCACTCCAAAAGCCGCCAGACCTGAGATTAGCACCATATTAAACCACAGGTTGTCGTAAAACTCGAAGTCTGATAGCCTATTACCAAATGAAGAATTATATCTCTCCACCTCCCCCATAACTATTCTTTTTGTATTTACTTATTTAAATTTCAACACACTTACTTATAAGTAAAGCTCTCCTTTTAGGTCTATCTATCTGTATTGCAAATGAAAAATGAGTTGATATGTTTCTTGACCTCGACATATGAAGGGACGGTGTGGTCAGCACTATGTTTAGAGAACACACTTATAAAGCAGCTTTTAATTGTTGGCTAAAAATGAAAGACTGTGGCATTTTATTGCAATGATTTAAAACAGCAGAGCACAAATAAAAGTCTTTATTATTATATTTTAATTTTTACACAAAAATTATAAATGTTTCATCTCCTCTTTGTAAAGTATCTACTTTTTTCGACGTTTTGAAAAAACAAATTGTATTGATTGCATCTGGTTTTAAAAATTACTGTATTTTTTTGGCTGTTTTGTTAAAATTTGGATTATATTACAATAAAAATCATTTTTACACAATCTGTTGATTCATTTTCGAACGTCTGTGGATGAGGTAAATATAATTTTTAAAGTTTTCAAATTATTTTTAATCATTATAATTTAGCTGAGTTTAGAGCTAGATAACTTTTAATTTAGCTGAGTTTAGCGCTAGATAACTTATAATTTAGCTGAGTTTAGAGCTAGATAACTTTTAATTTAGCTGAGTTTAGAGCTAGATAACTTTTAATTTAGCTGAGTTTAGAGCTAGATAACTTTTAATTTAGCTGAGTTTAGAGCTAGATAACTTTTAATTTAGCTGAGTTTAGAGCTAGATAACTTTTAATTTAGCTGAGTTTAGAGCTAGATAACTTTTAATTTAGCTGAGTTTAGAGCTAGATAACTTTTAATTTAGCTGAGTTTAGAGCTAGATAACTTTTGCAATTTTCTCCCCATCTATAAAACAATTTCATGATCAAACCACTTTATTTATTTTTTTGTTAACAATTTGATAAAACATTCTGTAGAGATTACTGATAAGAGATTCACAACGTGAGAAAAAATTTCCAACATTTCTTTTTAAAAACATTATTTATGTTTCATAGTAAAATTGCATGGCTATTAAGAAGCAATGAAGAAGCAAACAAAGCAATGTTGTAAATCCGCAACAAACGATTTTATAAAAACATCTGACAGAAAAATAATTTTTTTACCGTCAAACCAGAAAGGTTGAATTAGCGGGGAGCGTGAGTTAATTGTCGACAACAAATTTCACGTGCTTGCGTCACTGGAAAAAATACAATTACGGACACACGCACTCGTGATAACATTGTGGCATAGAATATTCAAATGTTAAATGTGACAAATTCTATAGAACAGAGTGACTGGAAATGATACGCGCAAAAATCTACGTTTATAATTTATTGGTGAATTTAAGGTTTTCACCTGAATAATCTTTACATTAAATGAGACAATGAATCTCGCATATTATCCCACCCTCCCCCTTCCAAGTCAATTACCATACTACCATTTTCCCACCGTCTTTACCCACCACCTTACTTAAGTTACCTCTGCCCATTACTTTCCTGTTATTTAACCATTTGTAAATACCCCCTATCTTTAGAATAACCTAGTCTACCTGTTATTCTTGAATAACCATGGGTTTCGGGAGTAATCCATAAATGACGTCACGTTTGTTTGAAGATTTTTTAATTTCTTCTTCCATTCCCACTGTCACACATCGTCACAAAAGTCAGACCCCACATTCAAAAAGACGTCACGCCTCAGGCAACATGTTATTTTATTTTTAAAACACCGATTTCGGCTGAGCATGAGTCTGACCACACTATCCCTTTTTATGCTTAGGACACAGAAACAGATGAACTCTACTTCACCTGCCCCGTGTCCCGCCAAGCCCCATGAGGCAACTTTATCATTCATATCTTTAAAAAATTTTTTTTTTTTACATTGACATGATGAATCTCAAACCCGTACCACCCTCATAATAACTATTACACTATCATCTCTGCATTCTGGGCACTTCCGATTACGTAAAAAATTAGTGAGATACCATTCTTAGAGTCAACGTAAGAAACTTGAGTTACGCGAATAGGCCTGTATTATTTAAAATTAAATTATATCCCAACTTATCCAATTCCATAGCTAAACATTACTAAACAAACAAAGGTTTATTTAAAAAAAAAAATAATTAAGGCCTGAAATAGTTTGGTATAGAAACTCATTATTGGCTTAGATTCTAGATCTAGAAAGAGCTAGGTCTAAATATCTAGCTCTAGATCTAGAATCTACGGCTGGCTTGTGGCTTAAGTCTAGTTTTTCCGTAGATATAGATAAATTCCTTGTATTCTCAAATTGCATTATCAAATTAGAAGAAATGCGCAGCGTATCCAAATGAAAATTAATAATAGTGTTTGAACCTAAAAAAACAGCAAACAGACGTATCGTTAAAGCTATAGCCGACAGAAACAAATTTAGCTTTATAATGAGTTAAACTTTTAAATGGGCAAGATGGTCTTCCATGGAAAAAAAACTAAATTAATCACGTGACTTCACCATAAATAAAGTAACTGTTCTGAACTTTTACAATTAAAGTGGTGTTTTTACCTACCAATGAATATATCAATAAATTAATTAACGTCTTTAGATGAATTTGTTATTAACAATTTGGTAAAAAAAAAGAACATTATTCTCTACAGAAATACATATTTTACAGCTCTACACAAAGTGTAGATGTTTTCATGTAACCAAACAGACATACAAAAACAAAAAAAACAAAATAAATAAAATAAATATACAAATTTGTAAACAAACTCGAATTTTAGTAGTATACTAGACTACCCGTTATTCTTGAATAACCGTGTGTTTCGGGGGTCATCCATAGATAGTGTAATGTTTTTGTTTGAATTTTTTTTTTCTTTCCACTTGCATTCCAACTATCACACATGTTAACAAAAAGCCAGATCCCACAAACTAAGGCGTAATAGTGCTCACAAGGGAGTCCGGGGCGCTCTAGGTCACTCAACCACTAGGGCCCTGACGGCTGTGCCTGGTTCAGTTTTACCATTGAATCAAGTTGTACTCCTGACCCGCTTGAGCAGAACAAGAAATCAACACAGTGATAAAATTGCCGCTTGAGAATCTGGGCAACACACCGCATCTAAAGCTTACTTTTATATTCCATATATAGATAAAAACCGTAAAGTACCGAGGCGCCGCCCATCTGAAATTTTTTTTTCTTTATAGTTACTTAAATAGTAGTGTCATTAAAGAAAATCGTTTATTTTCTCCGTTTTACATAAAAGCTGGTTGTTAAAACGTTTTTATGCATATTTTTTCATGACTTTAAAATTCTTAATACAATAGAGTTGCATGACTAAACACTATTGAGCACCAAATAAACATTAAAATGCACTTATAATAGTGGGGAATAATATGCTTCGATGGGTCACCCTGCTTTATTTAGGAAATTTTAATTAATTCATAAAAACTTAACTTAGCATCCAAGTAAGTAAAATTTTATGTCAGATGTGAAACGAATCAGTCAGTCAGAAGTGCTCGAACTTTCGCTCGTCAGATTAGATTTATGACCACAGAGGAAGCAAGTTAAATAAAAGCTCGCAATGAGCACACATTTCTCCGTACATATTTCGTGAAAGTTTTGGTTTCCGTATGTCTTCAGTGTCCTAAAATGTGCAGCTAAATCAGTAATGTTCTCGGTAATAAAGAACGATCGAGTGATTGGCCATCCGAGTTCTAGGATATCACAAGCAGGTATTTATCAACAAGTCTAAAATGATTTTAACTGAGTGTAAGAAACAAATAACTGTGTAAGTAATTGGCCAAAATAAATGTCAAATTGTTTACTTCTTTTTGCCGAGCAATGTGAGACGGAAGTTTGTGCTGAAGTTGAAGTAGATGAAAAAGCTCAAAGCTCCATTGGCTGTGGCCACGATGATGAGTACGCATGTCATAAACTCAAACAGGTTCCTGTAGTTTACCGCGTACAGCTCAGGGAAGATGATTCTCACAAGCACAAAAATGATTTGTGGGATCCCAGTGGGGATGTACAGACACGCCAACATGAGAACCATCTTCACAACCCGTCTCTCCTTCCGGGATAACGGACTTCCGGTTAGATTGGATTCCTTCTCCTTGGACAGTTGCCCGAACTCTTTGGAGTTGTCACGAACTTCTGAAGACTTTTTCAGGCCTCTGTACATGAGGATAGCACAGACAAACACACAGACTTGACACAGAAATGACAACGTGAATCCAAATAGATAATCGTTGTACATGTTTAATATCTGAAAATCTTCTGATGGGCCGAATGACCGGAGCGTGCGGTTATTTTCTGTATTGGTTAACGGAATTATATTCATGGTACCCATAAGTGGAATATAGTTTATAACAACAAACGTTGCCATAACAACAAGGATAACTCTAGTCTTCGTAGGTGTCGACTTGGTGTTGAAAATAAAAGGCAAAGTGACACACAGACATCGCTCGATGGAGATGAAGACTGTAATAGCCGAAGATATATCAGTAAACATACTTCTAAAAACTATAAGTACGAATGTAATCACGTCATAGACAATGTCAGTTGGTACGGCAATGACGTTAAACAGAACGGCAGTGGTGAAGGCGGTGCAGAAGAAGCTGGTCAAAAACTCGCTGGCCGACAAGGCGAACAGCGTGAGGTTGACTCGATCCTGCAACCCCTGACGGATGAACGTTGCGCAGTTGACGGAGTTGCCGATGACGGCGAAGACGGAGATGAAGTACATGAAGAAGATGACGATCCGGTAGTCGAAGTACAGCTCGTGGTCCTCGTGGACCTCCAGAACATTCCCACTCGAGTCATTGAATGTCATTGTTAGAGTGGACAGTCTGGAGTTATTGGACGATTTTGTAATTCGTTAGAACCTGGTGGCTTTTGTGGAAATTCATTTACAGTTATTTTCCTTAGAAATAGTTTTCCTTCAATCAATGTCTTTTATTTTCGGTTAAATGAGTTCGCTTGTTAATAAAACATTATTCTTCTAACTCGATACATGAAATGTCTTAAATTAAATAAAATTCAGACTACCTATTAAAGGAACTTATTTTAGATACCTAGATGCCACACGGAGCAAAGTATCTAACACTATTTTATGTAGCTTGATGTTTGCAACTGCTTTTATCTAATCCTAAAGAAGGTGTCACAGTTCGTAGATGTCTCTAGCTAACCTCTACCCTAATCTTTAGCCTAATTTCCACCCTAAACTTAAACTGAACATTAGACATCATTTTCCGTAACGATTGGCGTCCGAATATGCCACAAATAAAGGTGTCTGATGTCACAAATAAAGGTCTATGATGCCACAAATAAAGGTCTATGATGTCACAAATAAAGGTCTATGATGCCACAAATACAGGTCTATCATGCCACAAATAAAGGTCTCTGATGTCACAAATAAAGGTCTATGATGCCACAAATAAAGGTCTATGATGCCACAAAGACAGGTCTATCATGCCACAAATAAAGGTCTATGATGTCACAAATAAAGGTCTCTGATGTCACAAATAAAGGTCTCTGATGCCACAAATAAAGGTCTCTGATGTCACAACTAAAGGTCTATGATGTCACAAATAAAGGTCTCTGATGCCACAAAGAAAGGTCTCTGATGTCACAAATAAAGGTCTATGATGCCACAAAGAAAGGTCTATGATGTCACAAATAAAGGTCTATGATGTCACAAATAAAGGTCTCTGATGTCACAAATAAAGGTCTATGATGCCACAAATAAAGGTCTATGATGTCACAAATAAAGGTCTCTGATGTAACAAATAAAGGTCTCTGATGCCACAAATAAAGGTCTCTGATGTCACAACTAAAGGTCGCTGATGCCACAAAGACAGGTCTATGATGTCACGACTAAAGGTATCTGATGCCACAAAGACAGGTCTATGATGTCACAAATAAAGGTCTATGATGTCACAAATAAAGGTCTCTGATGTCACAACTAAAGGTCTATGATGTCACAAATAAAGGTCTATGATGCCACAAAGACAGGTCTATCATGCCACAAATAAAGGTCTCTGATGTCACAAATAAAGGTCTATGATGCCACAAATAAAGGTCTATGATGTCACAAATAAAGGTCTATGATGCCACAAATAAATGTCTCTGATGCCACAAATAAAGGTCTCTGATGTCACAACTAAAGGTCTATGATGTCACAAATAAAGGTCTATGATGCCACAAAGAAAGGTCTATGATGTCACAAATAAAGGTCTATGATGCCACAAAGACAGGTCTATCATGCCACAAATAAAGGTCTCTGATGTCACAAATAAAGGTCTATGATGTCACAAATAAAAGTCTATGATGCCACAAATAAAGGTCTATGATGCCACAAAGACAGGTCTATCATGCCACAAATAAAGGTCTCTGATGTCACAAATAAAGGCCTCTGATGCCACAAATAAAGGTCTATGATGCCACAAAGACAGGTCTATCATGCCACAAATAAATGTCTATGATGCCACAAATAAAGGTCTCTGATGTCACAAATAAAGGTCTCTGATGCCACAAATAAAGGTCTATGATGCCACAAAGAAAGGTCTATGATGTCACAAATAAAGGTCTATGATGCCACAAAGACAGGTCTATCATGCCACAAATAAAGGTCTCTGATGTCACAAATAAAGGTCTATGATGTCACAAATAAAGGTCTATGATGCCACAAATAAAGGTCTATGATGCCACAAAGACAGGTTTATCATGCCACAAATAAAGGTCTCTGATGTCACAAATAAAGGCCTCTGATGCCACAAATAAAGGTCTATGATGCCACAAAGACAGGTCTATCATGCCACAAATAAAGGTCTATGATGCCACAAATAAAGGTCTCTGATGTCACAAATAAAGGTCTCTGATGCCACAAATAAAGGTCTATGATGCCACAAAGAAAGGTCTATGATGTCACAAATAAAGGTCTATGATGTCACAAATAAAGGTCTCTGATGTCACAAATAAAGGTCTCTGATGCCACAAATAAAGGTCTATGATGCCACAAAGAAAGGTCTATGATGTCACAAATAAAGGTCTATGATGTCACAAATAAAGGTCTCTGATGCCACAAATAAAGGTCTATGATGCCACAAATAAAGGTCTATGATGTCACAACTAAAGGTCTCTGATGCCACAAAGACAGGTCTATTATGTCACAAATAAAGGTCTATGATGCCACAAAGACAGGTCTATGATGCCACAAAGGCAGGTCTATGATGCCACAAATAAAGGTCTCTAATGTCACAACTTAAGGTCTCTAATGTCACAACTAAAGGTCTATGATGCCACAAAGAAAGGTCTATGATGTCACAAATAAAGGTCTCTGATGTCACAAAGACAGGTCTCAAGACACCATTTATCACACGCACAATGTATTTAGTCACTATCGAAAACTTTTGATTGCTGGGCATAAAATACAAACATCAGGTACATAAACGTTCTGTTTAAAGCACATCTCTTATCCTAAGCTCAGTCTGTCTTGACACTTATCATAAACATTCTGTTTTAAACACATCTCCTATGGCAAGCTAAGTCTGTCTTGACACCTATCATAACGTTGAACTTCTAAACACCTCCTCTCTCAAACAAGGTGTGCCTGTTTTGAAACTACATTGGGAATTTCTTTATTTATATATGTTCTATTTTATCTCCGGAACCGTAATTTATTACATACAACAAAGTTATGAAGATAACCTAAATCTTCAATGATGATGTATTTTCAACATCAAATATATAGATAATTTTTTCTTTAATAAACACAAAGTATTTCTTTGTCGATAAATTGATAATTGGAATGTAGAAAATAAAACTATTTTCAAAGGGAAATAATCGCAATGTATTAACAGGGAGATAACGTTTTGATCATGAAGTACTAACAAGTATGCTGAAAGTATTTTTGCTCTCGTTAATTTAAAATAACCGTGACAAGTCAAGAAGTTCTGAAACAATTTTCAATGTTTGGTTATTTTAATATTGTATTGATCTAAAATCGTTTTAATTTTTTTCAGATCAGGATTGGTTAATTCGCTTTTTTTTTTCTTTTCAAGGAATAAACTTCAGAAAATCAGCGATTGGCTCTCACCAGCTTTCAGTATTTTAGAGTAGTCATCTTGTCGTTACAATTTAGTTTTTTGTCCCTCAGACACTCCAGATGGAAATGCTTTATCGCCGGTGCTTGATAGCTTAATGTATTTTCGTTCAGCAAACCACAAATCTTTGCTCAATAATTTATCTTTCACAAGACCACTAGACTTGATTTAAACTTTGGGTTAAAACTGATTCATCAAGTCAGACACAAAATTAAATCAATATTCCCTTCTCGTAGTGTTTCTTGTGTGACCATGGCGGAACGATTTCCACGAGTAAATTGACACGACCCTTGACCTCGCCAGCAATAATCTGAAGATGATCTTAACGATGGGATGAGAGGATGTGCTCGATTACCAGGTGGCTGAGTAGACGGAGGTTCGATTACTTTTCGCCATATAACAGAAATATTTTAAAACCGAATAATTTGTTGTTTGTTTGTTGTTGTTGTTGTTGTTTTTTTTTTGTATTTTTTTTTTAAATTTTGAAACAAAAATTCTCATCTAACTATATAATACCGCGTTAATTTAATACATTCTTCAGGGTTTACATTTCTATTTTTCTCTTGTTTATTTCTGACAATATGTAAAAACTTTGTAATTACGTAATAATTAGAATAAAGTTTCATTGCTAGAAATTGTTTGCGGGAGATTTACCTTGTTTATCGCCACACATAGATTCACATTTGTTTTTTCAATATCTGATATCTAAGGATTACTTTCTCGATAGCTCAAGAGTTAGAACTACGTTCAATTTCTTATAGCTCTAGCTAGAGTTACATTGACTTTTTTAGAGCTTTAGAAGCCTAGTAACGCAAATATCCTAGCCGAACCTTACGGTTCACATTCACTTCAACAGGAAAAGTATATGGCCCTTAATAGGGGCGGATTAAGCTTGCGCGGGGCCCCCGGCTGAAATTGTTTTTTTGGCCAATATATATATATATATATATATATATATATATATATATATATATATATATATATATATACACGTGTGTGGGCGTATTAGATATTTTGTAAAAAAAATTGAAACTTGTGATGCAAACATTAAAACCTTAGTTTTTATAATGAAAACCAACATTAAGCAGTAAATTTGGGGGCCCCTAAACATTGTAGGCCCCTGACTGCAGTCCTCTCACCCCCCCCCCCCCTCTTTAATCCTCTACTGGCTCTGAATAAATACCATATTCTCAGAAATGCAATACTAAGGGGTAGAAAATTGATCTGCTTGACCCCTCTGTTTAGGGGGACGGAGTGGTCTAGCGGTAGAGAGCTGGACTGCTAACCAGTAAATCTCGAGTTCGAATCTAGGTTCAAGTCAGTAGACCGTCCCTGAGTCCACCCAACTCTGATGGGTACCTAACTCACGTTAGGGAAAGTAAAGGCGGCTGGACATAGTGCTGACCACACTATCTCTTAATATGCCGAGGTCACAGAAACAAGTGAACTCTACTTCCTTTGCCCTATAGACCGTCAGGTTTGGAAAGGGAACTTTACTTTTTACCCCTCTGCTTGACCCATTAATTGGGCGAATAATAAGGCCAATGTGTTGTGTTTGGAAGATGCCTGGAAGAAACTCTGCTAGTAACACCCACCCACCCCTCTCGCGTGGTCGTCATAAATGGATGACGCATAACGGCTGGGCAGGAGTTTGGGTCTAGAGAAAAAATAATTGTATGGGGAGACGGGGCGTTACAGGGGTGAGGTGGGCTCAGTGGGAGATGAGTTTGTGTAGTTGGTTCAGACGACAGTCCGTTGTCCAAAGTTATTTACTCATAATTTTAATTGCACCGAACGGAAAGGGAAAGACTAGAAAGTACAAGTATGATGAGAGAGGGCACACTGAACAACAATGTAGTTGAATGTTTCAGATATGTTGTGGAAAAAAAAATATATAGACGATCCTTTAAAATTTATAATAGCCCAGGCTTATGATTTCATTTACACCTGTTTTAAGGTAAGAAATACAGTTTAGCTTTAAGTCAGAGTTGCAGGTTATGTTTATGATTAGATTTAGATTCAGTGTTTCAGTTATGCCTTTAGGTGAACATAAACAAGTTTATAAAACATTTGCATTATATTTTTTATTTCGTAAAGGTCTGCATCAGAATGTATCAATTAATAAGTTTACACTACTGGTGTACTAAAAATACAACTTTTCAATTGTTCAAATCAATATCTAGCATTAGATTTAATGTATAACTAGCCGTTACCGGCTAGGCTTTGCTCTAGCCATTTGTAGACAAATCTAAATTTAATTTATAACTGAAACAAGAGTGTGTTTTTAATTTTGAAATAAACAGCAACAAACAGCAATAAACAGCAATATACAGCAATAAACAGCCCTACATAAAGCTACGCTCAAAACAGCACCATGTACACTTTTACCGAATTCTAAAATTAACTTACTCGATAACACGCTTCGTTACACAAATATAATTAGCGTCAGCGTCAAATCATTAAACAGAATTCACTTGTTACTTAATTTCCCTATCCTGGCGAACAGCAACCCCATATGATACAATTTGAATATCCAGAATGTAATGTCGGAAGATTGTAATGTGAGATTTTATAGCTATTTACGTCGTCAGTGTAAACAATAGCAAGCTGTTACATGAGAGTAAAATAAAGGAAAACAAAAATATAAGCATGTGTGGCAGAATATTGCAAACACACACACAACACACAAACACACACAGCACACTCTATACCGACATAAAAACAAAAGCCACCAGTACCCATAAGATGTTAAACTACAGAAGTAAAACTTAAATGTTAAACCATATGTATAAGTTCGCAAATAATATTAAAACATATTTTAAAATCTTAAGAATTACAAAAATAAGCAAACAACATAAAATTCAACATAAATTTTAACCGAAATGTGACATGCTTTAACCGGGTGTAGGACGTTACCCATTCAAACTCATCACCCGGTCATTTGCCCCCGCTTAATTACCTCCTGTCAAATTACCACCCAGCGTAATTATTCCACGACAGAATACATAATATACCTCATTTTTCTCCATATTAATCTCACAATCCTCTACTCTGTTTTTTAACCAACTCCTATCTCATTGAGCGACGTCACGTAACGTCTAGATGTGCCAGAACACTTTGGAGTTGCAAGCGAATAGATAGATAAATTCAGTTGGGTTAGTGTTATGATACGTTACAGTTGGTATATTATTGTTATGGTATAGCTAAGGTCAGTTTATGAGTATGATACTATGTTAAGATTTTGGTAAGTGTTATTAAATTTCAAAAGGACTAAAAATCGAATTCGTTTTTTCATACTGCTTTTGAGTTTTAAAAAATCAGGAATGCAATTTGTGGTTGGTGTATTTGTATACCTATACTTATTTCTGATATATCCTTAAATTATCCCTCCTGTAAATCTCTCTTTTAAATGACAGCTGGATAATAGATTGGGATTAATTTCCAACAGTAGTTGTAATGGCGGTGTAATTGACGGGGATGTAAAGAATGGGGTGGGTTAGTGGAAAATGACCTTCAGTAATTAACAGGTTGTTATGTAAAGAATGGGGTGGGTTAGTGGAAAATGACCTTCAGTAATTAACAGGTTGTTATGTAAAGAATGGGGTGGGTTAGTGGAAAATGACCTTCAGTAATTAACAGGTTGTTATGTAAAGAATGGGGTGGGTTAGTGGAAAATGACCTTCAGTAATTAACAGGTTGTTATGTAAAGAATGGGGTGGGTTAGTGGAAAATGACCTTCAGTAATTAACAGGTTGTTATGTAAAGAATGGGGTGGGTTAGTGGAAAATGACCTTCAGTAATTAACAGGTTGTTATGTAAAGAATGGGGTGGGTTAGTGGAAAATGACCTTCAGTAATTAACAGGTTGTTATGTAAAGAATGGGGTGGGTTAGTGGAAAATGACCTTCAGTAATTAACAGGTTGTTATGTAAAGAATGGGGTGGGTTAGTGGAAAATGACCTTCAGTAATTAACAGGTTGTTATGTAAAGAATGGGGTGGGTTAGTGGAAAATGACCTTCAGTAATTAACAGGTTGTTATGTAAAGAATGGGGTGGGTTAGTGGAAAATGACCTTCAGTAATTAACAGGTTGTTATGTAAAGAATGGGGTGGGTTAGTGGAAAATTACCTTCAGTAATTAACAGGTTGTTATGTAAAGAATGGGGTGGGTTAGTGGAAAATTACTTCACTAATTAACAGGTTGTTATTAGTACGTTATGTTCGGCCGTAAGCCAAAAATTTGTGCCTTTCATATAATAGATAGTGTGTATTTGTGTGGTATGTATGTGCAGAGGCGTCGCGAGGCGGGGGCGGAGGTGAGGACTGCAATGGGTGACACCATTTAGGGAGGACAAAAAAATTGCAAGATATATTGAATAAATATGTTTTGCCAGTTCAATGAACGGTTAAAAAGTATTTTAAGTACATACTGAAGATCTCAACAAGGGGGGGGGGGGTCTGACACCATGGTGTAAAATTAGGTAGTTCAAACTGGCGAAAAAGTGCGTTTTAGGGTCAGTTTTTGCGGTTTTCAAAAAAAAAATTTCACTACTTCTAGTTGTTCTATAAGAATAAAAATTATATGTCAATAAAGTTTAAGCCTTTATCTATCGTAATCTGGTATTTTTATATCTGTAACACATGTTTGAATGTGTTTTATATTTGTTTGAAAAGTATCAGTTACGTCAACAAATTTCACCGTTTTGCGTGTTACGATCGACCCCACACTGTTTCATTTGGTTACGGCTTCGCGACGAAGCATTGTAGAAGCATAATCTTAATGTCATTTTAAAGAGCGAATTCTAGTCTATCGTTTGATGTATAAATTGAAAAAATAACTTGCTTATTTCATTTTAAAAAATCAGTTTTTAAACTTTAAATGACGATATATACACGAAAACAAACTAATTCTGTTTCAATCTTTACACCGATGTAAAGTTAACTTTTATAACTACTTTGTGTTGTAAATTCAAGTCTTTCTGATTTACGGTCGCGAAGCCGAACCCTCAATAAGCATATAACCCTCGAGTCAACTTTCAGCCCCGAGTCAGTTGCTCGCCGAACGGTTTTAAAGGTTGACGACCGATGATGCTAAACGGATTTTACCCTTGCTAGAGCCTTCAAACAAGTTGTAAGTATCATTTTTAAAGTTTCATTTCCATTTTAATAAATGAATTTTAAGTTTGAATGTCAGTTTGGTTTAATTAGCACACGTTATTAATGTAAATTTGAACCCTACTAGTCCACGGTTTTAGCGTGTGAACTATTCTTGTACACATGCCATGGTGTGTTTAAACGTGAAGCTATTTAATTCAGGACATTCTAGGGACTTAAAATATGGATGCACTTAACTATTAGATGCTAGTGTTTACTAATTCTTTAAAATCTATCGAATGGGATTAATGATAGGGTCGTATTACTACAGTTTATCTGGACTATCGCGTCAAAATTATGAATCGACAAATTCAAAATGGCCACCAGACATTCTTGGTTACTATGTGGACGAACTCAATTATTTACAGGGAACGAAGGTTAAATACTTATAAAATATTATTGAAACACAAAAGAAACTTATAATTGTAATAACTATACATTTTTATCAATTTATTTAAAACAAAAGACACTAAATTTTAAGGACTAATGTGATTAATTTTTAATTTTCTGTTGTGCACTTTGATT
Source organism: Physella acuta (assembly GCF_028476545.2). Classification (NCBI taxonomy): domain Eukaryota; kingdom Metazoa; phylum Mollusca; class Gastropoda; family Physidae; genus Physella; species Physella acuta. The sequence goes on along the minus strand of NW_026732074.1, from coordinate 207,010 downwards.
CTGATTCCCCTGCTGAATAATGTGAAATGGTCTGCGCCAGTCTCCTTAATAAAATGTACCAGATCAATTGTTAGATGGTGGTGCAATTTAATAAGATTGTACATGTTGTGACTTAGTTTTAAATGTTATATTAGTTGTAAGTGTAAGTAGTACTAGTAGTATTTCTCACTATTTATTTATTTTATATGCATATAGTAACACTGAAGGACAGTTAAGTTGTCCTATATGATGTTGAGAACCACAGTATGGCATCTTCATCATTGGATATCTCAACCATTGTGGCACAAACAACGAATATTTCATTCAATAGAATTAATGTTCAAAATATACTATCAAGTATAAATTTCTTTAAACAAAAAGGTGTTTTCAGGCTTTTTCATGTTCCCAGCTACAGTCACAGGATAAATAGTAGGCCTACATAATAGGCTAGTAGTAAATCTAATTATATTTTATTAATCACTAAATCAATTATTTATTCCATAGCTGGAGACATTTATGGTGGCCTATCCAGAACTTTCCTTACAAGGGAAGGGAAGAAGGCCAAGCCCCCCCCCCCCCCCAACTACAGTTCCCAAAACATATCACTTACTCTTGATGCTCCACAAGATCAAGGTTGGGGGAAACAAGACATACAAAGATGTGGAGGTGTCGTTTTAAAAACTGTTCCCCCAAAGCAGTTATCAACCCAATAGGTTTGAATGTAGCAGCAACTGCTGCATTACTTGTAGGCATCACGTCTTTATTAGATTACATTACATTACTCCACTAAATTTTGATTCTGTTTCTCCTGCTCTAGATAACTGTGGCATTTTTTTAAAATAATATTTTAACTCATGTGATTTTTGAAAATAATGAACACATTATTCCTGTTAATGTTACCAACAAAATAGTTTTAGAGTTATTCTATGTCCAAAGCAAAAAAAAAAAAAATTATGAAAATAAAAGTGACCAAAATGCATTTTTGTCATTTTCAATAATTATTTTTACCTTAGAAAGACTCATTTTAGATGACTGAAAAAAATTGGGCATATATATTACAAACTTTGCAGTAACTTTACCAATTTCTACACTTCTATGTTATTTAGTTTAGAAAATATGGGTTCTCAAAATTGGCACTTTTTAAAAATCAGTTTTTTACCAAATTTTGCTTTTTTAAAAATCGCATAACTTTTTTATTTATTAAGATATTTTTATAAAATTTGTGGCATAGAGCTTACAATTAAAAGTTCTTTCATGACATACTCACTCCAGAAGTCTGCAATCAATAGTTAATTTCAGTTTGGACTACCTAGTAAAATGTAAACTATAGAGAAAACAACGCTACTCTCAGCGGTATTAACAAACGAGTATAAAGAAACATTAGTATTAAATGTGACCACTTTAAAACTTTTACCGGGGTGAGGGCTGACATCAACTGCAAAATTTAAAGAGAAGAAAGAAGGGGGTGACACCATGAGGTGCCGCACCGGGTCACACCCGGCCTAGAGACCCCACTGTGTGTGTGAGTGTGAACGCTATATGTGTATGTGTGTATTTGATTGTTGTTTTTGTTTATGTGTATGTTATCTCTTGAAACAGTTTTTACAATAAATCCCCAGGTTAACGCGTCTATCGTCCCCGACCACCCAAAGAACATCCACACACGGAGTCGCAGCTGATGAAGACATTTGTGCGCATGTCTCTACATTTGTCTCAGCCGTGTTCTCTCAAGCGTACAAACAACGTTCAAGACGTCTTAGATCTCAACCAGTTGCCTCCTCACCCCGCCCCGGTACAACAACCACGACCGTACAAGAACGGCTCGCCTACGTTCAGGTCACGCCATCCATTGACCAACACAAACACATCATGTCACCTGTACCACCCCACAACACCTGGTTCTCATACACTGGCCACAAGTACCACTGTTGCCATGACAACGGCAGCAGAATGTATTACCTGATAATGGTTACACCATTAAACAGAGATCGTGTCCTAACTCTGGAGTCTGTGTCAAACAAGACAAAAGTCCGTGTTAATGTTAATGTAGTTTGGTAACTAGGAACATCACGTGATGGCCACTTTGTATCCCAGTTTCGTGTGCATAGTTTGTCTCATATCTAGGCATATCTAGAAAAGACCGATCCTGTACACATCATATTGCAGCACGAAGAATTATCAAAGCACAAAGCTAAAATCCAAATTTCATTGTATGTACTTTTTATAATTTTAAAAGTATTTAAAGGCGTATATGTGGCTGTAGTATGAATATGTTTTAAGCATATAGTTACAAATGCATTACAAATTGTACTGATTGAAAAATATGTAAAAAAAAAAAACACACAGTTTAATGAAAGTGATAGAGATCAGTTTAGATCAACTTTCTAAACGTATGAGGAATGCACACTGTCAAAACAATTAAATTAGGATTTTAGCTAAAATGTGGAATCTTTTACTGAATTTCTCGGGGTGGGGGGGGGAGGTTACAGACAGCGGAGAATGAAATAAGGTAATGGATGCTCTGAAATACAGTTAATATAAAAACTACGCAGGTGCTATCGACACAGGGGTCGACCTAGGAAGACATGCCACAATAGCGTGCTGAAGGAGGCAGAAAGGATAGGAAGGAATTGGGCACAACTGAAAGTAGTGGCAGGAGACCGTGGAGAAATAATAGTTTGAAAGTGGTCCTTTGCTCCGCAAAAAAGCAAAAGGAAAAAGACGATGATAATGATGACGAATGTGCTGGTGTAAAATCCACGGGTTAGAGGAAGAGTGGGGCGAAAAAGTCATGGAGATAATCGGTTGAAAGCGAGACGGAGTAGGTTGGATTGCTAGGGCTGGAGCTTTAAAAAAATTCCAGTTAGTTGACGTAGTGTCTCCTGGGACTAAGCCCGATAAGGAGCCGAAAGAAATAAAAAGAAGAAAATCTCAGTGTAGAGGGTGGTTTGTCGAAGCTGCAAGCTTTCTGTCTCACAATCTATAAACTATTATACTACAGTCTTAGATTATCTGTTAGGTTAAACAAAGGAGATCTTTAAAACGAATGTAGCCGCCACAGTGCTCAAATAGGATTTCGTGAAAGATTCCATAGTATATCACACTCCTTAAAAAGAACGTAGGCGCCATAGTACAAAATGAAGCCAGGGCGCCCAAATGCACTCTGTCCGGGAGCTACTACGAATATTTTTTCGCAGAAGCCTTCCCATGAACTTCCCAAAAATGTTATGGCAATCGGATGAAAGATGTTGTAATGCATAAAAGACAAAGAAACAAACAGACAGACACACATACTTTAATTTACAAATGTAGGCCTATAAATAATAGTTCTGAACTACACATTTTTTATGAATTTTTTTTAAAGTTTCATGTAACTTATACACTAATACTAAGACATGAATGAATCTGAGCATGAATCTGTCGAAACAAACAACTATTTCTGCTTCCCTTTGACGTCGGTTAAATCGCCGTTTAAATTTGAAAATGTTCCTTACAGAAATGCTGTCTTCCAGATTAGCTTGAGTCAATGAGAATTTTTTCTCTTCAAATTTTTCCCACTTTTGTTTTGACATAACAAAGTGCTGTGGTACACCGAGCTGAAATTATAATAAATGAATATCGCGAATGAACCGTTGGCTGTGACGAAAAACAACACGACGCATGCGCACAGGAAGTAATACTTCTCCGGGATGTAGCCCCTAAAGATAGCGTAAATGATCTGCGGGATACCTGTGGGCAGGTACAGAATGGCTAACATCAACACCAGTTTCACAACACGTTTTTCTTTTTTGGACAAACCCGGCAACTTGTCCCTGGCCAGTTTGCCGGTTTGGCTTTCTGAGACTTGAAACTCCCGCGTGTGGTCCCTGATCTCAGTGGACTTGCGCAGTCCCCGGTACATGAGCACAGCACACACGAAAATACACACCTGACACACGATGGCCAGTAAGATCCCTAACACGTAGTCATTGTAGGTGACCATCCAGTAATACAACTGTAAATATTCGGCTGTTAAAATTGTTATATTTAACTCAGGATTTGTGTAGTATGTATATCTCATTGAAGACATCAAGGGGAGATAACTTGCGATGACGAAAACTAAAATAAACAACACGACCATCTTTGTTGTTTTGAAAGTGAAAGTAGTATTGAATTTAAAAGGTTGCATGACGCAGTAGCATCTCTCTATAGAGATGAAGAGCGTCAGACAAGAAGAGGTGTCGGCGAATAGACCACGGAACCAGAAGAAGAACATGACGATGGCCACCCAGTCGACGGTCGCGCTGGGCGGGTACATGCTGAAGAAGATAGTCAGCGTCACGGCGAAGGCGTTGAGGGAGGCGAAGAACTCGCTGACGGACAGACAGAAGAGAGCGAAGTTGACCCGCTCGTGCAGGCCCTGCTTGATGAAGACGGAAACGTTGATCAGGTTGGAGACGACGCCGAGGATGGACATGAGCATTCCGGACGTCTGGCAGAACAGGTACCCGGACGTGTAAGCGGTGTCGTCCCATGTCGTGTTGGGCTGGGCTGTCGTTGGGAAGTCCATGGAGGGACGTGGGTTCGGCTCCAGCTCCGGCACTGTTGGTGAAATCGTGAAAACTACAAGCGGATAAGAGAATTTGTTCGAGTTAAAGAAGCGTTTTCTGAAAGAATTTTTAAAGAAAATTTTACTTTAAATTAGTTTTACATTTCTGTATTAATTGTCATATAAACATGTATAAATAACAATGGGACGCTGTGATTAGATAGAGCACTCCAATGCTAGCCCGAAAGTGCTGAGTTCGGATCTCGCTCCGGACTCCAGACTTCAGGATGTCCCTAGCGAGTACATGAGTTACGTCAGGCAAAGTAAAGGAAGTTTGGGCTTAGTGCTGACCACAACATTTCTTTATATGCCGAGGTAAAGTATTAACAAGTAAACCAACTTATTTGCATTATTCATGTTACTTCTAAAGAGATTGTTTTGTTAAAATAAAAATTCTAATTTTTATATTATTAAAATGTCGACATGCTGAAGGTATATATATATATATATATATATATATATATATATATATATATATATATATATATATATATATATATATATATATATATATATATATATATATATATATATATATATATATATTGCTACAAAGATTTTATTTCAATCAATAGTGGTAGAGTGTAAAACACTACCAGGTTTCTCTCTTAGGTACAAGCATGCAAGAGAGTATGAGCATGGGGTAGTAGTTCACTCACTGACGAGAGAAACAGAAATCAGACCACACATTTTTTGACAGGTACTGTGGAGCTATGATAGACAAACTTTACACCAACTATTCTGAAACATTGTACATCACACGTGTACACTTCAGTAGAAAAAATTAGGTAGTGCGAGATATGCTTTATGTCCATCCCTCTTCTTTCTCGCTTTTTTTTGGGTCTTATTGTAAACTTGAACAGGACAAAAAGAAAACACATTGAACATTGTGGCTTCATCTGTACGACTTTTGTTTGTTGTCGGCTCACCCAAACACTTTGATTCTATACAGAAAATATTTCCTGCCAGCGGGGCTCAGAAGATGGGTGTCAAGATTTACTTTTAGTTTTATAAACGATCTTAGGAAAACAGCGCTACTGATGTGAATATACTCTCATGGCAGCAGGGACTTAGCCTGTTCTATTCTCATATATCTGAACATATATATTATATATAGGCCTATATATTAAACGTATAGACATGTTATATGCTCGTAGTAAGACCCAGTGCTTTATTGGCTAAATGTTATCCTCCCTAAATCTTAATGGCAACACGGGGCTATTAGTTTTACTGGCAAGATGGGGCTATTAGTTTAACTGGCTATGAGATCCTAAGTTTTGCTGTTGTCATTCAAATCACCTGATTGTTTAAACCTGATTTAACGTTTTGCTACGTGGCTTTAAGTTGATTGGCATTAGCCTATAGGCCATGTTCTGGAAATAACAATAGCTCCAATCTATTTAAATGACACAAGCCCTAAACTACTGAATATATATCTTGCCCGAAACTGTTGAAAACCACGCAAGCTTATACCTGTGAAACGGTGACCCGTCAAAAGAGCACCGACATAAGAGCGCCGACATAAGAGCGCACTAATTTGCCGACAAAAGAGCGCCGACATAAGAGCGCAAACTAAAGATCGATAAACCATATTTAATAAATAGGAACAAGAAAATTAACTCAGATCAGACGTCATCGTTTGAAGTTAACTCTTTATTGTTTCATTAAAAAACTAATTGTTAAGTTTCTTTAACTAAAAAACTGGTACAATCAACGTGAAGTCCAATTATTCAAAACGCAACCTAATAACATATACAAGATTTTCAATGTTAGGCCTAAAGTAAGAATATAAACTGAAATGAAATGTAACAAAATGAACATAAGTTCAGATAAATAAAACGTTTCTTTATAGTTGCATTTATATTTCTAAGTTGTGCGCTCTTTTGTCTGTGCTTCTATGTCGGCGCTCTTTTGTCGGGGTGCCCTGCGAAACACCTAAAAATTCCTTAAAATAAATCTGCCCACGGGTAGAAACATCTATATATAGAAACCCAAAGCCAAACATATTTTTCGCATAATACGTCAAACTTCCATTCGTTTTTCCAAACAAAACTATTAGTCAAATTCTCACAAAACTATCAGTCGAATTCTTACAAAACTATCAGTCAAATTCTCACAAAACTATCAGTCAAATTCTCACTCTATATTCTTCGTGTTCTCACAAAACTATCAGTCAAATTCTCACACTGAATTCTTCGTGTTCAAGCCGAATTTGTTGCCTTGATTTATTTTCTTTGTGTTTCCATATTTTTATTTTCCTTTTTTACATCACCCCATCAAGTAAACGGCTTATATTTGAGCATTTATATTACAGCTTACCATCCGTTTAAATTAAAAGTTAATTCTGTAAACATTCCCAACACAAATGACAAGACAATACCCATACACATCGCTCTTTCATCGACGTCGTTAGTTTTATCGTTCTGTCGATAAACGACCAATTCCAACCCCCATCCCGTCCCGCATTACAAACTAACCTTTTACAGAGTGTGTTATTGTTCCGTATCTTCAGCTCAAAGTTTTGAATCCATTCATAACTCAATAATGCGGTTATTGTTTGGCCTAGATTGTACATCCAAACTTTAAATAGAATTGCCTCACAAAAAGAGGATAATACTTTATTGTGTCTCATTAGCATAATTAACTAAATGTCTAATTTTTTAAAACTGTATGTTTTGTTGTTGATTGATAATTTTATGTTGGTTGTCGATTCGAAATGTGCACATTCATTTTAACTATGACGCTGCATTAGTTCTAATGTTGTTGTTTAGGCATAATAAAAGCATAATAAACCCTAATTTGTATACGTGTTAACAGCACCAGTCAAAATTATACGCATTGGTAGCTACAAAAATATTATAAATCATAAAATAAACGATCATGGATCGCCACTGCTGTAGTAGATACAATATTCGGTGAATCTTCTATAGGAATATAGATATTGAATCTTCTACAGGAGTATAGATTTTGAATCTTCTACAGGAATATAGATAAACGATGATGGTTGGGCGGTAGTGGTCCTGACAATTATGTCAAAGAATTAGGTTCGAACACTGCTCTGACCATGGTCTGGGTAGGAGCCGACTTCAGTAAACTTAAAGTGGATTGACCCATCATGTTTGTCGGGGCTTTAGAAACAGACAGACTCTGTTTCACCTGCTTTAATGACAACTAGTACAGACAGAGTTGTATTTCGTGTTTAACGCAGTCGCTGAATGACTCGCAGTGTTTAAAGTAGGTGGTTGAACACAGCAGTGGCATCAAGATAAGCTTTGATCTACTGAAAACCTCCCAATTTTATTCTATACTAAACAATATCTTCATTTTTCAAAAATATTTATATAAATACATACATATTTATATATACGTAATACATACTTAATTCGCGCTCTCTCTCTCTCTCTCTCTCAATTCACCTACACCTAATCACCTACCTCTCATCGTACACTTAAAGACATTACACGCTACACTTAAAGATGAAGTGTACTAACATCAACGTCGGTGTCGTCATTCAGATAGGGACTGTGTACATCATCTTATTTTGATCATTAACTGACGGCACATTCAGACAGAGGTTGTGTACATCAAATTAGTTTCACCAGAAACTGACGGTCGAATTTAGTCCAATTTGCACGAGTTGACACACAAGAACCTTCGACAAATTTAGAGCAGAATGCGAGAGTTGAAATGTTTGACCTCAAGATCACGGTGTTGACCATGATCATCTCTCACCATCCAACGCCGTCCTTTCATCAAATCAGGACGTTATATTTGGTCACCCTTACGTGGAGTCTGAACTGTTTTCAGGTGCTGTCAAAGGTCAAGGTCGTGATTGTTGTCATTCGACTGTTCACCTGTGTGAACTGTCACACCTGACACCTGGGAATGTTTTGCACGTGTGTGTCGTATTGTGTATCTCTTCATTATTCGCACGTTTAAGGACTTGATCAATGAACCTCACCGCAATAAATTAGAGATTATAAAACAATATTTTTATATCTTAATATTTTCTGCTGTTGTCCTTTAAATTTATTGTGTAACAAACTTAAACGAGGATACGATGTCGTAGAACGAGCACTCGTTGTCTAACATGTAAGTCTCGAGATAGATTTCTGAGTCTACCCAGCTCTAATCAGTACTTGGATCAAGTCTGGTAACAAAACATGCTTGACATAGCGCTAATCAATTCCTTTATACACGGAAGTAATTGAATCAGATTGATTCTTCTTCACCTACTCCTATGGGGAGACAGGTACATAAGAATACTTAACTCACCCTATTCCTTGCGTACTTTTGTTACAGCCATGATAAGAACACAGAAGTTACTACAAGCATCAAATTTTAAGCCCAGTTAGAAGAGATTCAAACACTAGACAATAACATTAATGGTGAAAAGTATTCCAGTCGACCACAAGCAACCAGCAAAACAAAACAAAACTCTGTTCAGAGGAGTGGCGAAAATGTGCTGTTATACCGTGCAATTTGTTTTTCATCAGACAGACCAGTCTTATTGTATTAAACGCAACTATTCTACTTAGATGTCCAATGTCGAATGTTGTTAAATTAAACTTCATTTGGGGTTTTTTTTTCATTTTAACCACTGAAAATTTCTATTTTTGTGTCCTGAAAGTAATCTCCCATAGTTTAAATTATGAATGAAAGTATTTCTAAAAGAAAACGATTTCAATGAAATCAATGCACAACAAAAGACGAGTCATCAACATTAGTATGGGACGGTGTTCTTGCATGCTCGAGCACACGACTCCTAACCTGAAGGTGTCGAGTTCGGATCCCAGATCTGATGAGTACCTGGACATAGTGCTAACCAAACTAACCCTTAATAGGCCGAGGTCACTGACACAGGTGAACTCTACTTCATCTGCCTCATGGGCCACAAGGTTCGTAAGCAAAACATTGGTGTAAATGAGTATTAAAATCAACAAATGACAACATACGCTGATTGACCTCTTAGCATAAGTAGATCTGTCTGGAGGTGTTTGGACATTACAAGCTACACACGACATAATGTCCAGATATAGACGTAGATCTGTCCGGAGGTGTCTGGACATTACACGCTACACACGACATAATGTCCAGATATAGAAACCTCTTGTTACCGGTTTCGAAAAGGTTTTACAGATATACAGGATTAAAATAGTTGTGTTTAATTACTACATTTTTGTATTGGCGTTAAGTTGTTAAAGTGTAGCAGCCTTATTTCACCGTAATGATAATCCATTTAACGAAAAACAACCCACATTGAAGCCACATCTTCAGCTGTTCTCATTATAATAAAATAAATATAAAAACCTTAATAATAACCAGCTTTTAAATGCACTGAAAATAAGAAAATAAAACAAACTTTATAAAATAAAAGCTTTGGTCCCTCGTGAGAACACATATTTTTGCGATCAAAGCTTTTATGAATGAAGTTTCTTACTATTATAAAGGTTTTATATTTAACTTATTTTCCACTTTTAATCATTCGTTCAAAATGAAGTTGACATTACATAGACCACGACTAAAATATTTGCACTAAAATACGTTCTGGAGCTTGTTTTCTCTAAAAAAAACTAGTTAACTGCCCCTTCTTCGCTCATAGTCTACGCGCCTCGTGAAATCAGCCAAGTGTGATAACAGTTCACTCACGACGCCCCCCATAATCAAACAATCATTGACTAGTATTTTTATCTTGTTATCTCCCGTTTTAATTTGAATACAGTAAGTTTTAAATTAAATTGTATCTCGAATTAAATTTTAAAAATAATATTCATGCTTTGCCCGCAAAGAAAAACGTATCTGAAAATCTGAATAAAATTGCTTCATTAGAAGTGGGTCTAAACTGAGTAACATGATTTGCCACAAACCCACAAACAAACGGAAAGTAAAAGAAAAAAAAATGTAAAATGTGTCCTGTAACTAAATTTCCAGCAAATACTATTGAACTGAAGTGGATGTAAGTGTATAATTGCAACCTTTTCACACAAAATGTTCTTAATATTTTTACAATTAAATGTTCATCCAAGGGTATAAATATGTTTGTTTGTTTTAAAATTCTATTGATTGAGATTATTGGTGGCCGAGTGTAGAAAAAAATAGGATTCTAAAACTTTTTAAAACAAAAATTTACTTTTTGTCCACACCTAACAAAGACTGCTTGGTGAAGCCTCTGAGGAAGGTCGCCAAAAATTTACTTTTTGTCCACACCTAACAAAGACTGCCTGGTGAAGCCCCTGAGGAAGGTCGCCAAAAATTTACTTTTTGTCCACACCTAACAAAGACTGCCTGGTGAAGCCCCTGAGGAAGGTCGCCAAAAATTTACTTTTTGTCCACACCTAACAAAGACTGCCTGGTGAAGCCCCTGAGGAAGGTCGCCAAAAATTTACTTTTTGTCCACACCTAACAAAGACTGCCTGGTGAAGCCCCTGAGGAAGGTCGCACGGAAGCTGGAATTGAAGTTGTAGTAGATGAAAAAAGTCAGGGAACCGTTGGCTGTCACCAGGAACAAGATGGCGCTGGTGGAGATGAAAAACGTGCCCTTCTCTACGTCACTCAGGACCTCGGGCACAAACGTACTGGCCAGGACGTACCCAACCTGCGGAAGTCCTGTCGGCAGGTACAGGCAGGCCAGCATCATGACCATCTTGACGATACGTTTTTCTTTGTTTGAAAGTCCGTTGCCTTTTTTGTCGCTCTTGACGTCTTTCACGCTTTCCCGGAATTTTGACGATTTCCGGAGACCGTAGTACATCAACACGGCGCAGACGAAAATGACAACCTGGCATATGATAGCCAGGGAGAGGCCAAACACGAAGTTGTTGTAGACACACATGAAGAGAAAGAGATCCGTTATTATAAAAGTAAGTTCGGTCCTGTTCGTCTCGGGGAGAAGCTCGTACTCGAGTTTCATCGTCCCTAAAAACGGGACGTAGTTCACGGTCATGAAACACGCGATGAAGAACACCACCAGTTTGGTTTTTTTACTGTCAAAACTCGTGCTGAACGTGAATGGAAGCGTCACGCAAAGACAGCGCTCTATCGAAATAAACAACGTCAAGGTGGACGATGTATCGGCGAAAAAGCACCGGACCCAGGAGAAGATTACGATGAGGGTGTTGTCTTCTAGGCGATCATCCCGGGGCCAGAGCTTCTCGATGTAGCTGGTGGTGTAGCCCAGCGCACACAGGGACGTCAGCAGGTCGCTCAGCGCCAAACAGAACAGCGTGAAGTTGACGCGCTCGGTGAGACCCTGCCGGAAGAAGACCGCCATGTTGATGACGTTGTTGAGGATCCCGAACGAGGCTAGGGAAGAGGTTATGACGACCACGAACCAAACGTTGTAGAGGTAGAGAAGCTCTTTGAAGGAATCTTCGTTAAATCTTTCTGTTTTGTTGAAGACTTCCATAATGTTTTATTAGGTAAGCCGCGTCAATTAGTCTGTGGAAACATTGATTAATTACAAATTATAATAAAAATTTGCTTATTAAATAATGATTTACTTTTCATGCAGACATTTCCAAGTTTATTTAAGCTGGTTTCTTGGTCTAATATTATTCAAACTGGCTTTTATATATACAGAATATATTATATGTTTACACTGATGACGTCACCATTTTAATTGACTCTGCATGATGAGAAACGGTGTTAAGGGATCTAGGGTCTAGCGAGAACATCTAAACGATGTGAAGGGATCTAGGGTCTAGCTAGAATATCTGCAGGATGTTAAGGGATCTAGGGTCTAGCTAGAATATCTGCAGGATGTTAAGGGATCTAGGGTCTAGCGAGAACATCTAAACTATGTGAAGCGATCTAGAGTCGAGATGTGTATTGACCATGTGCCGGGCTAACCCCTCAGTGGTTTATCACAAGTTCTCACGACCTCCTTCATACATCCTCAATCACCGCTCATCAATAAACTGGAGATGTAGCATCTTTTTACGCAAGTCAGCGACCCCAACTTCATACATAGAGTGGATCGCAAAAATAAATGTATGTGGGCCAGAAAACTGTTAAAACCTAAAGACATCTGGAAAACATTTGGAGTCCATGAGTGGCCTTCAATGACTTAATGGTGAGGATTTAAGTTAAAATTTCTAATCAGGTTGAGTACCATGTCTTCTTACAAGCAAAATACATCATCTACATGCCGACATAATGGAGTCGATGTATCCCACATTCGTTCAATATGGAGATAGTGGCCCCACTATCTGTATACATAACAGGGTCCTTGTACCACTCGCCGATCTAAAGATATACGGCCTACTTGCTGTTAAGTCAACTGTACGGACCGGATGTCTAGTTAGAAGTTAGTTTTGTTAGACGTCGATAAAACGCCATTTATGTATATTACTATGTACTGTATGTTAATATATCTTGTTCAACGTAATAAGATCTTTATTTAAACGATTTCAAAGTTCCCTTTTCGAACCCAACGGTCCATGGGGAAAGTGAAGTAGAGTTAACCTGTTTCGGTGACCTCGGTATATGAAGTGATAGCGTGGTCAGCACTATGCCCATCTGCCGTTACTTTCCCTAACGTGAGTTAGGTATCCATCAGAGCTGGGTGGACACAGGGACGTTCTACTGACTTGAACCCGGATTCGAACTCGAGACTATTGAGTTAGCAGTCTAACGCTCTATCTCTAGGCCATAAACGATTACAAGCATGTTCCTACTGTATTTTTTTCTAAACCACAAATGCTACCCTACCACATATGTCAGTCAAAAATCGTATAGCCTGTAAACATGGTCACGATGTATTCAACACAAGGGGAGTGAGCCTCAAAACTTCATCATTGAAAGATTTCACGTGTGTTTGACAATGAGTCGCACAGCTGGAAATATCGCTCGATCGCTTTAAACTTTATACAACACTGAGGTCACGCCAATCATTTATGAATTAAACCGCATCTTTTTGACCTATTAAGAGGTCCTTCACGTAAAATAATATTTTAAACAGGGATATAGTTAATTGCCTGGGGGATTGAGTATCATCTTCAAAACATTTCAAGAGAACAGTAGATCAATTGTTGAAACCTTAGCTCTTGTTTGATGGTTTTCAAAATTTGAAGTCCCGAGTTTCCTCTTAGATATTGATCTCTAGCTAACCAAAATAGACATTTGACAACGTATTCCTTGTGGTTCGCCGTCACAACCACTTGAGAACCGTGTTATATTGAGTACCAAAATTTAGTTATTCGGATATTCGATGAGTGTCGCTAGCTTGTTGTTCGAACGCTAGAGATCAATATAATGTTACAGAAATGTTTCCAATGTCAAGTGTGTTTAAAAACTTAAAATCGTTAACTTTATGAATCAGAAGTTTATCGACTTAAACGATTTTTTAAATTTTTATTTAGTTTAAAATTTGAATTTTTATAAATACAAAAACGCAAATATGTCTGACATTAGTTTGAAATTTTTTTAAAGAACTTTTAGAATTTGTTAAGTATTGTGTTTTATTATTACGCCGAGGATGAACTAGTAGGCCTACTATAATGCAATGTTGGTTCTGATTTTGAAAGCATAAAGGGTCTAAATTTTGTTAGGAATCCCTACAAATATTTAGTTTGATAAATCTGTACACTGTCAAGTAGCTTTATTGCTACCTTGTTACCAATTAGGATGAGGTCAGAAATATTTCGTGATGTCCTTGATGGGTTGATGTAGCGGCTGGGTTGGAGGCAGTAGTCCATCATCGATGTTGTTGGTTTTTTTTGTTCTTTTTGTTGTGCTGTGTGCATTAAGTTAAAGTGATGGATGCTGTCAAACTATTAAAGTTTAAATTGGGCTAACAGAAATATACCATGTCTATCATTTTTTCGCTTGTATTTAATTCTAATTTTTGTCTCTGCCTTAGGTTATTAAATTCAGTCTTGGGTTTTTCAAAAGGATGTGTGTGCAAAAAAAAAATCATGCATGAAGCTCAACCTTCTCAACCGTAATCAAATAAAAATCTAACATCAATAACTACTTAATGAAGAAGACGAAAATATTATGCTGATTCTGATTCTGATCCTGAATCTGTAGCTGAATCTGATGCTGTTTCTGATGCTGTTTCTGATGCTGAATAACCTGATATTGGCAGACGACGTGCTTTTGGAAATGTGATCTGCAATCAAGTTTAGTAGGGGGGGGGGGTTAATGTAAACCTGAGGTAGACTTGTTGATTGGCATGTTTTGAATGTTACACAAAAAAAAACCCACAGAAGATAGTAACAACTAACACTAACGTCTTATGTATTAATTTACTTTCTTTCTAAAAGTTTAGAAAGAAAGTAAATTAATACATAAGACGTTAGTTGTTACTATCTTCTGTGGGTTTTTTTTTTATTGTCTTCATACAACTTCTTCAGGAAAATGTTTTCGGATAATTCAATGTATTTTTACAATAATTTCTATCAGATCCCTGGGAAGTTCACTAAAGATTATAACACACAAATACGTGTTAAAGATATATTATTAATAAATTGTTTAATGCTGTTTTTTGTGCAATCACTTCATGAAATTTGGTGGACGAACTGCATAGAGACTGCCTTAATTATACAACCCGCCCCCCCCCCCCCCCCCCACTCCTCCTACATGACCCAACACATGATACCTAAGTTGTTATCATCTGACTTATAAAAATCTTCTGTATGTTAGATACCGTTTAAAGAAAAGAAAAATGAATTATTTTCATTGTATACCATTGATAGTGTCGAGAGTAAGTGAACTTAAGCTTTTCCACATCACACCTCCTCCAGTTTATTCAGAACACTCAAGTCGACTGATTTTAAAACAGTATAGACTTTATAAAATCACGGGTTTATTTCTTTACATTCTCCTTTATTTTTTTCATACAACATTTTTTTAATTTGTACATATTTGTTTTTTAAACTTAAAAAAAAAAACCAAATAAATAAAATTAGGTGGCATTGTGGGTGATGGAACAGATTAATGGCATTTCAAATAATATCAATGGAGAAAATGGCTTTGAGATACAAACAATTCGTATCTCGGGGTACGACTTTCTATGGTTACATGTTAAATTATCTGAGCACATATTATCTCAGACAAAAATCCCAGACAAAATATCTAAAACTAGATATCTTAAGGGCAGATTATCTCAAGGATAAATTATCTAAAGACAAATGAAATTAGAGACAAATGATCTCAGACAAATTATCCCAAAGTATCTCACGGCGAAATTTCTTCAGAGGTTATTTATTGTATTACAATATAATTTGCTTTGTCCGTCGTTTAAGCTTGCCTTGGGGCTATTGTGATGGTAAATGAACAAAGTTTTTAAATCGTGTAATCGGTATGGAAGAAAAGGTTGGAGAGATCACATTACGGACTAATCCCACGCCCTTGAGTTTGACATTTCTCACAACCTGACGAACTGTCACTTCAACCTTCACTCATTCACACATTTTCACACTCACACACTCACACTTTCAAACACATTCAAAATACTGTAAACATACTTATAAGTAGTTAATCAGTTATGTTAACACGCTTCATCAACAAACGAAATGGTTTGTTTTAGAAATATTATGAGAAGCATTGGTCGCCATCTTATCGATACGCTTTGATTAACAAAAAACTTGATTTGAACGAAGAATAACATGATTATTGATTTCATACAATCAACACCGTTGATATATGATACGATAATTAAAGCGGCTTGACATTTTAATACTAAAGCAAATATTTGTAATATTCCGAGTCTAACTTGAAACGTTAAAATGTCAAGTATGTTCAGGTGACAAATGTTGCTGGTGAGATGTGTTTTAAGTTGAACTATTTTTCTCAGTTTGGTCAGGTCTTTTCTTGTGCAAGCATAGTTTTCAATTGCATGTACTGTATTAAAATATAAAGTTAAATTTAAGAAAACAGGATTCAGGCAAAAACATCTGTATCCAGATCCATTGCATTTCTTTTTCACAAGCTATTTTAGCGTTCAAATGTATGCCATTTATTCTAATCTCGGTGGATAAAAATTTTAGAAATGATTCAGGCCAAACCGTCTCTAGCTAGATCCACAAGACTTGCAATATTTCTGCGACTTTTTGTCTTGAGCTCCAGCCAATTAAACTCTCGGACGTTCACACAACAAGATTTCAACCCAATTTTCACGCAGACGAAAACGTTCCAGACACCAAGTCACGTGTCCTGTGCCGCCAACTGCTCGACCGATGTCAATTGTTTTGGGTACTTGTACACAAAGTCGTCTGCCCTGTGCCGGATTTCTCTCAAAGGTTCTCTAACTGGCATCAACTTCAACCAATCAGAGATCAAGATTGCACGTGTCCAGCATGTACTGACCAACCCTGTAAGCTGTCTGGACATTGTCATAAATTTACCCGAGTACCTGTTCCCTGGAGCTGTGGTAAGTTTTGCAAAATTAAAATGTTACTTTATTTATTTTAATACCTCATCGCAAATATTTGTTATGTAATGGAAAGCAGCCAAAAAATATTTAATGCCAATGACTAATCATTGAACGAGATGAATCCCACAAAAACAGCTTGTATTAAAACTAACTTTCTGCTTTAAACCTTCTAAGCATAAGTGGGTGATTGGCGATTTTTTTGTTGATGTTTGTTTCAGGTTGTTTTATAATAATATTCGAATAATGCCTACAATGATTTTTTTTTTAAATATTAGTTAAGAAGATTCACAAAGAATTCCTTGGAAGCCATTTTAGTTATGTCTTTCTTTTGTGTAAATAATTATTTCTATTTACTTTATAAAGGTTGATTATGGATACTTTTCTTTAAACAATTGTATTCTCAGTGAGAGTTATATTAAACATTTAGCAAATTGTTTTAGATCCATTTTGAATGCAGAAAGTTCACTTGGTCGTTGCTTACACAGCGATATATTTATCACTATCTAGATGGACGAAAAATTTCATTTATTATGAAAGAAACAGAACATACTTCAGAAAAGTGTTGTTTTTTTTTACTGACTAGAGGGGGCAACATTGCAACCAACCCTATCACGTGATAACCTATCGTCTTTGTTACCTTCAACAGGTGCAAGTAGTGTTGAATGCCACCATGAACGGAATGGCAATCCACTTTATGAATGACACCAACTGTCACCTCATGTTCAACCCCCGCCCCCAACAGAATCATTTTGTGCTTAACACGCAGGTTGGGACCAATTGGAAAACAGAAATCTCCATCACACCACCATCTTGGTACAACATTGTGGACGTTAACGAATATCTTTTTCTGGTCACAGCAAACAATTTTCAAGTATTTATCAACAGACGGTACATAACTACATACGGACATATCCTGGTACCCGGAAGAATTAATCATTTACTGATTAGTGGTTGTAAAACAATTGAAAAAGTGGTGTTTTAATGCACACACACACGCACAAACGCACATAGACACAATACTCACACACATATATATTTATATGTGTGTGTGTGTGTGCGTGTGTGTGGCAAACACCACGTGGTATTATGTGTGGCTCACACGACAAAGCATGTGGTGTGGCTCATTAAGGCGTGGCTCATTCATCAAAAGTATTTAGCATCGCACATTCGACAAGGCAGAAGGTGTTGCTTAATCGATATATCTTAGAAGAACTGAGGTTGACTTAAAGGTGTCAGGACGTATTAATTACTGATAAAATAATGCTATAAAAAACAATTCTACTCCATACATAGGTAACAAACATTTGTATTATTCTGTAAACTAAATCGAAATAAAATTAAATGTAAAAGGAGATTGATGAACAGTATTCGTGGGTAATAATAAATCAATTTCTTCTTTTTAAATATTATATCAAATAATCGAACTTGAATACACTAAACACTCCTAAAATCGATAGCAAAATGATCCGTTTCACTGGGTATTTAACTGTTAACTTTCACCACGATTGAATGAACATTTCTGTTTCAAGACTCTAAAGCTGAGTTCACATTATAGATTGCTACATGAAAGTTTGTTCTAAATCGAGAATGATGTAGTAGAATGTTGTATCTGTTGTAAAACGCTATTAAATTATTTATTTATTCTAAGTGGAAATTCGTTTCGTTATAATTATTTTTCTAATTTGTTAAATTCTAACTTTATAAAAATTTTAGAAATGATTCAGGCCAAACCGTCTCTAGCTAGATCCACAAGACTTGCAATATTTCTGGGACTTTTTGTCTTGAGCTCCAGCCAATTAAACTCTCGGACGTTCACACAACAAGATTTCAACCCAATTTTCACGCAGACGAAAACGTTCCAGACACCAAGTCACGTGTCCTGTGCCGCCAACTGCTCGACCGATGTCAATTGTTTTGGGTACTTGTACACAAAGTCGTCTGCCCTGTGTCGGATTTCTCTCAAAAGTTCTCTAACTGGAATCAACTTCAACCAATCAGAGATCAAGATTGCACGTGCCCAATATGTGTTGACCGAACCTGTAAATTGTCTGGATAAAATCGTAAACTTACCAATGTACGTTTTTTCTGGAGCTGTGGTAAGTTTTATAAAAAATAAATAACATTATTTCATACCTAGCGCAAATGAAATATTCAAAATAGAAAATAGCCAAACAATCTTTAATTCCATTAACTTGTAAGTCAAGTTTATTGAGGATTGATTATAACTTAAGTTAATTATTTCAATAGCCTTAAATACCATTTTGTAAGAAAGTAAAGCGTCTGCTCATCCAGCCATATACCTTTACTGTCTAGATTCTAGATTTGATTCACTGACATGAAATTACGAACCACTTCTCTACCGGGATTAGACTCTTTAAAATAATTACTCGACTGTCACATGAACTTAGTCAAGGGCAGGACAGGATGTATAATAATGAAACTAGTTAATTAAGCAGTTGCAGTAAGTTTTCTAACGGAGGTTATGCCTTGTGAGAGTACGGATGTTAACTTCGGATAATGTAGTAACAGGCAAAATAAGTGCATGAGAAATAAACTTAGGGGTGAAAGAAATATACCAGGAAGGTCCAATGACTATATGTCATCTCAATGTCAAAATGGTCCTAATACAGTCAATGAAAAAACTAGGTTACAATATAATCAGGTCACATACGAGTCAGACCAAGGATGTTCTCATAGGCCAGAAAGGCCGTAGAGAGCAAAATTCTAGTCCCGTCCCGTCCCCCCCCCCCCATTATATGTATCTGTCTCTGTGTGTATCACGTGGACAATCTCTCCATCCTGACTGGTCCGCGCACCTGGGTGACAATTGTACGTCATGTTGCCTTGCGATTGGTCGCCAAGTCATGTTACCGCCGGTGAATCAGTTGAAATAACTTAAAGAAAAATGGAGAAGGTGGTGAAGAAAGAGAAAGCAGGAGTGGTAAGCAAGACTGCGGCAAGATAACATTTTGCAGTTATCTTGTAACTAATATATAATACTTACAGTATTATCTTATAAAATAAGTTATTTTTTCTAACAAGAGAGGTCAACATAACCATCCCTACCACGTGACCTCGTCTCATCTGTGTTACCTTCAACAGGTGCAAGTTATGATGTCTGCCGCACCCAACGGAACGGCCATCTTTTTTAAAGATAACTCCAACTGTCCATTTGTGTTCAACCCCCGCCCTCAGCAGAATCGGTTTGTGCTGAACACGCAGGTTGGGACCAATTGGAAAACAGAAATCTCCATCACACTACCATCCTGGTACCTCAGTACAGACGTTAACGAGTACCTTTTCCTGGTCACTGCAAGCAATTTTCAAGTATTTATCAACAGACGGTACATAACTACGTACGGACATATCCTGGGACCTCAAGGAATTAATCGTTTATTGATTACTGGTTGTAAAACGATTCAAAAAGTGATATATTGATACATCTTTAATACACCCCATATATACAAACTCGCGCACACACATACACTTGTGTATATGTGTGTATTTGTGTGTGTATGACTGTAAAATTTCTAGGTAGGTCAGGTGTTATTTGGTGTGTGTTTAATAAACGTCCCAAAATAATGTATTATATCACCTGAAAACCAAATTAAAATCATCTTTACCAATATTCCCCATGAGTTCCTTGTGAAGGCCATTTGACAAATCTTGGGCAAGGAAAAGTTGGAGGCAATCAAGAAAAAAGATTCGCACTCTTGCTAGGCAGAAATAAACGGAAAAACATTTCGGAATGAGAACAAATATCAGAACGAATAATCAGAACTCGATTATAACCTAGTTTCTGCAAAATTTTTCTTATGTACTTCACATTTTTCCAGAATTTTAGCAATTTAAGGGCATCTATTAAAAATTCTGGCCGAGTTCTGATATTATACGCTCTCAAGAAGTATGTGCGTATTGGAAAAGGGCATGTTTTTTTTTCAATTGTTGAGTACATTAGTCGTGCTTGCGTAGTGCTAAGTAAATTTTTTTGTAACCTGACGCTACATGGGGCAAGTGAAGTACAATTCACCTGTTTCTCAGACCTCGGCATATGAAGGGACGAATCCCTTTTGTAGAGCTCTACTCTTGCGTCTGTTCACGTTTTAGGTTTAGTTTTAAGATTACATTGCTCCTAGCCTAGACCGACGTTTCTTTTTAAATTTCTTGCTTTAAAAATATAAGACATAAATAACTTCAGCGTACCGAATGACCAAACAATTTGAATCGTATTCTATAAACAGAATTTAACAATGTGTAGAACAAAATGTAGAGTGACGTCAAGCAGGCCACAAAGCATAGAAAATGGTCAATTAATATACCATATAGTCGTGGAGTGCTTGCCATTCATGCATTTTCTAAAGCCAAAAGACGTCAAACGAGTTCAGTAAAACGGACAAGTATATTTTCTGGAAGTTTCCTTTGAAACGCTTTAGTTGTTTAGCTCAGTTAAATGAGCAGGTGTGGTAGCGGTTTAGGGCTCCCTCCCCCCACCTCTATGGACCCTCAAAAAGGAAGTCGTCTCACCTGACGTCACATCCTACCATATAATTGGCTTACGGTTTGTCTACTACAAAAAGTTTGTGGAGCGTCGTTTTTCATATGTAATACAGCGACCTATTGTACACTCTTACACACTTACACGAGCACACACACTTGAATACACACTTGCACATACCTACACATATACACATCTACAAATTCACACATCTGAGATATGAAAAGTGAATGTTTTCTTTATTGCCCAATAACCTCTAGATTCTGAGACCAGTTATTTACCACATCTTTCACTTTACTGTCAATACTTACACAAAAACCACAACAAGCACATACATTAAAGCAAAACCTGACACAATTAAATTCCCAACACATCGAGGATATTAAAAAAAAAATCATACACAAAAAAAAGTGCAAAAAAACGTTACTTAACTAAGGACTTTCAGTAAGATATAATACCAAGTACACATACATAATTGCTGAAAGGACTTTGTGAAACTAAAAACAAAATTTTTGCAATAGTCACACTTACACTCAAAGACCTTACAGGTGACCTTATCCAGGCTTAACTTAACGATCCTAAGCTAACACTAACAGACCTTTTTAAAGACCTATCACTGAAATACGCTTTACAGTTGACTAACTGTTCAATAAAAGGAACGCGATTTAAAACAACAACCTTAATGTCAATTTTTAAAAATGTAGTGCATGTTATGGATCACTGCCTTTATTGCAGTCCAGTAAGCAATCAGAAAGGTTATAGAAAAGTAATTACTAATTATACACATTAATTAAGCAAATATTGAGTCTGCTAGCGCATACGCTCGCACATTCTATTCTACATCACTGCACAAAATTTTGTTTAATTTTTTAACTCTTTCTTACAATATTCTTTTATCTTATTTTATCGTATCATTTCTTTCCTTGAGACGCAACCTTAACAAAGCAATACCGTTGATTAGTGGCAGCTTCGGGAGGACGGAAATCATCACAATGTGCTTTCTTGGAGGTCCTCTGGTCACAGCTCTGCTTCAAAACTTACATTGATCACTTGGGAAAAAAATCAATCTAAAAAATGGCTGTTAAAGAAGGCCTTTCTGTGCATTAATATACGACCGAACAATGACAAATGTGTAAGCCGTTAGAGTCAGAAGTCCTCGATATTTTTCTTCTATTGCATTATGTGTGTATAAAATGTATAGTCGTGACTAATTAATCAGCTCCACCAGTAATAAAAAAAAACCATGCCATGCTTTTAATCGATGAACATGTTTAAAAATACCGTCAGTTGATCTACCATGCGTAAGTTTGTCAACTATTTGCTGTCATAGTTCTCGGCAAACCTGTTGGGCCCGATGATGAGAAGTATTTATTTGAAGACTGTTTTGATGAATTAAGTTGTTATTGTATGTGCTGCTATCTTTCTTCTTGTACCCGCCTCATACAGTCAAACTACTTTAAGAAATTAAACCTAATTTTAATCCCATGTGGCAGATCGCTGAAGCTACATTTCAGTAGGTTAAAGGCTCACCTTACCAGAGTTTCTTCCAGGCATCTCTTCGGGGGGGTGAAGCCCCCCCCCCGAAAATTTTTACCTCCCCCCCCCCCCCCCCCGAACGAAATGAAATTTATATAATTTATATAGAAAATATATACTTTTAACAGTGTCCGCCCCCCCCCCCCCCGAAGAAAGTTTACCGCCCCCCCGAAGATTTCAAGTGCCCCCCCCCCCCCGGAGAAAAAAGTCTGGAAGAAACACTGCACCTTACGTCTCCTGTCAATATTTATATTCAAGTATCCGTCCCCCTTTTTGAGCTAACAATATTTCTCGGTGAGACTGGTTTTCCCCCGAACTCTAGATCTTTTTTGAAGGAAGCTGTGTAAAAGTTTATATAAAAAGATTGCTGAATATCGTTCAAATGACTTTATTTTGCTTTTTTTAACTAAAGCATTTTGAGTTTTTAGAAACATTGCCTTAACGTTAAGGTCACGGCCAATTTGTTGGGACCCTTGCTAGGGCATGGTGTGTGTCTCACTCGATAGGACCCGAAGCGTGATAAGGGGGAGTTTTAAAAAGTTTATGGCCTAACAATTCCTGCTACAAAATAGCCCTGAGCCAACGAAGACTTCTAATTGTTCCTTCAAATGCCAACAGAAATTATCGATATATGGAAACTACAAATTTCCAATAATCATAAAAATTGTTTATTTTTTTTTAAATTAACTTTAATAGGTCTAATTATTCTTTATGATTAATCAACCATTAATAAAAATCAATATCATGAACAAAAAAATGCGTTAGACAGAACAATAAATAAAAGCGCTGTGAACGAACATTTAAGTTATACGAAGCTTAAAAGTGCTCATTTGATATCTGAGTTTGTGTTGTGAATAAGCAAAGTAGTTTTAGCTAAATTAATGCTATAAAAATTTTCTTGATAAGTATCTAATCCAATTTCTGTGTGAATAAAAAGTTTTTCATATGTTTATGAAACTATTTTGTTAAAATCTAGGTTGATTAACTATAGAAATGATTCAGGCCAAACCATCCCTAGCCAGATCCACAAGACTTGCAATATTTCTGCGACTTTTTGTCTTGACCTCCAGCCAATTAAACTCTCGGACGTTCACACAACAAGATTTCAACCCAATTTTCACGCAGACGAAAACGTTCCAGACAACAAGTCACGTGTCCTGTGCCGCCAACTGCTCGACCGATGTCAATTGTTTTGGGTACTTGTACACAAAGTCGTCTGCCCTGTGCCAGATTTCTCTCAAAGGTTCTCTAACTGGCATCAACTTCAACCAATCAGATATCAAGATTGCACGTGCTGGGTATGTAGTGACCGACCCAGAAAACTGTCTGGAGACATTTTTTGATTTTCCAGAAAATTATTTTCCTGGAGCTGTGGTAGGTGTTACATTAAAACGAATGAAATAAGTGTATGATTTGGTGCTTGCTTGTTGTGTGGCGTGGGTGAAAGTTAATAATGTGGCTTCAAAGCTTGTTTTTATAATGCTTTAATTTTCCTTCCTTCGTTCAATTTATATTAATTATATGATTATTTTAAAAATGATTTGATGTTCGCGCTCTTTGCAATTTTGTTCTAGCATATTTAACCCAGATACCTGGCTGTTAATCGCTGACAAAGTTTTGTCAGTTTTCTAAAGTTGTTAACCTATGATATAGTCACTCATGAAGGCTAAGTTAAACAATGTGATCCTGCTATGGCGTAAGCGGACGAATTTTTAGCCCTACTTGATTTAAAGATGGTGTATCTAAGAACTCATCTAACATTTAAGAATAATATTTAATTACAGCTTATTAAATAGAAAGCTGATTTTCAATTGAATTCATTTTTCTTTTCTTTCTTAACGTAGCAATTAGCAAGCAAAATATTTATTTTAATGTGATTACGCACCCTCATCTTTCCAACTAACTTTAGACCCACACTCCGATTTACTTTTGACGGTTCTAGTGTATGCAGGCTACATAAATTATATTGATCCTTTTTTTCGTTTAATAATACCCCAACCTATTTCATTCAAACATCAGACGTGCGGATCGATTAGTATGGCTAGATGAGGTGGGTGTATAACTGTACATACGTGTGACGAAATATGAAAGAAAGGAACTTATTTTTGCTCCATTCTTGGATGTCACCTCCGGTTCTATTAACCCAGTCCTGACACACACACACACACACACACACACACACACACACACACACACACACACACACACACACACACACACACACACACACACACACACATACGACCTCCTTAAACAATAAAATAATTATTTAGTCTGAATTATATTTAGCATTCCTTTTGTAAACATCTAGTTTCGACTGACTGGCTGTTATATATTTTTTTTTGTTACCCCAGGTGCAGGTAATGCTGGCTAATCCCAGCTTAGCCCCTGTGTCGATCAACTTTATAGACGCCCAGATTCTGCAGCTCCACTTCAACCCTCGGCCAAACGAAAACTCCATTGTGCTGGCCTCGAACGACGGTACCAATTGGATCACGGGCGCCACTCTCACGGCGCCATCTTGGTACCGCTATGGAGAACTCAACGAGTACATCTTCCTCGTTACAACAACAGATTTTAAAATATACATCAACAGACAGTACCTATCAGCGTATTCACACAAACTCTCGCCACAAGGGATTAAAAAATTAAAATTTTCTGGCTGCAAAAAGGTGGAGAAAATTTCCTACTGATGAAAAATGTGTATGACGTATTTCTTTAAAAAAAAGTGATTTATAATAGAGTTCGACTGAAATAACGTTGCTATTTTAATATGAACAAAATGTGTACTTCTCATATAACAAGTGACTACATTCGTCCGCTAGTCGCAAGGGGAACATCCTTAAAATACCGAGCTCTGAACAAGCAAATAAACCGGGAGTGATCTCCCCTAAACTTTCTCGAATATTCTTATATAAAATAACAGGGGATGGGAACTCGGGCTATAGACATGATTTTTAATCCATTTTAAATACTTAAAGTTTTAAAAATAGAATAAAATCTCGTAGACAAATTAATCGCATAATAGTGCGCAATATTATTAGTACTTTTAAAATTTACATTAGTTTTTTGAGAAATCGGAAGTAGCGTAAATTACTACTTCCGGTCAACGGAAATTACTCAAAATTTAACAAAAGGTAGAGAATTAGATCTTTTACTTACATGTGAAATTTCATTTATCTATCTGAAATAGTACTCAAGTTATAGTCTTTTGAAAAATTCAAAGTAGAAAAAGTACCACTTCCGGTTATCGGAAATCGCTCAAAAGTTTATACGGATCTACGATTTTGATAAAATACTTATATATGAAATTTCATCAACCTAGTTGTAACGGTACTCAAGTTATCGTGTTTACACACGGACACACTCAGACAGACACACAGACACACAGACATACGGACAAGATTGCAAAATTATGTTTTTCCGTATCAGAGAGGTGTAAAAGGTCGAGATTTGTAAATATCTCGATTTTTTTTTTTTGCACGATTACAAGACTTTCTCTATGCTTCGTATATACGAGAAAGTAATCAAATGGTTTTGATACTACTGCACCGATTTTCATAACATTTGGCACGCTTTTTATTTTACTTTCTGGTATGGGGGTGATCCATTTATGACGTCATCGCGGGGGGGGGGGTGGGTGGGGGAGGGTAAAAAATTGACTTTTGCGGACGCGTGTGGACTTTTAATAGGGAATTATGTGGACTTTTGTGGACGGGGGGGGGGGGGGGGCGGTCTAAAATCCAAAACAATTGTAGACGTCATAAATGGATGACCCCTGTACAGAGTATGGAAGAAGTATTGTGCTGAATAATTGTAAACAAATTTAATATTGTGTTTGAGATTAATCGTGTGTGACAGCGGAATACCTAGCCAAGGGAAGTGAATGGGTGAACAATCAATCATTGTACTTGCATGCTTTTTTTGGGGTATTGTTCACATGCTGAGCGCGAGAATAAGGCGAAAATAAAATATATTATGAGCTAATGACATGCCACCAAGATGAACGCAAGGGGAAACTGCTTGCTTTGACTGTTAGAACTTAAAACGTATCCAGTATTATTCCTGTGATTCTTATCTTGTATTCATGTACTTGATTGTAAGTTGTAAGTGCTCGTTCAAACGGTGAGTGTTTTATTACTAAAATGAACTGTATTCATTGTGGATTTAAATATCGTAAATAAAGTTGTGAAATGAACCAGCAGTTTATCGTCTGTCCTTAAAAGAAGAACCCACAAGAACAACTGTGTGAGTCCAAATTATTTTAGTCTACGCTATCCACACTTGCATAAACCAAGACAGACCACTATTGTTACAATAATTAACAGATTTTTTAATAGTTTTCACCGTTTTACACCTCCCTACTTGGTCGTAATATACGGAATATAAATAAACCGGGAGTGATCTCCCCTAAACTTTCTCGAATATTCTTATATAAAATAACAGGGGATGGGAACTCGGGCTATAGACATGATTTTTAATCCATTTTAAATACTTAAAGTTTTAAAAATAGAATAAAATCTCGTAGACAAATTAATTGCACACCAAGTGAACGCGAATAAAAAAGCGCATAATAGTGCGCAATATTATTAGTACTTTTAAAATTTACATTAGTTTTTTGAGAAATCGGAAGTAGCGTAAATAAGTACTTCCAGTCAACGAAAAATTCTCAAAATTTGACAGAAGGTAGAGAATTAGATCTTTTACTTACATATCAAATTTCATTTATCTATCTGAAATAGTACTCAAGTTATAGGCTTTTGAAAAATTCAAAGTAGAAAAAGTACCACTTCCGGTTATCCGAAATCGCTCAAAAGTTGATACGGATCTACGATTTTGATAAAATACTTGTATATGAAATTTCATCAACCTAGCTGTAACGGTACTCAAGTTATCGTGTTTACACACGGACACACACACACACAGACACACACACAGACACACAGACATACGGACAAGATTGCAAAATTATGTTTTTCCGTATCAGTGAGATGTAAAACGTCGAGATTTGCAAAAATCTCGATTTTTTTTTTTTGCACGATTACAAGACTTTCTCTATACTTCGTATATACGAGAAAGTAAAAATGCATTGAAATTAAAATGGTGCAAGATTCGAAATCGAAATTCTAACAAATTGTGACGTTGTATAACCTTTCGTGTCCGATAAAACTTAGCTTTCCAATCTTGTCCTCTGTGCGTGCGTGCGCGCGCGTGTGTGTGGGGGGTGTGGGTGTGTGTGTGGGGGGGGGGGGGGTGGGTGTGTATCATATTCTCTTTATGCATATTTTAAGAAATTTTCCACGTTTTGTGTTTTTTTTCTGGTTGCGCTTTTTTTCTGTGTGCGCTTTTTTCCGTTGCGCATCTTTCTGGTCACCGTATTTATTAGTATGTGTATACGTGTGTGCGTGTGTACATGTGTGCATGCTTTACGTATTATACGTATGTGGATGTGAATGCGCATCTGAAGGCATATGTGAAAATGCACGTTAATATGCATGTGCGCCTGTGCTTGTATTTTGTATATATATATATATATATATATATATATATATATATATATATAGAGAGAGAGAGAGAGAGAGAGAGAGAGAGAGAGAGAGAGAGAGAGAGAGAGAGAGAGAGAATAATATATGTGTGTGTGTGTGTCTTGCAAGGATCTTTACAAATGTGTATGATACGTCCCGGCAAGCGTGAAGCAATGACGTTGAATAGTTTTATAAAGTCAGGCAGTTTCACGTCATTCAACAAAAAACATTGTACACGGTTGGATAATTTTTCAGTCTCAAATGTCTTCCTCTAGTCTGAGGGTTTCTAACGTAATAGCACCACTCGGATGTGTTATACTTGACCAACCTTGTTTTAGACCAGTCTAGGAATTGAAATGGCACGTGATCGAATTTCGCTGTTGGGAATATTTCTTCAGTTGATCAGATAAAGTATGAAAATATTTTACATATTCAAGTACAGCATTTCTGTAACTTTTAGTTAATAAAAACTATTTTATTTCTTTTTAACAAGCTATTTTAGCGTTCAAATGTATACCATTTATTCTAATCTTGGTGGATAAAAACTTTAGAAATGATTCAGGCAAAACCATCTGTAGCCAGATCCACAAGACTTGCAATATTTCTGCGACTTTTTGTCTTGAGCTCCAGCCAATTAAACTCTCGGACGTTCAAACAACAAGATTTCAACCCAATTTTCACGCAGACGAAAACGTTCCAGACACCAAGTCACGTGTCCTGTGCCGCCAACTGCTCGACCGATGTCAATTGTTTTGGGTACTTGTACACAAAGTCGTCTGCCCTGTGTCGGATTTCTCTCAAAGGATCTCTAACTGGCATCAACTTCAACCAATCAGAGATCAAGATTGCACGTGTCCAGCATGTACTGACCAACCCTGTAAGCTGTCTGGACATTGTCATAAACTTACCAGAGTACCTGTTTCCTGGAGCTGTGGTAAGTTTTGTAAAATTTATAAAGTACTTTACATTTATTCCTGATCAAATTCCAGACAGACACATTGGAAATATTTTAAATGTAATAGAAAAAAAAAGCCGAATAAAATTCCATACATGCTTTTGGGAAAATTTATGAATGGTGGATATATTTGATAGAGTACTGCTATTTAAATAACAACTTGTGCGAAATTCGTCGCGTGCTGAAAATTTATTTTCTGGCTGCAGGTTATTTTTCAAAAACCTGAAAAAAAACAAAAGCTAAATTGCCTGAAGGATTCGTTTTCAAGTACCAATATAGAGGAAAAGTGAAATCTTTCTTTATTTACTACACCTAGCTCCTTTCTTTATCTTTTCCTACAAATAAATTTATAATAATTTCTGCTATTTACTTTGCACTGATTGTAATAATACGAGTATCAAAGCCTGTTGGAAAAGAAAAAAAATACGTATTTATCGTAATTACCATAATCCTATAATCTCGTCTCACCTGTGTTATCTTCAACAGGTGCAGGTAGTGTTGAATGCCACCATCAACGGAATGTCAATCCACTTTAGGGATGACACCAACTGTCACCTCATGTTCAACCCCCGCCCCCAGCTGAATCAGTTTGTACTGAACACGATGATTGGGGCTAACTGGCAACCGGAAGTCTACATCACACCACCATCTTGGTACAACATTGGGAACGTTAACGAATATATTTTCCTGGTCACAGCAAGCAATTTTCAAATATTTATCAACAGACAGTACATAACATCATACGGACATATCCTGGGACCCAAAGGAATCAATCGTTTATTGATTGGTGGCTGTAAAATGATTGAAAAACTGGTGTACTAACAGCATTTTTACTTTTTTTAAAATATATTTCTATTTTTACAAGCTTTTATTTAACTTGGTTCTCGTCCTTTTTTTTATGGTGTGTGTGGTGCTAAATGAGCTTTAATGCATTTTTTCTTGCTGGTCGGAACTGGTGAGCGAAATTTTGACCATTTCTAACGGACCAATTTACTTTAAATTATTACATGGTCAAGATAAGATACTGAAGTGTGATATTAAATTAGAATTAATTTGCTGCTTAATTAATTTTTAAAGGATTAATTAATGTTTCATATATCTGCTCAAGTACTAATTTTACGCACTATTTTAAGCTCATCGTTTGCGTTCATTTGTTGCGCAAACTTTTTAGTCATGTTATTTTATTGTATTAAGATGTTTGAAGTATTGAAGAAAAAAATTAATTGAAAAACTACATAGACATTTCAATAGTAGTGTATTCTTATACATTTAAAGAAAATAATTTATTTTCTCCGTTTATGAGCCTTATTATATAATTGCTTGTTATTAAAACGTTTTTTATGCATTTTTTCCAGTTCTTTAAAAACAGTGTTTCTTCCAGACTTTTTTCTCCGGGGGGGGGGGGGGGGGCAATTGAAATTTTCGGGGGGCGGACACTGTTAAAAATATATTTTTTCTATATAAATTATATAAATTTAATTTCGTTCGGGGGGGGGGGGGGGGGGGCGGTAAAATTTTCGGAAGAGATGCCTGGAAGAAACTCTGTTTAAAAAATGTAATACAATCGAGTTTCATGACTAAAAACATTTGCTTGTCGTGACACTTCGATATTTGACAATTAGCTAAAAGTGGATTGTCGGATGCGGAAAGTGAGTTAGGTACAGAGGCGTCGCTAGGCGGGAGCGGGTGGTACGGTTCGCACCGGGTGACACCATTTAAGAGGGTGACACCAAGGCAAAAATTACAAATGGGGGGTTCAGATGTTGCGACGTCACACTTTTGCATTATAAAAAAGCAATGTTAAAAAACGAATTTTAGACGTTATTTTGCGTTTTAGATAACTTTTTAAATAAATTGTAATAGTTTAGACAAGATTATAGAAAAATATCGATGTTTAAAAAAAATTCAACTACAATTTTGAGGGGGGTTGTAGGTTGAGGTGAGACGTCATTTTAGGGGGGGGGGGGGTCTGGCTTTTTGTGACGTGTTGAGGGGAGGGAGGAAAAAATCGTCAAAAAGCGTGACG
This sequence comes from Physella acuta, assembly GCF_028476545.2. Lineage (NCBI taxonomy): Eukaryota > Metazoa > Mollusca > Gastropoda > Physidae > Physella > Physella acuta. The sequence goes on along the minus strand of NW_026732074.1, from coordinate 175,530 downwards.
TCATTTATAGATGACCCCTAAATCCAGTTGTAGTAATAACCGACTATACATAAACATAGTTTCTATTAAATGTACACACTTAGAAGCTGTCAACGGGGGGGGGGGGGGGGTGACGCCACTGCACAATTTACGGGGATAAAAGGTTTTGTTGAGCATTTTCAATAACTGATTAGTCAATAATTTACTATGAAAAAGATGGCTTTTATCCTCATGAATTAATATAATGTTTGCACTTATCAAACACCATTAGGCAAATGAGAGGTGGGTGACACCAATTGCAACTATATATAACTATGTAGGCTTCTTTATTTATATATATATATATATATATATATATATATATATATATATATATATATATATGTATATATATATATATATATATATGTATATATATATAGAGAGAGAGAGAAATATATCTATGTATGTATATATATATGTATAATATATGTGTGTGTTCAGTGAAGCCAACTCTTTTTTCATATAAACAAGTTATAAACAAAAGTACAGCCAGATTTTAAAACTGGTTTTTTTTCAACTCAAGAAGAAGTAAAGCGATTTTCTGCACGATAATTATAATACTTCCCCCATACGCTGTATATATGAGAAAGTAAAAATATAAAATAATTTTAATATAACATTCATTGTCTTCTATGTATTAACTTTTCAAAATAAAAGTGCATTGCATTATTTATTGTGTTCTTTAGTTCAGTTAAGTTTGTTATGTCTTAGTCCATATGTTATGGATACACTGAAAAAGTATTATACAAATATAGTAGCCTACTTTTGTGTGGGTGGAAGGTAGAGCTTACGACTGCTAACCCGAAAGTCTCAAGTTTCAATCCCGAAGAAGAATCTATAAGATGACCCGGAGTTCACCTAGCTTTGAGTGCCAGATTCACATTAGAGAAATGTTGGCTGGGCAGAGTTCTGACCACACTATCCCCTTTATGCCGTGGTGGGTAAAAGATTAACTCTATTTCACCTGTCCTTTGTGTCTTGGGAAAAGATATAAGTACTTTTAGTACAAGCTACCATCAGTTACACTACATACAACAGATTTCTTTCAACACTCATCTTAATTGGTAACCAAAATTAACCTTTATTTAAACAACAAAAAGTTCCAACTGTATCTTCTGAATGTTCACATGCAACTTATTGAAACAACTATTACAATGACTAAGCTTACTTGATTATACTCATCTGTATATCGTTCTTGTAAATATATTCTACATACTTCCTATCTTTAACTCATTTACACATTGTCTAAGCTCATCTTTAACTCATCTACACAAAGCCTAACCTAATCTTAAACTCTATACCAGGGGTCTCCAAACTTTTCAATCCGAGGGCCGCATTAACTATCAAATTTCAATTCAGGGCCAGTTTCTTCTAGGCATGTCTTTGATTTTTCTGGGCAAAGTTCCTCAGCCATCACCAACAAACGATTTTTCCTTGGACAAAAAGATCTCCGCGGGCCGGATGAGAGGACTTCGCGGGCCGCATCCGGCCCGCGGGCCGTAGTTTGGAGACCCCTGCTCTATACAATGCCTAAACTCATCAATACAATGCCTAAGCTCATCTCAACTCATCTATACAATATCTACTTTTTATACTCCCATGAACAATTATTTCTTAAAACATTAGTCTGACCATTTACTAAAAACACACATAAATTTATAATATGATGCTAAAAATAGTTATAAATAAACACATGTAAATTATTTGAGTAGGATTTTACTTTCACTTGCAGCAGATAGAATTTGTGAAAATTATGCAACACTAAGCAACAATCTAAGTCTTTAAAAATATCAAGTAATGCCTGTTATCGAATTGCAATAATGACTTTAAACAAATAATTATAAAACAAATAAAACTGGTGTAAGGACCTGTAATCCTTTTTAAGCTGTGAAAATTATTAAAGGTGAGAATGGCCTTCCATACATTGTGAAAGTATCAATGGGAAAAATAAAAATATTTATAAGCATTTTCATTAGAATGCTTCATATTTAAGTTCTGTTTTATGTTATATCAAATGTTCAAACAGTCATTAAAAATTTATACTTAGGACTGGAGGTAATGACTGATATAACCTAAGTTTTTTTTCATGTTAATGCAAGTACTCAATCACTCATTAAAGATATGAGGTAATGACTGATATCACTTAAGTTCTTTTTCATGTTAATGCAAGTACTCAATCACTCATTAAAGATATGAGGTAATGACTGATATCACTTAAGTTCTTTTTCATGTTAATGCAAGTACTCAATCACTCATTAAAGATATGAGGTAATGACTGATATCACTTAAGTTCTTTTTCATGTTAATGCAAGTACTCAATCACTCATTAAAAATATGAGGTAATGACTGATATCACGTCACTTTTTTAATATTGTCTTATCACATTAATTACATATACCAGCGCCTTGCAGACTTACTTTTAATACATTACCTTAATTAAGATATAACTGTTAACATTACCTTACTTAAGATACAATTATTGACATTTAACAAATAGTTATTTTATAAAAACAACTAAAACACAACAACAGTGTCATTTAACAGACTCAACAAAAAAAATAAGTTAACTTGCAAGTATTTTTTAAATAAGAGAAGTCTTAAGAATTATCTAAAAATAATTTAAATTTTATTTTTTCACATTTCTGTTAAGGTTTTATGGCACATGTGTATGCAGTTAAAAAGTTATTTGTGAATCCTGTAAGTTACTGAGTTGTGTATCAGAAATGTTTAGAGCTTGTACTAACAAGTGGTGTAGTGTGTAGTAAGACAAGCAGCATACAACCCACACTACAGTGTATCTGAGGGGGAAGTTGTCAGTGATGACAGATAACATGAAAACATGTTTATTTTTGGTGGTATGGATAAATTTTGTGGAACAATCTCATACTTTAGAAGACATTTTATATTTAATTATAGATAGTGTGATATTTTTAAGTGATGTGTAATATTAATAATGACACAAATTAAAACCAAGTATAATAACTATTTTTACTCTTTGAAATCCTGAATAATACTGGATTAATTAAAACTAGAGCTAGACCAGCCATCAATTCTAATACAACCTGAGCTGTTTTAGCAAATATCCATAAGGCCACCAACACTAATAAATGTGAAATGCTCATCTAGTTTCTATCATTTGGACTAGCAGCTTGGAAGGGAGGGTATGTTTACTGCTGCACTAAATCCATGTGTGATATATTTCTATTGTACAAGAATTCATTTGTTCATTGTAAGCTGATATTACCAATTCGTGAACTGATAAAACTAAAACAATAATTTGTTCATTGGCATATTATTAATTTAAACTGATAGATAACTAGAATAATTTATTTTTCCCAAGCTATAAGGTATAACCAGTACTCTGACAGCTAATTAACTTCTTAATTAACTTCTTGTTCACTGTCATTAATCTGTGTAAACAATAATTTGACAGTTAATTAACCTTCTAGACAACTTGTTACAGAAGATGTTAAAATAACAGCGAGAAAAAAAATTACTTTTTAAGTGAAATTTGTGTGATTTAATTCTTTGATAAACAGAAGATGCTGAATAGTGTTTAAATCCAAGGTAAAGATTCAAGTGCACATAAATAGGCAAAAAAAAGTTCAACAAAGAAATATCTAGGAACTCAGAACGGCCGGTATGATGGTGGATAGCGGATATATGACGTCTTCTCAAGGTATTCATGGCAGTGACTCCATCCCAGCTGCTTGTAGATCTACATGAGAGAAAATAAATGGACTTGATTAGTATTTTATATACATTTCTTTACTACTTAACTGATAGGTTATAGACTATAATTAATCAATTACTAGACAACCCATTGATACTTTGTTAACCTATGGATTAGCAAAAAAAGAAAAAATTATTTTTTAAACGTTTTTATTGTGTTGAAAACTGTATTAGGCTAATGAGCACTATATGAACCATTCTATCTAAACTGAAATAAAAACACTGAGGGTTGAGATTTTTAAATATGTATAGCTTTTTAACTATTTTAAATTTAATGCACATTTATGTAAGGTAAATATTTTATCTCTTTTGACTCAATTGACCTTTTCTGTGTAAAAAAATTGATATGTTTAGAGAAAATTTGATAAATGTGCAAGAAAATCTTGAAAAGTACAGATATCTTACATTGATAATTTTTAGTTCTAAATCTTTATTGTGTCTATCATCTAGGTGCTTCATTATAATCTTGAGTGAGCGTCCATAATGAGACACAACTACTGCATGACGCCAAGCAAAGGGGAATGTTTGCTGAAAAATAAAAGTGAACTAAAGTAACATCTTGTAAGAAGTTTATGAAACCAGTCACATCAATAAATGAACATAAATGTTAAGAGATAAAAATGAAAACAACTTTCAAGTCCATTTAAATATTTGCTTTCTATGTTGAGGAGAAACTTAATTTTTATTTTTTTACACTGAAGAGCCACTTAATTTTTTTTTATGCTGAGGAGAAACCTAAGTTTTTGTTAAGTGAAGAGTCACCGTATTCTATGTTTTTATGGTGAGGAACCAATAACATATTTTTATGGTGGAGAACCAATAACACATTTTTATGGTGGAGAACCAATAACACATTTTTATGGTGGAGAACCAATAACACATTTTTATGGTGGAGAACCAATAACACATTTTTATGGTGGAGAACCAATAACACATTTTTATGGTGGAGAACCAATAACACACTTTTATGGTGGAGAACCAATAACACATTTTTATGGTGGAGAACCAATAACACATTTTATGGTGGAGAACCAATAACATATTTTTATGGTGGGGAACCAATAACATATTTTTGTGGTGGAGAACTTCTTCTTCTTCTTCTTCTTCGTTCTTAATTATTAGTGTTGAAGGGGATCGAGATTTATCTGCCAGTGGGTTTGAACTCGAGACTTTGTTCGAATTTATCAACCATGAACTTTTTGCCGACTCGACCACGCCTCCAACACAATTAAGCGTTACGTGTCAACTGGTTATGCGTCATTGAGGCCATTGACTCCGATTTCAGCCTGCTTTTCTTTTTTGGATTTGCTTCCATAGCCTTTGTCCAACCAAGAACAAACTACAAGGCAGCAGTTGTTTAATTTTGGAGTTGTCTCTCCTAGAAGAGTGGCTGTTCCCAGCTAACGAGTCTCATCTGCCCGAGGGTTCGAACTCGAGTCTTTTCGGTTTAGCAAACCATGAGCTTTACCGACTCGACCACGCCGACCCCTTGGTGGAGAACAATAACACATTTTATGGTGGAGAACCAATAACATATTTTTATGGTGGAGAACCAATAACACATTTTATGGTGGAGAACCAATAACATATTTTTATGGTGGAGAACCAATAACACATTTTTATGGTGGAGAACCAATAACATATTTTTATGGTGGAGAACCAATAACACATTTTTATGGTGGAGAACCAATAACATATTTTTATGGTGGAGAACCAATAACACATTTTTATGGTGGTAACTGACCTTGTTTTCTGAGACATCCACCCATTTACTGAGCTCGCTGTGTGTTTTCTTGACATCCTCAACAGTTACATCAGTGGAGGACTTCAGCGCCAACTTCTCATCTAATAGACTGTCTGCCTGGGCAACACCCACTTTAACCAAAATATCAATCAACCAGTTTTTCTTTTTCTCCATTTCGCTGACAAAATTAAAACAAAGTAAGAAAGTTAATTTTTTGCTCCTCAAATTAGGTTTACTTTTTTATTTAATTTAAGCTAATATCTACTATTTCAGTTTTTTTTATTCTTTGATTTTCATAAAAATAGCCATTATCGTTTAACATCTTTATATCTATTCAAAATAGTGTCTAACAAAAAAAACTTGAAGGATACAAATCCAGACTATAGGATAGAAAATTTGTTTGGAGAAGATGAGAGAATAACACAGTAAGCCTACATAAACGAGTTTATTCTATCTAGACATGGCATCCAAATATCTAATAGCAACAGTGTGAGACTACATTAAAATAAAAACATGAAATGATTTTAGCTGCTTTTTTTCACATGCTTTTGACAAACTAAATTCTTACCTAGATAAATGATGTGCAAGATGAAAGAAATACTAGAATAATAGGGCAGGATATTCCATAAGAATATGGTCACACTCTATTGGTTGATACTAGCTTTGTTTTATATTTTTAATAATTTGTTTTTTTTAAATCTCTACTTACATCTCTTAGTTGGGTAAAATGGTACTCCTTTTAAAATCTAGTCAAATTTAATTTCAATTTATTTTTAAAAAGATGCATGGATTTACATTCATGAATCAAATCTGCAGTTTCCAATTTTAAATACGAATAGGAAATATAAAAAAACATTTTAAAACGTAAGCAAACAAAATTCATTTCAAGTCCTCACAAATATTTGAAGTGTGTAAGTTTCAATTTAAAAGATTTCATATTTCTTAAAAATGTTAACAGTATACTTACAATCTAACTTTTCTTTACAAAAACAAATAGGGTTTTGTAATTATGAATTTTTTTCACCAAAAAAGATTTATAGTGATAAATTAAAATTTAAGATAGTTTTTTATTGATAAAATATATGATAAATTAAGACACAAGTATTTAAAACTAAAAAAAAAAATTAAATTTAAAAAACACACAAAAGCAACTAATTGGTAACAAAAATTAACACTAGAAACAAAAACCAATTTCAACCAATAGTTTTCAGAATCTATAAAAACTGTTAATGATGAATAGAAAATAAAACAATAAATCACAAATTATCAAAAGTTGTTTGGATTTGTATTTCAAATGTTTTAAATTTATAATAAATATTTGTACGAGTGACTCATTTTTATTTGTTGATTACAAGATATAATGATGAAAATTAATATTAAGATGAATGACTTAAAAATTATTTGAAAATTTTTTGGGCTTTATCTTTGAGGTTGAAATATAAAAGAAAACTATTTAGTGTTTAAATCTCACCTTTTTATGGTAACAGAGTCGATCCGTGTGTCCAGCTTCATTCCAAAATAAGCTAGAACAGCGTCAGAGTCGATTTGAGCAAGAGCTTCATTTCCTACTGTAATTATTGACTTCAAAACTTCAGCTGTTTTCTGATTATGATTATGATATAAAAAACTTGATTACAATTTTAATCAGGCTGAATAAAGTAAATGGAGTTGGTGGACATAAATTCATCTGTCACCAACAATTTACAAGTGAATGGTAGAATCAGAAATGAAGGCTGACTAAAACTAATTCTGACTGTTAAGAGAGTGCAAGCTTAGAATATGAAAATAATGCAGAAAGATCAATCTTAAAATTAGTGTATCTGCTGAAATGTATGACTTGGATAGTAAAATTTAAAACTCGTACAAACTACTGAACCAGAATGTAAAAGCCTTACATCTTCTGATGCTTCTAAAGCACTCATCCTGGCTATGAGAACTGGGACATGGGTAGGAAATTCTTTTCTCAGCTCCTCATAAAGACTTGTTGAGGCTGACACAGGAGGTCTGGGAGGAAACATTTTATAAAATTTTATGTCATAAAAAACTTAGCTCCAGCTGTGTTTTTTAAAATATCTAATGTGGCACACAACTGATAAAGCAGAGGTTTTATGAAGGGAATTTGTAGCTGGTTTAATCTTTTAAAATGCTGGGTTTCTATTACAGCTAGTTGAACTCTGCCATAAGATAGAGTGGATCAACACAGAGATTTCAAATCATCTCAATTGAGTTTGTAATAATTGTGTTCTACCCCATAAGCACACTACTCAAAGCAAGCGGAGAATGGAAACCTTAATTTAATTGTTGTTTTTATTTTCTTTAAACAGAAGTTATTCAATATTATCTGTTTTTGTTGTTCATGTAACAAAATAAATGAATATCTGAATAAACTTAACATGGAAACTTTGAGACATATATACACATAACATTATGGAAGAACAGTACTTTAACACATATAATAACACATTCAGTACACTTTCACACACACATAATCTACATGACCAACACATACACAACATACATATTCAGTGAAATACAAATCTCAAAAAAAGACATCTACACACAGACATAAACTACTTGACTTACTTGGATATCCAAGATATCTTCAAGTCCCTTATAGCATCAGACACAGACTCCTGGGAGAATTTATCTTTGCCTGCTGCGTCTTTTGTGGCCTCTTTCTCTTTTTTCTTGGGGTTGCCCTTTGCTTTAGAAGAGGACTCAGATAGGAAGTACTTAAATCTTGAGCCACTCTAAGAACCATGAATTACAACACAAGTTGGTAAGTGATAGTTGTTATTCCATTCAATACAGATAGAATAATCTGAATTAATTGAACAACTACAATGGCAAGCCACTTTATGCAAGAACCAGCAGGAAAAGGTTTAGTCGACTTTTTTATAGAATTATTTGAAAAAAATTAACCATTCTGAAAGTTGTTAAAAATTGGAGTTTTAAGGTTGGGAACTTTACTGATTAATGAGATTGAAAGAGGAAAAAAACATTTTAAGATCCTATTCACACTTGGATTAACTTTAATTTATCTGAAATAAAATGTATAATTAGGTGCACCTATTTGTTATATGAATGTTCTAGTAAAGCATAACATTTTTGTTCTCAACTTACAAATGCAAACAGTTAATGTAATATTAAACAACACTGAAACTAAAGCAACAAAATAACATAACAAGTGATTATATAATACATGAATATATAACAAGTGAACATTAACGAAGCAAATATTAATTCTAAATTGTATCAACATTTATAAAAGAAATGAAATGTGATCACTACAGAAATGAACAAGAACAGAAATGAACAAGAACAGAAATGAACAAGAAAATAAACACCTCTACTTTACAAAAATTAAGCTTTAAAAAGGATTATCTTAGAGAGATTAACTTTAATTGATTAGTTCATTTTCTTATCAAAGAATAAATAAGACAACTATGTGACATACTAATTGACCCCTGTTATAATTCTATCAGAAAATATAATTCCCAACAAAAGCTAAGGGTGAGAGTATTGAGTCAGGTATAAGTAAAGCAGATATGGTTTTGAAAGTGCAAACTGGCACACTGCCTAACCTGTGGATGACTCGCCTTTCTCGAAGGTTCATTCACATATTCATCACTCAAACCATTCTCGGATGATGAGTTTTGTCCCATCTGAATTGGTTTCAGAGATAATTAGCATAAGGTTTTAAAGTGGCTCAAGTAAAAGATAGCTAACAAACAGCTTGGATAATCTTCAATAGAAAGAGGGCCTCCATAGAATATCTTTCCATATAATTCTTTCCAGATGCACTTAACTGTTTCATGCAAACAAAAAATCTGCCACTATTCCCATGAAATTCAAAGACAACCAGATGAATATACAGGAATGTCCTGTTTTGCTAAATTTCAAAACTTCAATTTGTTTTTGGAATTTCAATGCAACAGCTTTAAAAAAAAATCTTTGAAGATTCAAAAATAAATTCAAACATTGAAAACATGCCATAATTTATGCACTATTTTGTTAAACTAAAATAAAACTAATTAACATTTATAACCATATCAAATTATCAATGCATTTTTCAAAATTAACTTTTGAGAAAATAGAAAAAGAAAAAAGTAAACTAAAAATCACCTTTGTTTTTCCAGGCTCATCTTTAGCTAGTGAGAGATGGCCAGTCAAATACCATCCAGGACCACTGACTTTAGGCAGCCTGAACATGTAAACAAACAAAACTCTATGTCTAGTTATGAAGAAAATAATGAAAACAGTCCAACTTTTCAAAAATAATCTTATAAAGGAGGTTGTAGAAATGAAAAAAATCTCAAATACTTTTTATAATTATATGAAAGGTTTGTTGCAACATTGACATGTTTACGGATTATTACCTAAAGTCTAATTCTAACATGTCTTTCTATTTTTATTGGTGAAGTCTATGCTTTTAAATGTTATACTAAAGATAATGTATGGTAACTATTTCAAAACCTTACAACTAGAATGGTACAGAAAGTCTGGACACAACCCCACAAAAAAATTAATTTAGAATCTAGAAACATAATTTGATAACAAAGTTCTACAAAATTTCCTAATGCCTAAGATGTAAATGAACGAACAGTTTCTGTTTTACAAATTAGAGAAGAGAGAAGCTAAAATAGTGAACTATGTTGGAAACCCTACACCCTTTTTGAAAATCAAACACACAAAAATAAGTGTTTGTAGTATAAAAATGCACTCTGGGAAATAATTATACTGACAATAACTTCCTGTATAAAATAGTTCAAGAAGACATTATATTTACTGATAGAATAAAAAATGACTTACTTATCCTCTGGTAAATGTGAGACAAATATCGGGTATCTCATTCCTTTCTGGGCAGTTAACGAGCCTAATTTCTTGCCGCCAGTTACTGCAGCTTGCCAGGTAGGATAAAGATCAAGATTTATGGGTGAGGCTGGTTTCATCTTGATGAGGAGCACCATGTCTTTCAGTTTTTCCAGTAATTCTCTTTTTTCATGGCGAACTTGCATTAGAATTGTGAAGTCATTTTTTTCCAGCTTTGTTACATACTAGCAGATTAAAAAAAAAATATTCAATGGAAAATTTAAAAAGTCAATATTTTTTTCACCTGAACCAAAGATTTAACTGAGATGACAGCTCTCTATAACCTCAGTTATTACCTGTCCCCTCAATGCCATCAATTGTTACCTGTCCCCTCAATGCCATCAATTATTACCTGTCCCCTCAATGCCATCAATTATTACCTCTCCCCTCAATGCCATCAAATATTACCTGTCCAGGGTAAGCGTCGCCAGCAGCTATAAACTGCTTGTTGCCATCATAGATAATCCACATTTGACTCTCAAACTCTGATTCATACAGGGTGTCGTTGAGTAGAGCACAGTCAGGCGTTACCTCAGTAGCTTTGGGCTGGAGAATTTTTGGAGGAAAAATCTTTTTCAAATTATGTTGTACTGAATATTGAATTTAAAATTTTAATTTTGAATTGTTTTTCAAATAATAGTAAACTATTGTAGAATTAAACAAAAATTGTTTTTTAAATTATGGAATATGAGCGATTAATAAAATTTAAAATGTTTTTAAACAAAGGCATACAAATGAAGTTAAAATTGTTTTTAAATGTTGGCATACTACTGAATAATTTTGAACGATTAGCAGGTTTTGCTTATAACAGAGCAAATCTAAATTCATGTAAACAAAGGATGGTGTTAAAGGTAATTAAAGATTGCATTCACCAAGTGGAATGAATAGGTTAGCTCCATTGCATGAATCTGGCGACCATCTTTAAGTTCATCTCTTTCTTTTGATAAAACTTTAAGTTTGGAATCTGTTGGCCTAAAAAAAAAACAAAAAAATATATTTAGAATTTGTAACATATTATTAGATTTTACATACGAATTTGATTTGATGTACCCTTCTTTACAAAATGTACAGCATTAATTTATTAGAATTTTAAAGATCAAACTTATGTATACAGATTTAATATTATTAACACACAGTAAAAATACAAAAACCCAACAATTTTATCCCAAAAAAATTCAACAATTTTAGTTTTAAAAGTCTTGGAATTACCTCAAAGGACACACAATAGACTTCAATGAAAGACTAGGACTGAGATCTTCAGTTCGCAAGGGTGAAATAATATCAAATCTGGCAACCCCTTCTCCGCCATGCTAGAAAAATTTATCACAAATATGTTGTATGTCAGTTTATAATAGTAAGTATTAAAGTATAATTATATTGATACAAAATCCTACTTTTCAAATTAATAATCAAAGCACCACAAAATATTAAACAGGTGATAATAATAATATTTATTTGTTTTAGTCTACTAAGCTGAATATACAATGAATAACTACTAACCATCACAGGTATACTAGTGGCCAGTTGTGCCCCATAAAAAGAAAGAGCTATATCAAGTGTGACATCTCCAAGGTTGGCCCACCATTTGGCAACACATAATTCTAATGTGCTGTCGCCCTGATAGAATGAAGGGAAAAAGAAATACTTTAAAATTATTTTCTGAATGGTGTGTTAATATATTTTATTTATTTTATTGTGGAAGTTCTTTTATTCTATTAGAAATTTAAAATTTTAGAAATTAAACCTAAATAAAAGAGATAATTATTATATAAAATACATGGCTTGATAAGTTAAATTAATTTGTTAAACAAAGGTTTTCACTAACCATTACAGAAAAGGCATACACTGCTTCTCCTTTCTCACTGATTGTGACGAACTTTGAAAATTCATATTTTTTATATGCAGTTTGTGGTGATATTTGTATAGTATGAATTAAGAATCTTCCATTCTTTTCATTGTCCAATGAGTTTAATTTGAGAGCTGAAAGAGAAAAATTAACAAGATATGCAAGTCAATTTCTGCTTTTTATATTATATTATTAAATTGGTTGATTAGAAATAGTTAACCACGAATAAAAGTTGTTCTTTTACTAAAAGATGTAAACGAAATTGTACCTATTAATGAAAATAATTTGCTGGATAAATAACTGCATACTTACTGGCATAAGATGCACCAAAAGGCACATGTATAAACCTTCTATGTATCTGCCCAGGTTTAAAGTTTTGGCTCATTGAGGTGATGGTGTAGTTAACTAAATCAGTTAATCTGTGAAATCAGATCAACAAATACTTAGTGTAGGGATAAAATTACAGCAATAGATCATCTTAAAACTAGCATCTGTATTTTAAAAATGGTCTGTTTTAACCTAAAACTTCATGGAAATAAGTATTGAAAATGCATTTGCTTAAACACTATAAAAACTTATATACATAAACATTTTAAAACGATTTACTTTGTAATGTCATTTCATAAAACTTTTTATTTTAAAGTAAAAGGCTATTTATTATAAACCCAAACCAAAATAATCACATCTTTATAAACAACAAAAACAAAGTCAGGTAAATATATTTTACAGATATTTTAACTATAACAGAAAGAAAAAAAAAAAGGCCCAATCATAAAACCATTTTGATCAGTAAATCTTCTTAAGAAACAAAATTCATCAAGATTGAAATGGCCAAACTTGGAACAAATTACAAAATTAACAACCTGTTACAAAAATTTTGAGGGCTAGGTACGATCTTTTGCTTTCTAATGCACTTCAAAAATAGGCGGATGCCTGATGGCGGAACTCGTTTAAGAAGCGTTTCATTTTGTAGATGACATTTATGGCAAGGAGAGAAGCTGTGTGTATAACCTATACATCTTTTACTTATGTGTGTTATGTATAGACACGCAATCTATCCCAGTTAAGTGATTAAAGACAGATGCACTATTTATTAATACATGTGAATGTTAATATCTAATGAATAAGTAATGAAAAATTGTGTGAATTTAATTTTATATGGAGAAAAAAGAAGAGGATGATGATTTAATTAACCATTATGTTTAGAGAAGGAGGTATTTAGATGAAATTTAAAAAAAGTTAAAAAGGTTAAAGTCTAAGTAAACAAAAAATTATCAGTTTTGCTTTTGTTACATGAACCCTTGAAGCAACAACTCCTCATTGGATTGATACTTGTCAGAAGGAGAGATAAATCTATTCTAGATAAGCTCCCATTACCATTAAGGTCAACAAATTTTGTTTTACATAGCAGGCATGAAACTTTATCATTTGTACACAGCAACAACATTAGAGACTTCCCTGGCTAGCTCTTTCTTGAATGGATTTAAAGATGGAAATTATCACTCACCGAGTGGGGACTATAACTGTTATAGGGACACGGAACAGAGGTCCTCTTTCCACATTACCAGATTCAAAAGCTCGGATCTGTAAAAGAGATTTTTTTCAAAATATCTTCCAGTGTGAATTTTTTAAAACTAAATTTGACAATAATTATAGACAGAAGAAAACATTATCAAAACTAAGGTAAAAATAAATTCTGGGTAGTAGTTTAAAAAGTGTTGAAACATTTATTTTTACAGTTGTGTTACACAAAAAAAAAAAATCCTAGATCATCATTTAAAAAACAATCTCCAAATGTATCAATTATATTTCAGGAGGAGACTTACTTCAGCGTAATGAACACCTTCAGAAAGTCCCCTGGGGTCAACTTTAACAGTGAATGACCTGTTGGCATTCATCAGCAGGAAGTTGCTGGGGAACTGTACCCAGGGCTGGGTACAAATCATGCAGAAATTTACACTGAATGAGATCTTAGCGGAGTTTTCTGAAATTAAGAAACGTGTATATGACCAACTCTACCATAACCAATTCATTTACAAACCTATTAAAAGAGTCCAGTACAAATTAAACTAAAGATAAGTTTAGAACATTAAGAGCAATGAAGAATATTCCGTTTCTACCCTAACCATAGCTGTGAATATTAAAATATTTGATCAAAATCAAACCTGTTTTTTCTTCAAAGAATGGCTCCACAGAGACTGTCACCTCTGTAGGCCTGGCTAGCTGTGATGCCTCCCTCAGATATATCCCCCTGTTGTTTCCTGAGCATGTCACAGTCAAATTCACATTCTCTGAGGGACTGTTCTGATATTTCTGTAAGTAATTGTATGCTGCTTCTACCTAGAAAAGAATGTTTAGGGTTAAATTAGGCAACCAGCACAAGAAAATGGTAAAACATGGTTGGAAGAGTGATCTCCTTTAAAGCACTAGGTTGTAACTAAATTAGTAAGAAAGGGATCATGAATTTTCTTTAAAAATGAAATAAAATACCAAAACAAATTCAACCTAAATTGCAGAACGTATGGTACGATTGTAGAATCTAACCTTTGAACTAACTAGCCTAAGGAATTTTAATTTTCAAGTAAGACCCCTTTTTTTTAAGGTTGGGAAGAAGTGCGACTGACTGCTAACCAGAAAATCTTGAGTTCAAATCTGGGCTCAAGTCTATAAGATGTCCCTTAATACCCCCACAGCTTTGATGGGTAGCTGACTCAAACAAGGGAAAAATAAGGAAATTGAGCATAGTACTAAAAAGAGTATCCCTTTAAAAGCAGAGTATTGAAACAGACTAACTCTGCTTCACCTGCCCCATGTGTTGGGCAGTGATGGGAAAAGATGATGATTCATCACATGGAGTGAATGACAAAATCATTACCTGGACTAGACCTTGACCTAAGGCAAATATTTCTACATCATCTACTTTAGCTGCTGTATTCTCTAATGCCCTGCGAACACTGAATGGTGAGTAATGAACCTTTCCGGCCTTCAAGCCAGATAATATTAGAGCTGAAATCACAAAAATATATATGTCAGTTAAACTTGTGAATGAAACAGACACATACTACAACAACTCAAATGCATTTAATCAGAAATGTAACAAATAGTTAAACATTTATATATGTGACAATTTCTCAACATTTTTAAAAAGCTTCTCCAGTTTTAGAATATTAAACAATTGACACAAATAAAGGTTTCAATTATAAAATATAAAAATTTACTTTTTCCTCTTTGTTTTTAATTTTAAAATTGGACAGGATTTCCTAAAACACAACTGCATGTCAACCTGTATGTGCCTTTGGCTCATTGACTTTCCATTGCTTTTTTCCCACCCAAGAACAAGCTGCAAGGCAGCAGTTGTTTGGTGATAGAGTTTCCTCTCATAGATGAGTTGCTGTCTCCAGCTAACAAGCTTCATCTCTTCAGGGTCAAGAACTGGATTTTTGAAATTAGCAAACCTCTCCCACCTGACCACTCTAAAAACTTAGATGGTAAATAAATTTCCACCAACCAATAGATCCACATGCATTTGGTGAGCTCATACTGGTTCCATTCATAAGCTGACAACCTCGTAATGTCCAATTTGGCACTGATGCTATTGCCCCTCCCGGGGCACTGATGCATACACCTAAAGCACCATCATGGCTAAGGAGTTTTAAAAATAACTTAAATACTGGATAAATTAGTGGCACAAAGAAAATCAGTTGGATTATATATTGCTAATAATATATATCAAGTTACAACTTTGTAAAATTATGCCTAATTTTTTTTTTAAATTAAAAAATATATTTCTAGTAGCCATAAAAAATTACTGACAAAAATTACAACTTTTTTTTTACTTAAGAAATGCAGAGTAGATTTAGAGATTGAAAGCAGTTCAAGTTTGTAAAGATTTTATTTTGTATAGTACTAAGTAATGCCAAAAATTGTTTCTTTGGTTTTTTAACAAAAATTTACAAATGTGTTTATTTTTTTTCTTCAAATATGATTATTATATTTGTATTGTTGGCCTAATGTCAAGTAATGCTAATAATCATTCTAAGAACACATACGAATTGAGATTTAGAAAATTCCCTTACGCTGGGCCCCTGGAAGACCAAGTATAGTGCATGGCTGGTAGAGCCTCTCTCATGGAATATCCAGCCATCATCATCTGGGGAGTAACATGAGCACCAACAGCTGGAAGATGGAACAAGGAATTAGTGAGCAACAATCACAATATCGTATGTAGCCAAAAAACACTAGAATTGTTTAATAATATACCATAATAATGAAAGACATACCACTCGCTACATCAAATTGTTGATACCATTACTAAAGAATATTTTGAACAAATAAATAAAGCAACAAGTACCAATGACTGCAGCAGTTGTTCCTCCTGGCGTGCCTACTGTGGAGATTGCTGGCCCATTGTTACCAGCACTGGACACAAAAATGACACCTCTTTCATTAACTACCTCTGTGATCAAATTGATGATGCGCCTGAAAAAATAAATCATAATACAATGAACTATATGCTGTTCTTTTTTTTTAAATACCCTTTTCCCCCACTCTTTAAAATTTAATACACTATGGTGTAAAAATAATAAGAGACTTCCCCCTTCATTAAAGATCCATTCAAAAGGTAACAATCAACAACTTCTGTAAGCAGTTAAAAAATTGGTCTATAGAAATAAAGGTAAAATCACCAACCCTGTATTGCATACATGAGCTGCTTCTCCATAACTGTAGTTGATGAGGTC
The DNA here is from genome assembly GCF_028476545.2 of Physella acuta. Taxonomy (NCBI): domain Eukaryota; kingdom Metazoa; phylum Mollusca; class Gastropoda; family Physidae; genus Physella; species Physella acuta. The sequence goes on along the minus strand of NW_026732074.1, from coordinate 158,576 downwards.
AACTTTATGATCCATCATGTACTTCATCTAATGTAGAAAAAAAAATGTTCATTACAATGTAAACTGTATTAGGATGCAAAAATGCAATTTAAAATAATATTAAAATAAATTATAAAACTAAAAAATTGCTTTTCGTGGAAAAAATTTCTCATATAAAAAATGTAATTATTCAAATTGGGATAACATTTAGAGAATCAACAAAACTGGCATGTCCAGTATTTACAACAAAGTAAACATTCTTCTTTGTTTCAAATACATTTATAAACAGGACTAATTCTAACATTACTCATACGAATCTAAGAGAAAACTTACAGCTCTGACAAGAGCAGTGCCTGTCTCCATAGATCCTAATCTAGTATCACCAATTTTAAGACCAATGATTTGAGCCCCTGGTGCTATTCCATTCAATTCAGGCTGGTCTGGAAAATTTCCAGCAGCTATGCAGGCAACATGAGTGCCATGTGATCCTTAGAGAAAAAAAAAGTTTTTTTATTAAAACATTTTTTACACTAAGTCTCTAAGGTAGAATAATTTTTATTATCTGAAACGTACCAGCATTGGTTACTATCTCCAGCACATTGCCATTCTCATATATATTAACAGAGTAGGTCAGCATATCTAAATGGCAAAAAAAGAAGAAAATATTTTACAAAACATTTTCAATGTAACAAAAAGTTTTGCAAATTAAAATAAAAACAAATAGTAAAAACATATCATTGCTTTTGCTTACGACTTTCTTATTAACTTTTTTATAAATTTTAGAAAAATATTGATAGGGTGCTTTTTTTTGTTTGTTGCAACTATTGTTAACTTAACAGTAAAGACAGCAAAAAAAAACATTAAAAAACCATGCTGTACATCATTTTTACAAGAACAAACTAATACATACCTGCTTGACTCAGTTGCCCATACTCATGTGATTCTCTGTAACATGCAAGTAATTTGCAGGACTGCAGATCCCCCTTTTCTGATGTGTCTACGCATGCTCTAAAAATATGATAAATATTAGTTATGGAGAAGTGCAAATCTAATAACTAATATTATTTATCTTAAATAAGATTAAATGGGACGGGGTGTCCTAGCGGTAGAGAGGTGGACTCTAGTTCAAATCCTGGTTCAAGTCAGAAGATTGTCCCTGAGGCCACCCAACTCTGATGGGTACCAAACTCACATTAAGGTATGTTAAGGCGGATGGGTATAGTGCTGACTACACTATCCCTTCATATGCAGAGGTCACAGAAACATGTGAACTCTACTTCACTTGCCCCGTAGACCGTCAGGATTGAAAGGGAACTTTACTTATTTACTAAATAAGATTAAAATGAAACAGAAAATAAGTGAAAATTTTACTGTCCTTTTAGGGGGTGTGCAAAAATCAAGAATAGTTAATAAAAGATGGATTGGTCATTAAATTTTAACAAAAGCCAAATATTCTTGAACAAACCTCCATTTTTCTCCATTGTGAAAAACTACACAGTCGTAAACTGCACCCAGTTCAGGATATTTTTTATCCAAGGAGTTTAGGATATCTACCCTGGCCTGTAAATCTTCGCGTTGTGTTTTATCTTCCTAAAAACAAATAGCATAAGCTTACAGCAACTTAAAACTTTAAAAAGAAGCACTATAAACATCATTTGAATTAATTTTTAAAATATAACTTAAAACATGCTACAAATATAAATAATGGCACACTTACTGGAGCGGTACAGGTGGGGTGAGCCTTATCAAAAGATTCTAATTCTCGTAAAGCATCAGACAGAGCTGCCCTATGCTGGGGACTCCATACTTTGTCCCTTTTCTCAGATGTTATCCTCTCTTTTAAAGGCTTGGGATATAACTCATATGCCACTTTTACACCAATGTGAAATTTACCATCTGGTACTTTCCATGTTTGGGGTATCTGTTGAAAGTTTAATATAGATTGTTGTTGGCTAAAGTTTAAAGAAGTACAAATGCAATAAATTACTTTTTAGTGCTATAATTGTTGACTAATTGTTCAGTTTTGTGTTCAACATAACGTATTGTATACATATGTAAATCAAATATTGCCAATTATAATACACAAGCTCTAATCTGAGTCTGCATCAGTTTCTGCATTTAGCTGCTAAACAATTAAGAACATTTCTTTCAAACTTACAGTGAGAGTCCGACCAGTTAAACCAGTAATAATACCATCAACAGCTGTGACTACTGTTGATGTGTCCACATCACCAGCTCCAGTACAGTCAACAAGATCAATTACTTTAGTTTTTCCATCTGTTGTAAGCTGAAATAGGAAAAAAGTGTGAAAACTTGGTGAGAAAAGAAAAAAAAAATCAGAATGTTTTAAAATTTCCAGTTTAATTATGGTGATAATCTGAAAAATTTCTACTTTTTAATCAATCACAACAAAGTGTTGAATGAGTCATGTCATCATTTTGAAATTTCATGTGTTGCATAGCAGTGAGTAGCACAGTTGAGTTAATTGCATATGATACTAGCCCAGGTATTTAAATAAACATTCATTTAATAAATTAATATCTTTTCTTCAGCTTTCAAACAATTATGTGGGATTATTTTCAACGAGAAGTTTTTAAACTACGTAAAACGACAGCCGACAAATAAACTATTACACCTATCGAAAATAGGTTGTTTCGTTCGTTTCATGGAACCAAATTTACCTGCAGGCCTGGAGCAGCAGGGTCAACTCCTGTATCTAGTATAGCAATTACAACACCGCGACCGTCATATTCCGGGTACTTTGTAAGAAATGAAACAGCGCCTGTTTCTTTTTTAGGCAAAATTCCTTCTACTGGAAAAGGTTCAATGATAGAGCTCGCCATGTTGAATGATTTGGCGGAAATTAGCTTCCTCGCGAAGACAAACGAGAATAGCAGAATACGGATCCAAGCAACGGTAAACTTCCGGGGGCGTTAATCGCAGGTGGCGGTGTAGCGTTTATTTTAATCAGTATTAAAAGGCCAGCTAGCAAGCACCACGCTCGGCTTCTTTGTTCTAGAGAGACAAAAGAGTTTTTATAATGTCGTTACGGGTTATTAAACACACGAAGGATCCTATCGAAACATTAGAAAAAATGCTGAATAAGACAACTTTAACAACACAGAGACTTAGTCATTATCAGATAATAGGTAAGTGTTTACATTATTTACTTTACTTTATTGACATTCGCGCTAATTATCTAATTATCTTTAAAGAGTCAAATATAAACAACATTGTTTCGGTTTAGTTAAATCATTGTAACCATATTCTTTTGAATGTTACCTTTTTAAAAATGTGTTTATCAAGCATTAATATTCATAAGTAGGTCTACCGTCGCCGTATGAGATAATTAAAACAAAACAAAACAAAACATGGAAAACAAAAAACTCATCACAACTCTCATAAATGATATTTTAAACAGAAATTTTAAAAATTCTTTCAAAACCTTTAAAAAATAAACAATATGATTTGATATTAATCATTATTGCTCAGATATTTTCAATGAAAAAGTTTTCTATAATATAAGTATAATCCCCTTTCAGACCTGAAGGTTCATGTTATATTTCTTGACTGGTTGACCACTTTGCCCAGCCGCCTTTACTTTTCCCAACGTAAGCCATGTACCCATCAGAGGTGGGTGGACTTAAAGAGGTCAATCAGTCTGAAGTGTGGACAGTGTTTCTTGAAGACTTTTTTCTCCGGGGAGGCACTTGAAATTTTCGCGGGGGGGGGGGGGGCGGACGCTGTTATAAGTATATATTTTCTATATAAATTCCATTTAGTTGGGGGTAGACTTTCTTCGGGGGGGGGGGGGGCGGGGGGGAAGGGAGCTGTCCCGAAGAGATGCCTGGAAGATACTCGAGACATTCCAGGTAGCAGTCGAGTGCTCCACAACCCAACCGCACTGTCCCATATTCAGTGTTTCGTTTCTTCCAGACTTTTTTCTCCGGGGGGGGGGGGGGACGACGACTTGATATTTTCGTATTTTCGGGGGGGGGGGGGAGGCGGACACTACTAAAAGTATATGTTTTATATATAAATTTCATTTCTTTCGGGGGGCGATAGTCTTTCTTTCGGGGGGGGGGGGGGGGTTCAGTCGTCGTCTCTCTTTCCCCCCCCCCCCCCCCCCCCGAAGAGATGCCTGGAAGAAACTCTGCCCATATTACTATAATGTGGAACTGTGCATTTAATTTAGGGCGTCCACGTTTCATGTTTACAAGAAAGAACTCCGCCTTCAGTTCGATACTGTACTTCATTAACAATGTAATGGTTATAAAACGCAAGCATGCTTGGTCAGGTATGCTATTCTTAATAAATAACAGCGGTTAACTCAATTATAAAAAAACTTAATTGACGATAATTTATTAAGTTGGCATTCAAGTGTGTATTTTTTGGGTACAAAAAAAATGACTAATATTCACGAAAGAAATTATAACATTAATTATAATGTCCCATTAATATTAGGTTTCCTGGGGAGCCTATGTTTCTTTGTTAATAGATTTACCACAAGGAGCCTCATACCAACTCTCTCGAGTGTTTGGTCTTCCAGACATTTTCTCCGGGGGGGGGGGGGGGGCTTAAAATTTCCGTGGGGGGGGGGCGGTAGACTTTTTTCGGGTTGAGGAGGGGCAGAGACCACCAACCCCCCTCCCCCCCCCCCCCCCACCTACCCGAAGAGATGCCTGGAAGAAACTCTGACTCTGTTGAGAAGGTCTCGAGTTCGAATCACCGTTCAGACTCGTGACTATAGGACGTGCATTAGTCCACTCATGTTTACTTGACATAGTGCTGATCCCACCATCCCCTTCTATGGCGTGGTCAAGCAACAGATGAATTCTACTTCATTTGCCCTACGGATCGTCAGGACCGAAAGGGGAGCTTGACTAGGCAATCTATAGAATACAAAACATAAGATTGTTCCCATCCTAATCTGGGTCTAAACCTTTATTTTAGGGTTAAGTTTAAGTTTACGATTAGGGTCCATTTGTAACCGATGTGTGTGTGAGAGAGGAGGGGTAATGTCTTTCTGTAATTCATCTGTGGGGGATGACCGGGGGGTAAATTGCAAGGGGGTTATTTACCGCCCCCAATTGTTTGTATGTGTTTTCAGATTTAGTTAATTAAACAAATAACAGATTACCTAAGCGTACCGCGGTGAACGCACCTAAACCACCCAATGTAAATATATCAACTGGTCTGTGTTTGTTTAGTGTCGAGTTTAAGTGGTACGAAGTGTATCAGCATTGCTTTATAACAGATAACATTGTTGCCAAATTGTAGCTTGTTATAACAAAGTATTTACAAAGATTTGGAAAAGTTTCTTGTCAGCTGATTTTATCAGGTCCACTAAAACCAGGTTCTTTGTTCGTTCTAATAGGTCTATATATCAGCTCCTCACAACCTAAATTTTTGCTCTCTCTTTGATCATAGGTTAGGTTATCCTGTAGCCCCTCCTGGGATACAGGTAGCTGACAAGTGCCTGTCAGGTATCTCTGTCCTGGGCTAGTCTCTCCAACTGTCCCCAGGTGTATCCAATCTTCTTGGTGTCAGGCATCTCTGTCCTGGGCTAGTCTCTCCAACTGTCCCCAGGTGTATCCAATCTTCTTGGTGTCAGGTATCTCTGTCCTGGGCTAGTCTCTCCAACTGTCCCCAGGTGTCCTGGTCTAGTCTCTCCAACTGTCCCCAGGTGTATCCAATCTTCTTGGTGTCAGGTATCTATATCCTGGTCTAGTCTCTCCAACTGTCCCCAGGTGTATCCAATCTTCTTGGTGTCAGGTATCTATATCCTGGACTAGTCTCTCCAACTGTCCCCAGGTGTATCCAATCTTCTTGGTGTCAGGTATCTATATCCTGGACTAGTCTCTCCAACTGTCCCCAGGTGTATCCAATCTTCTTGGTGTCAGGTATCTATATCCTGGACTAGTCTCTCCAACTGTCCCCAGGTGTATCCAATCTTCTTGGTGTCAGGTATCTATATCCTGGACTAGTCTCTCCAACTGTCCCCAGGTGTATCCAATCTTCTTGGTGTCAGGTATCTATATCCTGGACTAGTCTCTCCAACTGTCCCCAGGTGTATCCAATCTTCTTGGTGTCTTCTTCCAGTAAACCCCTCCTAGTCTTCTTTGGTCAGCCTCTTTTCCTTTTGCCCTGTGGATTCCAGGCGAGTGCCTGCATTGTTATGCTAAATATAGGCTTCCTGTTAATATGGCCAACCCATCTCCATTTTCTCTTGAGGGCCCCTTCTTCAGCTGGTCTCTGATCATAAAAGTTCCTCAAAATATAAATTTTAATAGGGGCATACTCATCAGATTATGATTAGGCCAGTTCATCGGAGCTTAAATTTTAGTTCTCTCTTCAGTATAAAAAAATGTGTTTTGCTTGATTTAATTTAGCGGCCATATTAGTAAGGAATGTATAATATCGTCATTTACTACACCGAAAAACCAAGTCTCAAACCCCATCAAAATTCAAATTAGTATGTCTTGATATGAGGGTTTAATTTTAGAATAGAAGAATAACATACATCAGTCTCACAAACTGAAATGTGTTGGTCAAGTTCGTACAGTAACCTCTACAGATCAATGTAAAACAGATCGATTTGTCTTGCCTGAGACTGACTTGTGTTGGTTCACAAAGACGCCATTGTCTCGCCCGCGTTGTGTCGCACTTTGTTGCTGCATGGGCCCCACGAAATAATTGTCGCGTCAAACAAAAGCTCTTGCGTAAAGATATGCCTTGTGGGCCTAACAAGAGCTCTTCGGTGGGACATTTCAAGTAGCTGTTACTGTTACGTTCGACATGGGACATCGGCTTGGAGTAATGGCGTTTGTTGTGTGCTGGCCAAAAAGTTGTGACAGTGGACATTGGGGGGGGGGGGGGGGGGCTTGCGATTTTTTTTGGGGGGGGGGGGGGGATCTGTTATAAACTGTCGGGTGATAATTTGAATTCTATAATTTGGGGATATAGAAACAAGTATGACGAGAAACGTGATACACTAAGCAATTTAAGTACTAGTAAGTACCATTCTAGTTCCCTAGCTTGTCCCATTATTGAAGGGATTTTCGTACTGTGCAACTCTTCATCAGTATTAGGGATTAATTAATTACTTCAAGCGTGCAATCAAATGAGCAGATTCAGCTAACTCGATACAACGCTTCTATTCAACAAACTATGCAGCAAAAATAATTCTCTCATTTTGGGTTTGGGTAGAAGGGGGGGGGGGTCGTCACTGTGTCCATCCATCTCAGACGCTCAGACCCAGCTGACTCGAGTTATAGGGGGGGGGGGGGAGATTAGACAAAATGCTGACGTTTATTAACCGAGTCCCGAGTTCGAACCCCATCTAGTTTGTTTTTTATTGGACACAGGCCTAGGAAGCAAATCCAGAAAGAAAAGCAGGCTGAAATCATAGTAATGGCATATATGTCGCAAACATGTTGACACGTGATACTTAATTGTGTTGGAGGAAATCGCTTCCAACATTACAATTAAGAACCAAGCAGAAGAAGCTATGGACCAAAGAAACCGGATGAACTGTTTTCTTCAGCATTGTTGGGCCCAACAAGTATCTTTCCACTGTTTAACTTACATCAGCAACCATCAACAAGTATCTTTCCACTGTTTAACTTACATCAGCACACCAACAAGTATCTTTCCACTGTTTAACTTACATCAGCGAACCTTGTCTTTTAGACAGTGGAACACAGTGCTGCACCTGCATAATCAGCTCTGATGTCAGGCAACATAATATAGGACATATCTCACACCCACCCAATAACCTCACAAGGCGAGCAGGTGACGCCACTGCACCTAGTATGACTCATTTGTTGTCACCTGGCTTTACGACTCGAACCACCTTGTTGAAATTTCGAGGTTTGTCCGATTGGGTCTCGAACTTTTGGGTTCGTAAGCATGCGTTCTACCACACTTTATTCGGCTCGCATTGAAAGAAACAATCGTGTCACCCAAAAATTGTTTGATTTGGTCTGGACATCCATGCTGGTGAACACTTTCATTCAGGCAATCTTAGAAGTACCTTATCTAGACGTGGTAGTCTGAAATTGTCAAATTCTCCCTTCAAGAGCCATTTACAGTTCAATTGTAAAACCCAATATTACTTTATTCATACAATATTTTACTAAACATTCCTGTTTGCCTCCCCCACCTCACTTGTACTTGTTAACCCTTCAATGCCTAAAATTAAAATAATTATTTTTTAAAACAACCAAATATAAAACCGCTATTGAGGACCAAAGAAAGGGAAAGAAGTCGTTAATGCCCGCCTTACTTCCCCTAAGTATGAGCGTATAATGAACAACTCTGCGTGATATTATTATAACTCCCCCCCTTCCTTTGATTGCCCTCCCATTTACCTGGTCGCCCCTTGATAAGGCATGCGTGTACCGTCCTAGTGGGTTTTATGTATCGGCCGATCGATCTGATTACTTCACCTACGGTGATTTTTTTATATCTATAGAAAGTGATCGATATGAAGAATAAGTGGTTGTTTAAACAAAATACAGGTGACAAAAATAGACTGTTGGGGCTAGGCGAATATGTTGGGAAAGGGATAGAGGGTTGAATGGTTACTTATATATGGGTACTAAGTCGCCATTATAGGTCATATATTATAACTACCTGTTTTCCTTGGTTTATTCTACGCATATTGAAGGCCATCTATAAATATTGATTTAGTCTTGGAGTTTTAAAGCCATATAGGCCTATAACTACCATGGTTTCGGCTAAGAGTAATGAGGTTAGTGACAGAGGCGGATTAGAAGTGGGGCCTCCTGGTACCCCGAACATCAACCCAGAGGCGTAGCGACCCTTCCCGGCGCCCGGGGACAAACTTCTCGATTTGCACCCCCCCCCCCTCAAGATTTTGATTTGCACCCCCCCCCCCCCTCAAACTTTCGATTTGCACCCCCTGGACCTTTCAATTTATTTTTCCAACCCATTTTGGCGCCCCCTAACGTCGGCGCCCGGGGACATATGTCCGTCCCCCCCTCGCTACACTACTGCATCAACCGCATCAATATGTGTCTTGCAGTTTTAACAAGCAACAATAGGGTTTGAATTACATGGGGGGGGGGGGGGCAGGGTTAATCTTTAGTGCGTCACTCAAGCCTAATCCTCTTCTGGAGAGGCCTCTACCCACATACGTGGTGTAATCATCTAAACAAGCTTATCAAAGGTGGTGGTCGAAACTTTAGAAATTCTAACATAAAACTAAAACATGTCCCGATAAATATGTCCGGTAATAGCACACATCAATAAAACACGGATTACTTTTGTAAACACTTTTTGTCAAGTTTACAGTACAGTGGTTGTGCTGTAATAAGTAAAGGATCCTTACGGTCCGTGGCGCAGGTAAAGCAGAGCTCACCTGTTTCAGTGACCTCGACCTTTGACCTAGACTACTCAAATCTATTCAAACTACTGATTTCTATCTGACATTTTCCTCCCTGAGGGGGGGGGGGCACTTGCAACTTCCGGGGAGCGCGCTTAAAATTTCCGGGGTGGGGGGGGGGGGGGGAGAGAGATGTGAGGACGGCCACTAGCTAAAGTATACATTTTCTAAATAAATATTATATTTCTTCTATTTAGACCGCGTGAAAGGGGGGTGGGTGCACTGATGTGCCTGAAAGTGATAGTAGCTCTGCTACCAATGAACCATTCTATGACCCCCAGAGTTAGGCGACAAGATCCTTGCGAGCATGAAAGTAGCTCTGCTACCAATGAACCATTCTATGACCCCCAGAGTTAGGCGACAAGATCCTTGCGAGCATGAAATACACTCTGTATGAACCATTCTATGACCCCCAGAGTTAGGCGACAAGATCCTTGCGTGCATGAAAGTAACTCTGCTACCAATGAACCATTCTATGACCCCCAGAGTTAGGCGACAAGATCCTGAAAGTAACTCTGCTACCAATGAACCATTCTATGACCCCCAGAGTTAGGCGACAAGATCCTTGCGAGCATGAAAGTAACTCTGCTACCAATGAACCATTCTATGACCCCCAGAGTTAGGCGACAAGATCCTGAAAGTAACTCTGCTACCAATGAACCATTCTATGACCCCCAGAGTTAGGCGACAAGATCCTTGCGAGCATGAAAGTAACTCTGCTACCAATGAACCATTCTATGACCCCCAGAGTTAGGCGACAAGATCCTGAAAGTAACTCTGCTACCAATGAACCATTCTATGACCCCCAGAGTTAGGCGACAATATCCTTTCGAGCATGAAAGTAACTCTGCTACCAATGAACCATTCTATGACCCCCAGAGTTAGGCGACAAGATCCTTACCAATGAACCATTCTATGACCCCCAGAGTTAGGCGACAAGATCCTTACCAATGAACCATTCTATGACCCCCAGAGTTAGGCGACAAGATCCTTACCAATGAACCATTCTATGACCCCCAGAGTTAGGCGACAAGATCCTTGCGAGCAGTAGCCACGGAGACAGCGAGGACAGGGAGAATGCTGTACAGGAAGCTGTAGCCGCGTCTGAGGTCAGGGCCACACGAGAGCTGAGGGCGGCCCTCAGGCGGCTCAGGCAGGAGAAGGACGAGGAAAGGGCCAGGGCTTTGGAGAAGCAAAAATGGGTAAGTCGTGGTGTTGGCTAGCTGAGTTGGCTGTGGTCTAAAGCTAGGTGAAGTGTGGACGAGCGGGGGTAATAGGGCTGGTAAGTAGGTCACCAATCAGTTCTACGGCTCAATAAAACCTGCATGAGCTATAGAACTGGTTGGTGACCTACTTACCAGCCCTATTGTGGTCCTAGCTAGCTAAGTGGTGGCTTTAGATGGGTAATTTTGCTGTGGTTTTAACTAGTTGAGTTAGTCGTGCTCTTGGCTAGGCGAGTTGTGACTTTATTTTTAGTTAATCCTGGTGTTGTTTTTTTTAGGTGAGAGGTGATGTATTAACTATATGGTGTAAGCTAGGTCAGTTGTGGTTTTAGATGGGTGGGTCAGACGTTTTTAGTGGATGGGTTAGTCATGGAAGTTGTGTTTCTATACTGGTGAGGTAGTTAGGGTGTGAACTAGGTAAGTTTGGTTTTAGCAAGGTGAGTCGTTCTAAAGATAGTTGTTCATGGTGTCAGCTACGTGAATGGTCTAAGTTGTGGGGGGGGGGGGGTCGTCCATAAATGACGTCACACTGGTAGGGGGGGGGGTCCGTAATTTTGTGACGATGTGTGATGAGGAGGGTAATTCAGATAATGTGACGTCACTCTGAATTGAAGCCGTTATCCCACTTTTTTTTTACAAAAGGTTTTTATAAATTGTAATAGAAATTGATTGATACACTCTATTTTGGCCGAGCTCAGTCAATATTTTAGAAAGACATCCATGTTTTTAAAAAATTCACTTTTGAGGAGAGTTATGGGCTGAGGTGTGATGTCATTTAATGGAAGGGAGTCTGGCTTTTTGTGACGATGTGTAACAAAAAAGGGAAGGGGTAAAAATAGTCCCAAAAAATCCATGACATCATTAATGGATGACCCCTGTAGCACTTCTAAGTAGTGATCTTTTCATCTGTTTAGTATTTTGATCTTTTCATCTGTTTAGTATTTTGAACGGCTGGCAGCTCGTATCTCTGATCAAAGGGACAGAGCAGAGGCGGAGAGGATGAAAGAACTGAGGAAGAAGATGGAGGAGGAGAAAGAGGAGGCTCTGAGGCTGCAGTGGGAGGAGTGCGAGAGGCTGAAAGAGGCGGCTGTCACTGAGGCATGCGAGGCCTTGAGGAGGAAGTTGAGAGATGAGTTCAGTGTGGAGAAAGAGATGGCAGTTGCTGAAGCTCTACGTAAAGCCAGGGTATTGCAATTTTGTTTTAAGACTTTTATTTTAATTTAGTATTATATTACACTACACCTGATCTAAACTCTTTTAATTAAATGTTTGTGTAAATTGATCATAGTTTGCAGTGGCGTAGGCAAGGGGGTGTATAGACCCCTCGGTATATATATAAAGTATGAGGGGGGTGTAAATCGAAAGTTTGAGGGGGGTGCAAATCGAAAGTTTGAGGGGGGGGGGTGCAAATCAAAAGTTTGAGGGGGGTGTGCAAATCGAAAGTTTGAGGGGGGGGGGGTACAAATAGAAAGTTTGTCCCCGGGTAAAAATTTGAACCCCCCCCCCCCCTCCATGAGACGATTCTGGCTACGCTACTGATAGTTTGAATGTAGCAAACATATAAAATGCTAAATCTTATCTAAACACGATTAATTAAATCATTGTGGTAGTTGATCGTACTTTATATTACCATGACAGGAGTTATTTAAAAAGCGAGAGCAGGAAGTGATAGATCTAACAAGAGAGGAATGTGAAGAGAAGGCAAGGAAAGAGGCTGAAAGAGTTGCTGCCCTTCATAGAGCAGAAGTTGACAAGTTGAATTTAAGGTAAAAAGTCAATAGACTATACTATATATATATATTTGTCATTTTTTCTTTATGAAGGCTTGAGTTAATTTATAATAGAATATTTAAAAAAAATATTTATAACACTTAAATTGTTTGAAATTAAGCACATATACAAATGTCTATTCTAAAAAATGGTCGTTAATTTAATAACATTTAACATTTAATTTAAAAACTGTTCGATTTTATTTAATATTTTAATACAGGCATGAAATTCTGCAGAAAAAGTATCAGAAAGAACTGGCTCATAAAGAGAGAGTTGAAAATGATTTCAGAGTAAGATCTACAATAATTTATTTTGGTTAATGGTGTAGGTCTAATTAGTAATTACATAAACCACAACCAATGAAACTTATATAAATGCATCCCGTTGCATAACTGTTACTCCCTAATAAACTTTTGATTATAAACAACACAATACATGGCATTGTAATTATGCTACATGATAGTCAGATGCATGTGCCAGATTACAATTGACCTTCTGTTTGATAACAACCTAGTCAGTCAGCAGAGGCTACAGCTTCTACCAAAATAAATCCAGCATCTAAGAACTTAGACTAATTTCAACTTCAGCTATAACTTAATTAATATAAATAAAATTATTACTGCATTAAAAAATGATCAAAAGTATTCAGAATTCTTTTAGTTATATAATTTTACCAATGTATCCCTTAATGAACTAAACATATTCATTTCTGAACACTAAGAAGCAATTTCAATTACTGTGATAACTCAATTAATTTAATAAAATATTACTGCATAAAAAAATCTTTAAGATTATTCATAATTTTTTTTTTATATAATCTTACCAATGTATCCCTTAATGATAATGAACTAAAAATATTCATTTCTGAACACTACAGAGGCTTCAGGAGGATTATAAGAGGTTTATGGATCACACGGATGGCAGGTTTCACTCAGATTACCTGATGAGGTTGCGCTACCTGGGCATACAGCTGGCTGAGAAGAAAATCTCCACTGTCTCATACGAAGATGTGGAGCCCCTGGTCTTAGGGAAAAAGTGTTCATGATTTTCTTAGACTGCTGATAACTGTATAACAACCAATGTTATGGTGTTCAGGCTCATGATTTTCTTAGACTGCTGATAACTGTATAACAACCAATGTTATGGTGTTCACACTCATGTTCATGATTTACTTAGACTGCTGATAACTGTATAACAACCAATGCTATGGTGTTCACACTCATGTTCATGATTTCCTTAGACTGCTGAAAACTGTATAACAACCAATGTTATGGTGTTCACACTCATGTTCATGATTTTCTTAGACTGCTGATAACTGTATAACAACCAATGTTATGGTGTTCACACTCATGTTCATGATTTTCTTAGACTGCTAATAACAACCAATTGTATGGTGTTCACACTCATGTTCATGATTTCCTTAGACTGCTGATAACTGTATAACAACCAATGTTATGGTGTTCACACTCAACTGTTGAGCATGGATTTTGACAAGACTGCTTTGCTATATTCAGTTGAACTAATGCAAGCACGGACATGACTGTATTGTTACATTTCAAATGAAGAGTGCAAGTACTGACATTTCAGTTTAACTATTGCAATCATGCATTGAATTGTCATAAAAAATATACATAATCGAATCTCTCATTTTAGTAATGAGAGCTGTTGACTAATTTATATGATAATGGTATGTCTGATAATTTCATTTTATAGAAAACTTACAAAGTTTAGAACTATTTCATAGCACCTGTTGTAATGGATGAAGTCACCATTGTGGAGTCATATCTGCTTTGGTTCTGCAACAATATTTATTGATAAACTATTCATGGTCTTATTCATCATTGAACTTTTTGGTTTCTTGAGTAAACTAGGGTCGTATTAAGCCTCTCCACTGTCTCATTATAATATATTTAAATTATGTATCATTATTTATCACACCTAGTGTAAAATTATATGTAATTTAAAAAAAAATTGTATAACACATTTTGATACCTAATAATTGGAAATTTAAAATTTATTTTGTAGTATTCTTATTATTCAAGATTACATTAACTGATATGTACAAAGTGCAAGCCTTTGTTGTTTGTTATGAATATTCGTTGTCCCTTATTATCTCCCTTGCAACTGATTCTTTTGTCAATTTTGTTATCACAATAAAACACTGGCAAAAAATTACTACCATTAATAAAAAATATGAATTCAATTTCTACACACACAAAAATAGACAATATTTGACCATTTTATTTTATCAAACAAAGCTCAGCAACAGCTTACATCATCAAATTGTTAAACAAATTAAAAAAAAAAAACTTTGTAACAGTTCACTTGCAAAATTTGCAAGAGTGAATAATAAAATAAAATGAAACAATAATAATGTAAAAGATGACTTAAAAAAAAACCTTCATCCACCCATAATGCATCTGTATTGACATAAAAGTTAACTGTCCATATTATCCGCATCTTGAAACTGATCAGAATCTGTGGGCGGTTCATGACCTGAAAAATAATTTTTTAAATATTTTAAAAACGTGAATGAATAAAGATATAATAGAACAAACAGAAAGCTATTTCTAGCTGTCACATATTGGAGCTACGTCACATACTGATGCTATGTCACATACTGGAGCTATCTCACAAACTGTCGCTATGTACAACAAGCCATTGAAGAGGAAATAAAAATGTACTATTTTTTATCTGTGACAATCTGAAACCATTATCCTTTTTAATTTAAAATGTATGTTTTTTGTTTTAGATAATTACCCCCCCCCCCCCATAATAAATTGATCTAATACTAAATAAATTTTATGTGGAACCCAGCATAAATTAACCCTTAATAACTAAAGTTATCTACAACAAAAAAAGGTGTGAAGTGATTTTTTTCTTATCAAGAAAATCTTAAAATCTTTAACCTTTAGTTACACAAAATATATGGCCATTTTTACCATTAAAAGAACAGAAAATATTTTTACCAAAAATTAGTTCAACCAAAAAATTTGTTTTACCATTATTTAAACGAAATAAATATTTATATCATTAGTTCAAGCAAAAAATACTTTTACCCTAATATTCTGACCAACAGAAATATTTTTACCGTTAGTTATCCTCATTTCGCTTGTGCGAGTGGAGAGGTCAGCATCACCTTGTCCAGCACCCAAAAGTTGATTCAACCTCTCCAGCTGTATTCTGCCCTGATCTGTAAGAAGGATCTCACTTTCTTCTGTGTCATAGATAGCTAAAAATTAAAAAATTTAAAAGTTGATTATTTTTAAGCTTTTTGAAGGAATAACAGATTGTCTAAATATCTGGAGAATGCATTGCTGCCTAAAAAGAATCAAGGTTTAAAAAGCTTACCATCACCACTACCTTCTTCAGCATCTTCAAAATCATCACCAGACAACTGACAGTCACTGTCTGGATGGAGTGTCTGACAATTTGCCAAGGCTTCAAACATGGCTTGTACTAAAATATTTAAGAGAAACTATTATTCAATATAACGGATCAGGCCTTAATTTTAAAATACTATTAATATTTGCAGAGTAACAGAAAATAAATAAAATTAAGTTAACTCACAGGATTCTTTATTTTGTGGAATGAATCGAATTTCTGTTAATTCATTTACTGAATCGTTGTCTCTTTCATTTTCATCTTCATCTGATTCATTTTCATCCTTTAACCCTGTTATATTTAAAAGAACGTGAATGATAAGTGGTTAATTTAAAAAATATTTTAAATATACTGCTAAATTAAAAGCAGAAAAGTTTACATCCGATAAATATCAAGCAAAATAAATGGGACAAAAAGCTGTCATTACTATCCAGGATAAGTACATGATGACTGTACATATTTGATAAACTTGATTTACCTGGAACTTTTCCTTCATAATGACACAACAGGTGTTCATGTGGGAAATTTGTAAGATCTCTTGAAATGGCATGTAAACAAATGAGTTTGTATTCCAACTGAATGCCTTGATCATTATCATTCAGCCACAAAACAGAACTGAAACAATTTAAAAAGGTTGTTTAAACTATACAAATATCTTCCTGGAAGTAAATATAAGTAAAACGATTAACATTAATAATTAAATCATTGTAATGGGTATTGATATTTATTAAACTTATTGAAAGAGAAAAAAAAGGAGTTGACACAGAAGTGTTCATAGATTAACATACAATGTGCCAAACGCGGTAGTTTTAAAAAAAAACTTCCAAAACAAATAGCTATATGTCAAAAACTGACAAAGTGTATACAGCTATGTTTGTCCACACAATTTAAAAAATAAATTTTTATTTTTACAATAAAAAAGAAAAATCACAATTTTTTTTGCTGTGTACTGTTAATTAATAAAATTAACAAAATTAATTTTTAAGAATTTAATTTGAATGATACCATTGTGTAAAAGAACTGTAGGCAACATCTCTGAAGCCCCTTTTCTTAATGCTAATGTCACATGTGTGATAGTAACTTAAGTTAGTAGGCCTATCAGGTAAGCTAATGTGAACTAATAATAATGAACCCAAGTAGGCCTACATTTTTCTACATTACCAACAATTATATAATGATGTATGCTTTAGTGTCTTTATGAACCCATATCATATAGGATCTATATTACAGCAGTATTACTATTTACTGGTTTGAGGAAAAACAAAAGCGATGCCATCGACATTGTCAACTAGCAATGTTCTTGCTACAACATATGACTGTAGTATGCTCTAGGGCTACTATCACTACTGATATCTAAATTAAGGTGAACCAACAAGATAACGTGAGCAGGCAATCATAGAATAAGAATGTAGTCATAGACTCATAGATATAGAAGATCTGATCTAGGAGCTATGATGTTAAGACTTGAGAATTGACCCGTTATACAGCAGGTATGTCTTGCATGTAATCTATTGTTTAAGGTACACAAAATCGGCCTAGGCTAGTAATGTGCGACAAAGTTGCCTCATTGTTAGGGCTTTAATAGAAGTATATTGTGATATATTTTTGTCAAATATTATAGGCCTAGATAATTGAATAATAAACCAAAATCAATGGCTAAATATATCAATATAGGCCAGAAATTAAATTTAAACGGCAGTGTTTGCTAGCAAAATATTTGCTATATAAACAGCAGCCATTTGTAAAATAGAGTGGCTTTCCCTGAATCTCCCGCTATAAGTTTACCAAAAAAAATTTAAACAAGATAGCTGCTAAAGTAAATGAGCTTTGCTGTAGGCCTATCTGATGAAAACATCACTAGACTAGTCTTTATTTATTACTTTAAGCCACTTTAAGGTTTTAATACATATGTTTAAAACCAGGTAGATTCTAGGCCTACATGAATGAAACTTTAAAACATTTTTGCAACTTTCATAACATAAATGTCATGATTCATGATAAATCTCCCTTAAAATTTGAAATAATTAATTAGGGCCTAGGCCTACTAAAATAAAAATTTAATGAGGCATCTTCTTTTCACATTCACATTATTACTAGCCTCTGCCGCTTTTACGTACTTAGTCTTAAAGCGATAGATTACAGTCTTGCATTTTATTTCCTTGCCATTTCGCGTTTTCCAAAGACCCGGGGACTAGATCTAGATTTAGTCGACGCTAGACACGAGTTTTTTTTTTGGGTTTTTTTTTGCCTATTTCAATGACTATTTCAAGAGAATCAAATCTACCTTTCAGTGATGTACAGGCTGCCACTGCCAATATCACTACCTTCTATGTTTGCTGTAACGTTTGATTCAGTGTGGTGAATACCTTCCGATGGTACCGAATGATTAATTAACAATACCATGATTTTTGTTTAATATTTTTGATGAAGCAGTTTCACGTTTTCCGCGTAGAAAAAACAACAGGAACTCGAATAGTAATAAGTCAGAGTCACCTCCCATTTTTATTAATTTTTCGTCGAAAAATAATATTATTTTTAACTAATAGAACTTTAAAAAAAAATTAAAACAGGCCAACGAATCAGGCCTACAATCAATCAGAGTTTCTTCCAAGCCTCATTTCGGGGGGGGGGGGGGGGGTAGAGCATGTTTTTTATGTAGGGTTGAGTCAAATGGCATTTATATAGATTAAGATAGCCCTACATCTATAATCTATAAGATAGCCCTGTTTGCAGAGATGTGATAACCCTTCAATCTCGTCCACATGTCGGTGGAAGGGTTCCTATAAATCACTTTTGTTAACTGGGAGCAGAGGTGGACTCACCCGCCAATCTACCGGGAAAAAATCCCTGGCTGGGTGGGAGGGTCGGGTCCTGTGTCCGTCATCACATTAAATTTAATTCCTGAATAATTGCTATTACAGCAACAACAAAACATAATATAAATAAATTTTGCTTTCTTTTGTTTATAAGGGGTCGTCCATAAATGACGTCACACTCGTAGGGGGATTGGGGGTCCCTAATTTTGTGTTCAGATGGTGGGAAATCACATTTTTGCATTATAAAAAAAGCAATGTTAGAAAACGAATTTTAGACGTTATTTCGCGCTTTAGAAAACTGTTTTAATAAATCGTAATAGGAATTGACAGAGTTCGGACAAGATTTTAGAAAAATATCGATGTTTTAAAAAACAATTCAAATGCAATTTTGAGGGGGGGGGGGGGGTTTTAGGGGGTCATCCATAAATGACGTCAAGCTTTTTTGACGATTTTTACCTCCCCCCCTCCCCTCCGTCACACGTCACATAAAACCAGACCCCCTAAAATGACGTCACACATCAGTTCGAGTAACTGGGTTGATAGAAATCGCTTGAGATTTTGATTTGTTATCTCCCCTTTAGTATTAAATATAATAATCGGTATATTGATTTTAAGTATTAATTTAACATTTAATTTGATAATATTCATGCATTGTAATCGGAGATGTATGTATCTAGTCTAGACAGTTTGAAATGGAATTGCCGATTATATAGATTTGCAACAAAATCCACCAACAGACATTTTGAGCTAAGTCAAACCTTAAAATAAAATAAAAAAAGCAATGGCTCGACATGTAATTAAATCATGGTGTTTATATTTATAAGCCTGTATTTAGTTCACAAGTATATTATATGTTTGCTTATTTGTGTTAGATGGTTTATGGCAAATCTTATAATCCGCCTTTGACCAATTCTAATACAGCTATTTCCATTAACTTTTCATATACGTTTATATGCAAGAATATCTGTTTTTGCTCTAATTAGACATTAGATTTGTCATTAAAATATATTTAGAAGACTACTAAATTAAATAATAATACGAGAGATAATATATATATATATGTATATATATATATATATATGGCATATATATGCTTAAATATGGAATAAAATATATGAGACACATGACACTAATGGAGTTAGGGGGTCATCCATTAAATGAGATTACGCGTATGATGTATCTCCCCCTTCAAACATCAAAACCCATCTACTCCTCTAGTGGAGTGTGAAGACGGACCCCTAGGGTGCGAATTACGAGAACAGGGCTATTTTAAACTTGCTACTATAAAATGTTTTGTTTAATACTTATAATGGGGAAATATGGATGTTGGCAGTACATTATATTTTATTAATGCCTAGGATCTAGATCTAGTCTATGGTAAATTTTCCAAAATCTATCTTTAGTTTGAAATTTCAAGAAAAATAAGCAATTTCTAATTTTTAGAATTTACTAATTACTAGGCATACAATCCATGATTTGAGTTATCTCTTTGTCGTATTTTAACAACATTCGGAATTAATAGGAAGATCTAGAATTTAAAAAAAAATTGCCCACATTCAATAAGGATACATACACTCTAATTTAGGAACAGGACCTACGAATTAATTATCTTTTTACACAGGGATTTAAAAAAAATGATACCGCTTATTTTTATGAGTAACTATAGACGCACAAATTCCTACTGCCATTTCATAACGTTATAATTTTGAAAAACCTGGCTAAGTGAATCGAATGGTGACGAACCAGAGAAGAGGGTGGCAGAGAATCAAACGTCACTTAAGAAAGTATGTAGACTACACGTAGATCATAGATCTGGTAGATTTATATTCTATATTTCAGTTTCATCATTGTTTTAAGAATTTCCTCGAGGCGAGGTCCCTCGATTTTAGCTGCTAGATTCATATCCTAATTACTACAGTACTAATTACTTAGACTAGGACCTAGTGTCCTAGTCCTAGTCAATAATAATTCCTAAATTATTAAATTAAAATTAGGCCTAGATCTAGATCTAGCTAGGCCTAATAAAATAATTAAATTTAAAAATAAATTAACCAGTGCTAGAGAAGTAGAGATGGTGTGTATAATAATAATTAATTATAATTAATGTAGGTATTCTAGCTCTACTCACTTGTGTAGTACACAAGTTCAAGTAGAATCTATTAGTATTAGTGTAGAGTGTAGTTCATTAGTTCAAAAGTCAACTCATTTAGTTTTACTGACATTTAGTTTTAGGACCCTACTTGCCTGTTAGAACTTAGATCTAGAGATCTAGATCTATTCTAGATTTACTAGCCAATAGACAGACACCACTCATCACTACTGTCCCTAGAGCCTAGATATAGACTATATCTGATAAAAATAAAGGTCACAGAAACAAGTGAACTCTACTCTACTTGCCCCATAGACCTTCAGGTTTGAAAGAGAACTTTACTTACTCTCACTAGATCTAGCTAGATCAGTGGCTCAAAACCTAGTTTTGATCTAACCCCAGTGAGTAAGTCTCAAGGGTTTGGAGGAGGTCAAGACACTCACCTGACTCTTATGATTTGCTATAGGATTCTGTCAATTCAGTCCACTGACAATTTCAGATTTAATACAACAGCATAACATTAAAATAAATTACGCCAGAGCAAGATACCACGTTTCAGTTTCTATATCGTGGAAACCTTTTTGGAGGATTGAAAAAGAATGGCACTAAACAAAAAAAAAACAGTTCTTTTGAAATTCTCGTACACTGTACAATAAAATATATTAATTCCACAAAATTAGATATAGGCCTAAAGAATTCAGGATAAAAGAAGAGAAAATAAAAAATTGCAGCTGACCAGCAAAAAAAAATTGAAATTAAATAGAAATTCAAATAGAAAACATAGTAGGCCTGTTATAATATTTTCCCTTTAAATTACCTCACCTACCATCATAAGAAGGGAAAACAGCTGCATTAGAAGTCTTGGATGTAAAAAAAGGATGGTGCTAACTAATCTGCCTTTTTGCTTTCACCTTGGAAAGCTTGGTGTTACGTAGGTGAGAAATGTTTTTTAGTGATCATATAGGCCTAAAAGTTTTAAGGAAGTGAGATATTTTGAAGAGCGAATAGAGGTATTGATTGATTCCTCTTAGATCTCTTTTCTGTTTGACCTCGATCGTAATAAATGACAGAATACACTATCTCTGTTTGGCTTATATCTAAGAACAGAAATCTATGTTACCTACAAAGTAATTTGAAGTTTTAATAGTTTATGGTGGTGTCAGGTGTGGCTTTGTTGTCCCTAAGAAGAATAAAGTATGTTAAAATTATAGTTCTGGCAACAGATGTCTTGCTTTTTGCTTACAGTTGCAGCTTAGATCTGTATTTATCCTTTTGACACAACAAGTATTGTTGGACAACAAAAACTTATTTATGAAATTCCCATCCTCAGCTGTCTAATCAACAATAAACATGCAAAATTACTTTAAGTTTGGGGTCATCCATAAATGACGTCACACTTTTTTCGACGATTTTTACCTCCCCCCCTCCCCTCCGTCACACGTCGTCACAAAAAGCCAGACCCCCCCCCTAAAATGACGTCACACCTCAACCTACAACCCCCCTCAAAATTGCAGTTGAATTTTTTAAAACATCGATATTTTTCCAAAATCTTGTCTAAACTATTACAATTTATTAGAACAGTTATCTAAAACGCGAAATAACGTCTAAAATTCGTTTTCTAACATTGCTTTTTTATAATGCAAAAATGTGACGTCGCAACATCTGACCCCCTCCCCCTCATCACACATCGTCACAAAATTACGGACCCCCCCTCCCCCCTACGAGTGTGACGTCATTTATGGATGACCCCTTTGACGCTAGTATTTTGAACAATTAATATGTGAAAAATATTCCCAAACCAGTGTCATATATGAGAGTTGTCTGCAGAAGCCAAATAACCCTAGGTGCCTTTTATTGTGCTTTATCCCCAGCTGAGAATTCTTTTAATATCCTGATCTAGAAGATCTGGATAGGATAAGATTAATAATAGATCTAATTGTGAAAGGTATACTAATTTAGACCTTACTAAAATTAGCTAATAATTGTACTACTAGTTATTTTTATTGATGGATGATATTTAGTAATTCCCCATGTAGTATCTGGCTTGGTAACTGGACAAACAATAGTTGGGTTTATTGCAGTAAGTTAAATATAGTACTTTAAAAAAATAGATTTCCACCTAAAATCCTAACCGAAATAAAAAAGGGCCTGTTAAATTTTAGCCCAATCTATTTTAATTTTCTTCAAATAGACCTACATTATAAAGCCTATTAAAAACGTTTTAGGTTAGTTTTTAAAATTAGATTTGGACTTCCACTGGCTAAGGTTTGTAGCTATGTAGGTTTTAATAAAATACTAATTAGCTCTAAATTTTACTAAAATAATAATAATTAAGGAATTTCACTTATTAGCCACTAGCATGATTAACCTGCTATATTGCTGTAAACACAAAAATCAGACAATAACTTTACCTATTTAGTCATAGCCTACTAGACGCATTACACATACAATAATAATAGGCCTACACTGAATTATTTTTTCCTTCTGGTAGGGTAATACAGTGTCCTGTCAATGTCTGTTTTTCTGCCAGTCTTGCCATAAGGGGAACAGTTTAGTCAGGGTTACAATGAAAACAAAAACAATTGATACATTCATAGTGAAGAATACTGAAGTAACCTTTACAATTACCTAGTCCTATTTTTCTTTGTAAAACTAAAAATATCTTGGCACATGACCTCTAATAGCTCCTCAGATAAGATTTTAAAATGGCATTTATTTTACTCAACACCTTTGTATGCTTATTATTGTTTTTGTTTTTTGTCCCCAACAGCAGATTTCTTCCATCCAGTCACTCGCCAGTCTGTGTCTAAAAAAGCGATTGATAGGTCTGGTTTCAAGCCTGGGTTGACCAGCTTGCTCCATGTCAATCATTCCAAGACATGGCACACTCAGATCATCAGAAAAATGATGGCTGGTTCGACTGGGCATACAAAGGCGTAGACCCATCCTTTCCAGGCAACGGTGGGCTTGAGTGTCGTGATTTTCTAAGCATCTCTCAACGCTGCTGGGAGAGTGTGGGGGCTTCCATTGTTGCAGTACTTGCACTCCTCTATGCCTACCCGCGCCTGCGTCTTCCCAGACCATGCCCCTGTGGCTATCGGAAGAATTCAGAGCCACTGGGCAAAAGGCTTCTCCTGCTCCTGATGTGTTTGACGTTTGGAATTGAACTAGGATTCAAGCTAGCTACACGCCAGATGATCTGGATAGGGAACCCTTGCCACCTTGCTACCATGATACAGGTAGGTCAAGTGCTGTGTAAAATGTTCTGTACAATTCTAAGTTTCTTGTATGTTGTCAATGTACATGTTATTTTGATTGTTCTGGCTCTAATTTCATACATATACTTTAAAAGATGATCATCCTTTCAAAATAATGAATTGTATATTTTTTTTTAAAGAATCTATGTAAATAAATTTAAAAAACATGCATATTTAAAAAATACAAACCAACTTTCCCTCTCACTTCTGGATAAGCAGACCAGATTTTCTAATATAACTTTATACATGGTTGTTTTCACCACTATTTAACAGTTGCATTTTGTTCTCCATTTATAGTTAAATGAGATAAAGTTTGAATATTCTCCAGTCCCCTCCACCATGATAGTCAGTTATTAGACAACTGCACACAGACTGACATCACAGAAGCTCCACTTCCCTTCCCCTCTAAAGAAATACAAATTTACTTTTTTTGGCCCTTTCAGTAGTTTCAGAACATATGATTTGTCACATTTTATGGGAACACCACCCCACCACATCTAATCATTTAACTAACCCCTACCCTTTACCTCAGTTATTTAGTCACCCACCCTCACAGGTACTAAATGTCCCCACAAAGGTATCACACTTCCCAGTCACAGTTTCCCCATCCACCAACTGACCACACATTACGCCTACCTTCTCCACCCCAGCCCCAATCATGACTTTTTTATACTTAGAGTGGTCACTTCTTCGTCTGGTTAAGGATTAACATTATAAAGTTCTATGGGTTTATTTTACATAACCATATATCTAAGCTTTTTTTTCTAGTATCTCTGGGGTCAAACTCATAGGGTCATAAGGGGTAATTTTGTGGCGGTGTGTGATGAGGGGGAGGAGGGGTGTTCAGATGGTGTCACGTCACACTTTTGCATTATAAAAAAGCAATGCTAGAAAATTTAGCCGTTATTCCGCGTTTTAGAAAACTGTTTTAATAAATTGTAATAGGAATTAATTAAAACACTATGTTGACCGAGTTCAGACAAGATTTGGGAAAAATATCGCTGTTTTTTTAAAGAAAAATTCAAATGCAATTTTGAGTGGACGAGGATTGCAGGCTGAGGTGTGACGTCATTTTAGGGTGGTGGTCTGGTTTTTTGTGACGATGTGTGACGGAGGAGGGGGAGGTAAAAAATCGTCCAAAAAGCGTGACGTCATTTATGGATGACCCCCTCTACCCTAGTAAAAAAACCTTTAGCGATACACATGACATAACCCTACATGTCAATCTGATTGCTGGGCAAGAATGTATGGGATATTTTTTCCTGTACCAGCTCTTGTTTTGTTTTTAAAATATCTTCCCTTTAAAGTACAAGGTGGGAGTTATCTCCACGTTAGTGTTAGCTATCTTATCGCCAACTTCCTCCATGCTAGTTTTGAAGACGAAATTCTATTAAAACCGCCTGTGGCAAACTTCCTTTTTAGAGCCCCACATAGTTTTATTCTCAAGTGATAAGCATTAGGGTATTTCTAAAATTTCATTTTAGCTGATTTTTCTTCCGACTATTTCAATAAATCGTCAATTTGGGTAAAATGTAAACACTACCGTATAGTCACCTACGTAATTCAACACTTTCTTGTTAAACCACCAGCATTAGCCTTGTGGGTGATCGGTGGTCTAGTCAAGCGTAGTCCCCTGTGATAATTACCCACCCTTCTTGCGTTACATAATTTTTTGTCCTGCCTCTTTTTAATTTTCCCTGGGTAATCAAGGCGAGGTTCTGTCTTGCTATGCTGGTGGTGCTTATATTGCTTAACGTTTCATCCGTCCTGTGTTTAAGCTATAGGCTGCATTGGCTACATACATTGTTTCACATCCATGAGAAGCGTTGTTCTATAGGATAGGGATTGTTGTATTTGTAGCGCTAGTTGTGTTGACGTTGAATGTGAACAACAGTAGGCTTGTGAATGCTTGGTTATACCTACATTTCACTAATGGGAAGACCGTGAAGTTAAAGGGTTCAACACATGTTTAAATTCATTATTGTTGAAAACATTTTGATAAATCAGCTTTCACAGTGATGGTTGGTTTGTGTGGTGTTGTGGACGGGGAAGTTTTGGTGAAATATAATCACAAATCAAGGGTCATCCATAAACGCTTTCAGATTTTCAGACGATCCCCCCCCCCTCTAAAATGATGTCATTCGTCAATGTTTCATTACGCTTTCCGACACCCCCCCCCATGTTTCACACAAAATTTCGACTTCTTCACTCTAGGAGTGTGACGTTGTTTATAAACGACCCCTAACCGTAACGTAATCTTTGGTAATGTTGATAAGAATCTGATAGTTTTCTGACCCGACCCTATCTCCTACTGCAGTGTTCACCTTGCCAATGTTGATTACAACTCAAAGAGTGGTTGTTATCAGGAAGAGCTTGGGTTGTCCTGTCAACCACTTGGATGAGACTGGGTGTTGTTCGTGTGGTGGGACACATGGTGTTCGTATGATGGGACTGGGTGTTGTTCGTGTGGTGGGACACATGGTGTTGTTCGTATGATGGGACTGGGTGTTGTTCGTGTGATGGAACACATGGTGTTGTTCGTGTGATGAGACTGGGTTTTGTTCGTGTGATGGGACTGGGTGTTGTTCGTGTGGTGGGACACATGGTGTTGTTCGTGTGATGAGACACATGGTGTTGTTCGTGTGGTGGGACTGGGTGTTGTTCGTGTGGTGGGACTGGGTGTTGTTCGTGTGATGGGACTGGGTGTTGTTCGTGTGGTGGGACACATGGTGTTGTTCGTGTGGTGGGACTGGGTGTTGTTCGTGTGATGGGACTGGGTGTTGTTCGTGTGATGGGACACATGGTGTTGTTCGTGTGGTGGGACACATGGTGTTGTTCGTGTGATGGGACTGGGTGTTGTTCGTGTGATGGGACTGGGTGTTGTTCGTGTGGTGGGACTGGGTGTTGTTCGTGTGATGGGACTGGGTGTTGTTCGTGTGGTGGGACTGGGTGTTGTTCGTGTGATGGGACACATGGTGTTGTTCGTGTGATGGGACTGGGTGTTGTTCGTGTGATGGGACACATGGTGTTGTTCGTGTGGTGGGACTGGGTGTTGTTCGTGTGGTGGGACACATGGTGTTGTTTGTGTGATGAGACTGGGTGTTGTTCGTGTGGTGGGACACATGGTGTTGTTCTTGTGGTGGGACACATGGTGTTGTTCGTGTGGTGGGACACATGGTGTTGTTCGTGTGGTGGGACACATGGTGTTCGTGTGATGGGACTGGGTGTTGTTCGTGTGATGAGACTGGGTGTTGTTCGTGTGGTGGGACTGGGTGTTGTTCGTGTGATGGGACTGGGCGTTGTTCTTGTGATGGGACTGGGTGTTGTTCGTGTGATGGGACACATGGTGTTGTTCGTGTGATGGGACTGGGTGTTGTTCGTGTGATGAGACTGGGTGTTGTTCGTGTGATGGGACACATGGTGTTGTTCGTGTGATGAGACTGTGTTGTTCGTGTGATGAGACTCGGTGTTGTTCGTGTGATGAGACTGGGTGTTGTTCGTGTGATGGGACACATGGTGTTGTTCGTGTGATGGGACTGGGTGTTGTTCGTTTGATGAGACTGGGTGTTGTTCGTGTGATGGGACTGGGCGTTGTTCTTGTGATGAGACTGGGTTTTGTTCGTGTGGTGGGACACATGGTGTTGTTCGTGTGATGGGGCTGGGTGTTGTTCGTATGATGAGACTGGGTGTTGTTCGTGTGATGGGACTGGGTGTTGTTCGTGTGATGAGACTGGGTGTTGTTTGTGTGATGAGACTGGGTGTTGTTCGTGTGATGGGACTGGGTGTTGTTCGTGTGATGGGACTGGGTGTTGTTCGTGTGATGAGACTGGGTGTTGTTCATGTGATGAGACTGGGTGTTGTTCGTGTGATGAGACTGGGTGTTGTTCGTGTGATGAGACTGGGTGTTGTTCGTGTGATGAGACTGGGTGTTGTTCGTGTGATGAGACTGGGTGTTGTTCGTGTGATGAGACTGGGTGTTGTTCGTGTGGTGGGACACATGGTGTTGTTCGTGTGGTGGGACACATGGTGTTGTTCGTGTGATGAGACTGGGTATTGTTCGTGTGATGAGACTGGGTGTTGTTCGTGTGATGAGACTGGGTGTTGTTCGTATGATGGGACTGGGTGTTGTTCGTATGATGGGACTGGGTGTTGTTCGTGGGATGAGACTGGGTGTTGTTCGTGTGATGAGACTGTGTTGTTCGTGTGATGAGACTCGGTGTTGTTCGTGTGATGAGACTGGGTGTTGTTCGTGTGATGGGACACATGGTGTTGTTCGTGTGATGGGACTGGGTGTTGTTCGTTTGATGAGACTGGGTGTTGTTCGTGTGATGGGACTGGGCGTTGTTCTTGTGATGAGACTGGGTTTTGTTCGTGTGGTGGGACACATGGTGTTGTTCGTGTGATGGGGCTGGGTGTTGTTCGTATGATGAGACTGGGTGTTGTTCGTGTGATGGGACTGGGTGTTGTTCGTGTGATGAGACTGGGTGTTGTTTGTGTGATGAGACTGGGTGTTGTTCGTGTGATGGGACTGGGTGTTGTTCGTGTGATGAGACTGGGTGTTGTTCGTGTGATGAGACTGGGTGTTGTTCGTGTGATGAGACTGGGTGTTGTTCGTGTGATGAGACTGGGTGTTGTTCGTGTGGTGGGACACATGGTGTTGTTCGTGTGGTGGGACACATGGTGTTGTTCGTGTGATGAGACTGGGTATTGTTCGTGTGATGAGACTGGGTGTTGTTCGTGTGATGAGACTGGGTGTTGTTCGTATGATGGGACTGGGTGTTGTTCGTATGATGGGACTGGGTGTTGTTCGTGGGATGAGACTGGGTGTTGTTCGTGTGATGAGACTGGGTGTTGTTCGTGTGGTGGGACACATGGTGTTGTTCGTGTGGTGGGACACATGGTTTTGTTCGTGTGATGAGACTGGGTGTTGTTCGTGTGATGGGACACATGGTTAGGTTGCTGGTTTCATGTCCCGTGACCCGCCATTCAAACAACAGGTCAATACACGAATTGGCCGATGGTGTTAGTTGTGGGACATGGCAATGTACATTACAACTTATTGTCCTTCCTCTCAGCCCCAAAAATCGCAGCCTTTGTGTGTGTCATGTACAACTTATTGTCCTTCCTCTCAGCCCCAAAAATCGCATCCTTTGTGTGTGTAATGTACAACTTATTGTCCTTCCTCTCAACCCCATACATCGCCGCCCTTCTGTGTGTAGGGGAGTGTGTTAACGTAGGTTGCTAGTGGTAGACAACTGATAAAGAAGTTAGCACGACTTATACGCTGTAACATTTGTGCACAAAAATCAACCTTTTGTAGTTAGTTGAGCTATCGATCATATCAGTAAAAATGATCTCGACGTTAAAAAAGTTTTTGGACCGTTGTAAAGCGAACACCTAACCTTATTACATGTTCCAATTTGTGTTAGGTTCTACCGCCCCCTCTAGCCATAGCAATTTACATTAGTTATTCGTCAACTCTATGCTTATGAACACGATCTGTGAAGGGGAGACTTTAATTATTGGCTTTCTGTATTTTGATTAGATATGTGACTAGCCACCACATTACTATGGTAATAAGATTCTTTGTGTTTTTACATGTGTTCAATCAATGAACTATGATATTTTTTATTACCGTATTTGCTCAATTAAACGACACGTGTTAGTAAAACGTTGCGTGTAAGAATACTCTGACAATTTTTGGAAAGATTCCAGTCGTTTCTATGTCGGCGCTACTGTTCTGGGTAGTTACATGATTTCTGGCGTCGCTATGCTTACGGCCAGTGTTGGGGCGCGCTAATGGGACCACTTGTATGTCTTTAGGGTTTTTTTTTTTTGGGGGGGGGGGGGTTCACTGTTGAAAGTATATATTAATTTCCTATATAAATTCTATTTCGTTTGGAGGGATGTGGTGGGAGGTAGACAAGTTCAACTCAGGATAAGGGCCCGTCAAAATAAAAGTAACGGACCAAAAACCGCAGTTTGCCAGCAAATATCAAGTGGCGACGTTGTAAGACTTTAGTGTAGATCATCTATATACCTTTACGTTATCAGAGTTTCTTCCAGGCATCTCTTCGGGGGGGCTTCGCCCCCCCGAAAATTTTTTACCGCCCCCCCGAACGAAATGAAATTTATATAATTTATATAGAAAATATATACTTTTAACAGTGTCCGCCCCCCCGAAGAAAGTTTACCGCCCCCCCCCCCGGAAAAAAAAGTCTGGAAGAAACACTGTACGTTATGTTATGTGCAGCCAACTCGTAGCGGTCAAAGTTGTGTTGTGTAGGGCCTACACACTGCGGCACTGCAAGAGTAAGTACAGTAGCTGCGCGGCTTCACCCCTGCCGAAATAAAATAAAAAAAAACCATTCTGATATTCTGACTGCCCGCCGCGTGGTTGTAACTAACTAAAAAGTTGACACTATTGTATTTGTTGATCCGTGCGTCTCCCGCCCTGACATTTGCTTTCTTTCAGTATATAGGTACTGGCGATGTCTGTGTTGGGGGGGGGGGGGGGTATAGACTAGAAGGTGGGGGTGGGGATAATTCGCGTCTTGTCCCGGTACTCAATTATTTAACCACTCGTCCAAGAAGAAAACCAGTCATTGTGTAGCAGCCATAGACGAGATCTCGAGATTTCTCTCAAGATTTCCTTTTGTTTAGGGCTTGTCTAAAAGTGCCCGTGTTTACGTCAATAAAAAAATGTATCTAGATATTACACAGCATTCCTGTTATTCTCAGCCCCTCTCATTAAATTTTAATTATATTACACTGCATATTGTTAGGGTCAGGGAAATTTGTGTTGAACTCAATTGTTATACATTTAGAAAACACGGTGTTGGTCCCTCTTACCTCCCCTTGTTGTATTCTCTCCCTTGTCTCTAGCTCAGTTTCCAGAGATTATGCCCACACTTAGCAATTAAATTTTTTAAAGACAGTGAATTACTGCTGCAAAATTATGCTGTTGTGTTTCAGATGTTGCCTTGATGATTGTAGTTTGGTTAGTTTTATTTTGTTAAATCAGAAAAGTATTTATAAAATTGTTTTTGAAGTTCTCAAATAAACAATAGCTTGTCGCAAACAGCAGTGCGAGGTGTGTCATGTGTAAACAGATACTCTTGGTGTGTCATGTGTAACCAGATACTCTTAGTGTGTCATGTGTAACCAGATACTCTTGGCTAGGTGTGTCATGTGTAACCAGATACTCTTGGTGTGTCATGTGTAACCAGATACTCTTGGCTAGGTGTGTCATGTGTAACCAGATACTCTAGGTGTGTCATGTGTAACCAGATACTCTAGGTGTGTCATGTGTAACCAGATACTCTAGGTGTGTCATGTGTAACCAGATACTCTTGGCTAGGTGTGTCATGTGTAACCAGATACTCTAGGTGTGTCATGTGTAACCAGATACTCTAGGTGTGTCATGTGTAACCAGATACTCTTGGCTAGGTGTGTCATGTGTAACCAGATACTCTAGGTGTGTCATGTGTAACCAGATACTCTTGGTGTGTCATGTGTAACCAGATACTCTTGGTGTGTCATGTGTAACCAGATACTCTTGGCTAGGTGTGTCATGTGTAACCAGATACTCTTGGCTAGGTGTGTCATGTGTAACCAGATACTCTTGGCTAGGTGTGTCATGTGTAACCAGATACTCTTGGCTAGGTGTGTCATGTGTAACCAGATACTCTTGGTGTGTCATGTGTAACCAGATACTCTAGGTGTGTCATGTGTAACCAGATACTCTTGGCTAGGTGTGTCATGTGTAACCAGATACTCTTGGTGTGTCATGTGTAACCAGATACTCTTGGCTAGGTGTGTCATGTGTAACCAGATACTCTAGGTGTGTCATGTGTAACCAGATACTCTTGGCTAGGTGTGTCATGTGTAACCAGATACTCTTGGCTAGGTGTGTCATGTGTAACCAGATACTCTTGGCTAGGTGTGTCATGTGTAACCAGATACTCTTGGCTAGGTGTGTCATGTGTAACCAGATACTCTAGGTGTGTCATGTGTAACCAGATACTCATGGTGTGTCATGTGTAACCAGATACTCTTAATTAGGTGTGTCATGTGTAACCAGATACTCTAGGTGTGTCATGTGTAACCAGATACTCTTGGCTAGGTGTGTCATGTGTAACCAGATACTCTAGGTGTGTCATGTGTAACCAGATACTCTTGGCTAGGTGTGTCATGTGTAACCAGATACTCTTGGTGTGTCATGTGTAACCAGATACTCTAGGTGTGACATGTGTAACCAGATACTCTTGGCTAGGTGTGTCATGTGTAACCAGATACTCTAGGTGTGACATGTGTAACCAGATACTCTAGGTGTGTCATGTGTAACCAGATACTCTTGGTGTGTCATGTGTAACCAGATACTCTTGGCTAGGTGTGTCATGTGTAACCAGATACTCTAGGTGTGTCATGTGTAACCAGATACTCTTGGCTAGGTGTGTCATGTGTAACCAGATACTCTAGGTGTGTCATGTGTAACCAGATACTCTAGGTGTGTCATGTGTAACCAGATACTCTAGGTGTGTCATGTGTAACCAGATACTCTTGGCTAGGTGTGTCATGTGTAACCAGATACTCTTGGCTAGGTGTGTCATGTGTAACCATATACTCTTGGTGTGTTATGTGTAACCAGATACTCTTGGTTAGGTGTGTCATGTGTAACCAGATACTTCTGGCTGTATATTGTTATCTGCATGGTGTAAAAGATAATTCCTAGAATCTTCAGACAGGTGTTACTTTACACCTGAATACACCTGTGTAATGAAGGTGTTTGTTGTTATCTGTTTGTACCAAAGTCCTAATTGGCCAGTACAAACAAGTTGTGTGGTTGATGTGAGCTGGCTGGTGTTTAAAGCTACAGTAGGATACATTTTTTACTGCTGGCTCTAACCACCCCCTAGTTTTGGATTGATGGCTAATTAAACTAATAGGTTGGGGCTACTGTCCATTCTACCCCCATACAGCCCAACCCCCAGTTTTATAGTGTGCTCATCTAGAATTGGTGGACCTGAAGATGACCCAGGGTCAAAGTTTAATAAAATTTTCAACCTATTTATGTTATGTGTTATGTAACTGATGTTCGCTAGTTGTTACTTAGTAAAGTAGAAATATACATTTTTGTTCAATAAAATTCAAAGTTTTATATCTTTGTTCTTGTTACCTATACTTATTTTTTACTTAAACTTTTATTGAAAGTGTCTATCATAAATGTAAAGCAATGTATGTGTTCTCCCTTCAGATATTTATCTTAGCTGCCCCTCCTAGCAGGATTGTGACGGCAGCTTTTAGACTACACATGCATATGTTGACTGGTGCACCAATAGCCATCCTTTTTCCTGTGATCAACACTAGGCTGGTCAGTGCTTTTTACTTTCTTCATAGGTTAATGTTGGAAGTAACTTGATCAAGTTGCTGTTGTAAGCAATCAGATTAGGTTACTTTCAAGCTAATCTTATGGTAAAAGTCTGTTACTAATAATAGGAAAGTTCCCCTTTCAGACCTAATGATACATAGAGCAGATGAAGTAGAGTTGCTTTGCTTTGGCATGTGAAGGTGTGGTGTGGTCAGCACTATGCCCAGCAGCCTTTACTTTCCATAAATGTTGAGCCAGGTACCCATTAGAGCTGAGTGTACTCAAGAATATCCTGCGGTCTCAAGTCCAGACTGAGATCCAAACTGGAGCCCAACAATTGAGTGCTCTACTACTCAACCACACTGTCCCGTTCACTAACTAATATGTCTGGCTAAATTATATACCAGCTATCAAGATGTGTTATATTATTGCTGTTTATTAAACTATGTTTGCTCTTATTAGCAACCAAGTTGCTGATCTATTCTAGCAATTATAATCTCAACCTACTCTTGCGCAAAAAAAAAATCTTGATATCTGCATCACCTAAGAAAGAAGAGAAATAAGTGCCCTTTTAATTTAAACAAATGATAATAGTACTTGATTTAACCTTTGGCACACAGGTTTATGTTATGTGACCTTTAGATGAAGATATTAATTTATTGATTTGACCTTTGGTAGGATATTTATTTTGTGTTAGCAATATGAGTGAAGCTTGATGAACTATAACATGCAGTCAATACTTTCTGTCTATTTTGAAATGCGCAACGTGCTAGTGAAAGACAACTAGATTCCCCACAATTTCCACTCTCTATCAAATTTACTGATAGGTGTTCTTGTATTTTACTGTGTGGTGACTGGTTAACTATTTGTACTGGTTCTATGGTGCACCACTTTTATGACTGTCAAACCACTGTGTGGTGACTGGGTTCTATGGTGCACCATCTTGTAGGACCAGTCAAACCACTGTGTGGTGACTGGTTAACTATTTGTACTGGTTCTATGGTGCACCACTTTTATGACTGTCAAACCACTGTGTGGTGACTGGGTTCTATGGTGCACCATCTTGCAAGACCAGTCAAACCACTGTGTGGTGACTGGTTAACTATTTGTACTGGTTCTATGGTGCACCATTTTGATAGACCAGTCAAACCACTGTGTGGTGACTGGTTAACTAAATTAAACTGTGGATGGTTGGGGTTGACCAATAATGTCTTCCTGCTTGACCTAGCTTTTGTCCTGTGTTGAGGCATTGCATACTTTTCCCCTTGATTTATTAGACTAGTGCCAGTGGTGTGTAGTTTTCTAGTGCATAGTTTAGTTGAACTCTACTCTTGTTTCCTTGTGCATAGTTTAGTTGACCTCTACCCTTGTATCCTTGTGTGTAGTTTAACTCTACCCTTGTATCCTTGTGCGTAGTTTAACTCTACTCTTGTTTCCGCAGCTTCCATTTGAGACTGTCGTTTATTTTATCCAACATTTTCTCATGCTGATTATACCCTTCTACTTGCTAAGACATGGAGGTATGTACATACATTTTATTTGTTATGGCTGTACTATTAGAATATGCTCATTAATTTTTGTTATGATACTTAGATTTTTTTTACATCTCCACAGATCCATTTATCCCAGAGAGGCTGACAGATTTTACTTGGTCTATGGTAGCTTTTGGCTTTCTATTTATCTATCACTTCCTGCCTCTCCAGCTTTTAGCATATGTAAGTACCTGTTTAAGGAGTTGTCTAGATAAAAACTCAAGCAATGTTTGTGTGATGTTAGATGCTTTAGATAAGCAATGAGATAAAAATATTTTAGATACTGTTTTTAGTATTTGACATTATTAATTTGGCCCCAAATGTTAAAAAGTAACTCCAACTATGGAGAACATCCAGCTATAGTGAGAATCAAGGCTGCAATATCTGGTAAACTGCTGACAACACTATTTTTTTCTAATGGCTTTTGTTGTGGACAAACAATACTTAACTTCATATTATCAATAGACAGCTAGGATCACTTTAAAATCGTTACTTTTGTTGATTGTAGGTCTGATGCAGGTCTGTATTTAAAAAGTCTACAGCTGTTGGCTTTAAAACAATAAATGCTCATCCCCACTAAGTATTTAGCCAGGTTGTCAGTGAGATCTTATTGATTTAGTCCCTCATGTGTTGTAACCCATTGTTTTGTTTCTGTAGGTCTCCCAGGTCAACCTGAACAACATGCTGTGTCCAGCAGTCTCTGACCCCTTCCATGGTAAATTTTATCGGATATTTGCAATCTGCCACCAGTTTCTACTTATCCCCACATTAGGTAAGCTCTTCGTCGTCCTGGCCAGAGCCTTCAACATCCTACCTTCAGACAACCCGCCCGACGACACCGGGATCTGTGAGGCTTTCTGCTGCACCTCGGGCTGTTCCTGCTACACCTCACGCTGTTCCTGCTACTCCAACTATTGCTGTTCTTCCAACGTCAGCACGGAGGAGACAAACCTGGACACAGGGGACAGCACCGAGGACAGCGGCTTCGCAGGCACCCACAGCACTGCCAGGCGGCGCAGCGGGGCACGGGTGTCCACCTGTAGCTTCCCTCGCAAGAATTCCTATTCCTGCAAGTGTTCTGGCAGCTTCCCTCGCAAGAATTCCTATTCCTGCAAATGTTCTGGCAGCTGCTGCCCTGGCTATGATGATGACTGTCGGCTCTATAACTACAGCAGCAACAGCCAATGTGAGGATAGCCCTGGCTCCGTCATGCACATCGTTAATGGGAAGATTGTTGATGAACCACCCAGAAAAGAACCATCTAGAAAAGACTCAACTAGAAAAGACCCATCTAGAAAAGACAGCTCCTCCACCAGGAAAAGGGCAGTTGAGAAAGAAAGTGCAGACAACACAGAGCCCCAGAAGTTAAGTTTAAGTAGTGATAGATAAGCTATTGATGGTAGAGACGTAGGGTAAAGAATGAGATGTAGGGCACTAAAATTTGATCTATAGGAGAACTACACCATCTGTCTGAGTGTCACTCAATATTACCTGGTGCAGTTTAAAATGTTTTTACATGCCATGTCATTTTTTTAACACACTAGCTCTTCCCAACACATGCGGCTGTCACATTCCTAGTGCAATGTTTGCATTCAGTGGTCGTAATAATTAATGTACTTGGTTATTGATACTGGCAGGTGTTTTACAGTAGTCTAATTGAAATATAATTTGCCTATCACACCTTTAATAGCACCACAGCACACATCACACCTGTCTAATTAATTGATACTAAGCAATGCAACTGGTATTCCCAACATATTTCTAGATTAGCTTCAACTTTTCTCATTCACAAAACAATTTTGACTCTGCTACTTGTTGAAACATTCCTTCATACTTAAATATGGCTCCTGTCTATCTGAGGTTAGTTGTAAATTAAATTCTTGTATGTGAACATTATTATGACTAAAATCCATTGCACTTAAATATTCTTTGATTTGATTACTTATTTTAAAAGGGAGGAATGGCTGTTGGACACTTGCATTGATCCAAAATTAGCTTTTTTTTAAATTTATTATTTCACAAAATGTCTCAAACATTGATTAACACTTATGCTTTAAAAAATTTTGTTTTTATATTAAGGCAAGAGTAAGCACCATTTTAAAAAAAGATATTGTCACATTGCTACCACTTTTCACTCAGTGTAGAAGTGTAATTAAAGCAATGGTTTAAAAACGATTTAGAAATATTTTTTACACCCAGGCAATGTGGCTGCTCAAACACACATGTTGATACAGTAAGGGTTTAGATGCTCACATTGTCTACAGATTAACATTTCACTACGGCCTCCCAGCTCCAGCAAGACCCCAGTTGCTTTATCTAGTCACACCAAAGTATCTGCTGATGACAAGCAGCAATCAGGTGTAATTCTAGAAAGATAAAAACATTGTAACTTATTGTACAGTTGAATCATGACATGAATTCTTTAGCTCAATTGATCAGTTGGTCTGTTGATTTGCTGTCTCTTGGATCATTTTTCTGGTATCTATGGACAGTAATTTGTTGATCAACAAACTTATAAAATGTTGCTCAGTTCAGAGAAAAAATTACATCACATTCTTAACTTACACATAAAATCTATAGCAGAAAATGTTCTTTGATATGCACTAAATATATACAATCATTTACACTCAACTTTTTAAATTAAATTTTAGAGACTGTAAACATCAAACAAAAAAAAGTTTTGTCAATATTTCTACTCCAGAGAAAATGCCATGTTTGAAATGTAAAGTCTCCAAAATGAATAAACCTAATGTTGCTTCAAACCACAACTCGTTGAGATTTCACTGCACAGACATTCTGTTGTGTTGAATCAGTATTTATTGTTGCACATTGATTGTATTAGCTAAGCAATTTTAATGGCGTTGCTTATATATTTTGTTGCTTCACAATATGTTTATTTATTAAATTAACTTTGAAGTTAGCACTTTATAATTGGCTTATACATCATTTTGTTTATTTATTAAAGTTACAATTTCAGAGAAAAGGTTTTACGGTTTGTTAAAGTATTTGTTACAGTGACATTTGATTTTCTTGTGTATTGATCACTGGCTAATTTGTTTTTACTAAATCAGTGAGCCATTCAATCAATTGTTGTATACATTTTTTCAGTTTATATAAAAAATATCTGTAAATTACCACATTCTAAATTTTATATTTTTTATAGGTTATTATGATCTTGCAACTGGGGTAATTTGGTAATGTGTTGAAAATTTAGGTTCATTTCTGATGTGTTAACAAGCTATAACGTTTTGGATCATGTTTAAATTATAAAAAGGCTGAATTGTATTAGTATTTAGCCTAAGTAATAATTTCAAGTTCCAGAAAATAAATTTCCTACTATAAGATTAGCAGAAGTGTCGTAGTTTGTATTTTTAATATACAGATATTTGCTGTTAACATCCATTATATCATTATATAATGTCTAATATTATAAAACATTTGTTGTTGTTTTTAGCTATCCTGGGTATACTCATGTATAGTTGATTTGTTCAATATCAAGATAGCCTCCCTTTGCCATTTAAATTGCTCCATCACTTACCTCCCTTGAGATGAAGTTTACAGTATTCTCCCCTTTACATCACATGAAATGTCTCTTGTCAACAAATACATTTTACTCTTGACTAGATCAATATTTCAACAAAATATCTAGTGCAATCCTAATTACATTTTTTAAAAGTCTAGATCAGCAGTTTCCTAACAACAGTTTAAATAAATACAAAATATTTAGTCTAATTTGTTCTAGTGTAAAGGTTTTAGTAACTTAAACATTTTTAAAAATACATGAGTTGAAAGATGCTAAGTTTTTTGGGTTATTTTAAATGAGACATAGTGACAATTAGTTTAGAAACTGTTTGTCTAGACTAAACTTATGCATTTCCCAAATTTATTTAGAAAAAAATATTTATTTCATTAGTGCAATAAGTAATTGAAATAATTTCTTGTTTTTATGTTATCCCATTTGCTTCAGCCTTGTTTTTTCCCATTAAAGCTTTATTTATACAGAAATGTCTGTGTCTCTGAGATAATGTATTCTGTTATCTTTTCTTGTTCATGCTCCAAGACATGGGGCAGAGGATGTAGAGTTAATCTGTTTCAATGACCTCGACATGCAAGGGGATAACATGGTCAGCACTATGCCCAGCCGCCTTTGTTTCACTTGTGTAAGTCAGGTACCCATTAGAGCTGGGTGGACTCAGAGATGTTACATTCACATGGTCAGCACTATGCCCAACAGCCTTTTGTTTCCCTTGTGTAAGTCAGGTACCCATTAGAGCTGGGTGGACTCAGGGATGTCCATTCACAAGTCTGAGCCAAGACCCATATTTGAGCCTGGGCTAGCAGCCTCTACCATTTATCCACACTGTCCCATTGTATATTCTCTAGTGTGAGAAAAAAAATGAGTACTGCACCACATCCAGACATGGTTAATCATTTCTGTTGCATGAAATACTGAAACATGTATTAGGTTAGAACTATGTATGGCATAAAAATTGTAAATAATGTATAGGCTAGGACTGTGTATCCAATAAAATATTTTTATGAGTCCCTCAATGAAATGTATCCTAGGCTCAATGACACAATTATACATAGCAGTATAAAAAATGTTATCTAAACTAATGTGCGACTTCCTCTGGTTAAAACCTAGTACTTATATTTTTATCAAATGTTCATTACACACAAATCACATAAACTTAGATTGGCATTTATTTACTTTAAAAAAATGTTTGAATTATTTACTTTTTTAATTTCTGCATTTACTAGCCTCTAACTTAACTCTAAGTCTATTTTTGAAAAAAATATTACACGAGAATAAAACGTCTTTTATGTTTTTAATTTTTTTATTGGTTTATTCTGATTAAACCTTTTATTTTGCATTTTGATGACCTGCATTGGCCGAAGATAAAAGGTTCTGTTTTTAGCTGCATTTCTAGTAATTTAATCAGCCAATGATTGGCTTAATGTGCAATTTTAAAATTGAGCTGTATCTACCATTGAAATCCTGTGTAAGTTAATAATGGTTGTCAAAAGTTGTGTTTTAGAATTTTGTTCATTCAGTTTGTTAAGTTATTGTTCATATACATTTGTTACTGGTAACATCTAAACACTGTATGTTACAGAAAATATTTGTATGTTTAACATAACGTTTAAGTACAGTATGTTACAGAAAATAGTATGTTGAAGGTTATGTCTTTTCTAAATGGTATGTTATGGGTATCATTTCGTATAGCATATATAAGTTATATTCAAATGTTACAGGCAATATTTATGCTTTAATTTATGTCATGTGTAACATTGTTATAGTGTTGTATAGTCTGTTGCTTATCATTTATCATCCTTGTATGTAATTGATATGAAATATTATGTAGTAGTGCTAAATTTAGTACTTTTAAAATCCTGCAATACAAGAATGTTTTATATTTTTGGCTGGACAACACCGCTTACGTGGCTAGTAATTTGGATGTTTATTTATACAGGCATTTTCTGTGATTTCTGAGCACCCACTTTTTGTTATTATGGTATGTTCCACTTTTTGTATGGTGATTATGTTATTTATGTTGGCATTGAGGTGCTTAATTCTTGATTTCTTTGTTCATCTCTGAAGATTGTTGCAAGCTGAACTAGCTCATTGTTTGATTTAGAATAACAAAGCTGGGATGTGCTTGTTTTGGCTACGTTGTTAGTTGAAGCAATATTTAAGACAAATATTCACGAATGGAGGGTTCACAGGCACTGTACTACATGAAATATTTGGATATCCGATGTAATCTTGTTGTGTGGTGTAGGCTATGTTTACTGTTGCTCAATTTTAAAACTATCAGTTTCAGTAAGATTTTACTTAAAAATTTCAAAACCAAATTTTAGAACAAAATTCAATTGATTTTAGTTTAGTAAAAATATTTTTCTAAATTTTTTAGTCTTCCTGTATTTGCCTGTGGACCAACTTTCCGTGCCTGTCAAAATGTTCTAAGTTATCTAAAGCCTACATGTGTCCTATGTTTTCAAAAAATGTTGTGTGAGAGGTTGCCAATAAGCTAATTTATTAGGGGTATTTTAAAATGTTCCAACTTTAATGTCTTATTAAATCATTTTCTTTGTATTTTCATCTTACATCAATTTACAGTACAATTGGAATCATTGCTTTCATCTCCCATCATTGTTTTCATCTCCCATCATTGCTTTCA
Source organism: Physella acuta (assembly GCF_028476545.2). Classification (NCBI taxonomy): domain Eukaryota; kingdom Metazoa; phylum Mollusca; class Gastropoda; family Physidae; genus Physella; species Physella acuta. The sequence goes on along the minus strand of NW_026732074.1, from coordinate 117,565 downwards.
TCACCCATCATTGTTTTCATCACCCATCATTGTTTTCATCACCCATCATTTTCATCATAAATTGTTTTTATTTTTAATTATTGTTTTCCTGGGATTTATAGTTTTTAAGCAGAAAAAGTTTTTGTAGTGAAATTTTTTAGTGTTTTTTTTTTCCTTTTTTTTCTCTTTGCTTTTGTGTTGTGTCACAAAGTTGCTAGTATTAGATTAGGTGTCAGGTGTGTGAAGAAATGGTAAACATTTTAAGGGTGCACAGAAAAACGTTAGCAAATTGATCCTCTATGATGAATAAATGTTCTATTTCTTAACAAAATATCTTAACAGACATAGCCATCACTACATGGTTATAGTTTATTCTCGAAATATTAAATTGATATTCAATGCCATCTTTGTTCATTATAATCTTAATGTAGATGCCTATTTTGTTTTGATAGTTTACTTGTAGTACAATTTCTGCCGAGGTTTATGTTGATTTGTTTGCTAGAGATTTGTATCCCATTATTGAGTGTTCATCCAATTTGTTCACTTGGATTGTTCATTTATTCAGGACGATTATCTATAATTGATGATTATCTAATTATGGATGTTTAAAAGTTGTTTCAAGTTTTTTGGAAAAAAAAATGCCTTTCAATATAAATTTGTTTGATAATAAATGTTTGATTCATTAAAACATTTCTCGTTTTTTAATTTTAACTTTTTGAGTTGTTAGAGAGCTGTGAAAGGTGCTTATTTAAATAATAGATTTATATGTTTCACTTTTGACTCTAGCAAAGATTTTACAATTATTTCGTTAGACCCATTACACAGTAAGTAGTTTTGGGACAGGTAAGCAGACTGACTAGATAGACACGAATAGGTTACCTGTAACGTGAGTCTGTGTCTGACCTTAAATGACATCACGCTGACTCACCATCCAACTGGTCGTTACAAAGGTCACCCTGAGACGTCAGAAAAGTACAACCTACCTCACGTTGAGAAATTCGAATGTAGAGACTTGTAGAACCATTAATGGGGGGGGGGGGGGGTAATATCAGCTACCACATCAGCTGACACCCTACCTTGTGACGCCTCTGCTTTTGGCTCCCAGACATCCCCCTTGACACCGCCTACAGGTTTGACAGATGTTTAACCTTAAGGTTGGCTAGGTACGTTTTTCAATAACGTTTCAACAAATATCACTACAATTTAAACAAATTGTGATTTGGGATAAAGACATACATAAAAAAAAACGAGTAGCCTAAATAAATCCAACTGGTAACTGTGTTGTTATCCATTTTAATTAAATCATATTCACTTACTTTTGCATTCATCTATCAATCATATTCTTATAAATGAACCTCAAATTTAATTTTAGTAACAATTATCATTCATGCACCTATTGTTGTATAAGTAAAACCTCGCTCTACTCGCAAAGCCTCGTTTTGACGAGGGTTTATTTTAATATCATACTTTTTTAATCTCTGTAAAAAAAGATCTTTAGCGAACTGATACAACCGCACATCTAACAGATTTTTTTGTACAATGGTGCTCCAATGGTGCTCAGAAAGCATAGCGTAGTTAGTAGCTATTGACGATTTCTTGCTTGTGATCTGGTTTTTGAACTTCAACCCCAAAATGGTTTTCTCTAGCAAGAGTTGTCCCTCCTCTTGGTATTCGACCAATCCAAAAAATTTGAAGAATTTTGTCAAATTATCCTTGGCGCTCTATATTTCAAAAGAAAAAAAAAGTTGAATATTTCACTTAAGTTTTCATAGCTTTTGACATCCAGTTTCTTTGCTTAGCTTAACCCTAATCGGATATTAAAAATCCACCATTTTGTCGACATTGAATTGTATTAGACATTAGATCAACAATAAAGCATGACACCACTGTCTCGCTGATACCTCACACATAAGAGTTATTTTACCTAACCCTTATAATATGGTTGAAGCAGAAGTGTCGAAATTTTAGTTCAGATCCGTAGGCCAACCGTGTAGTCGTTTAGCCCTAAGTTGTAAGTATAAACAATAAATTCTGATGTTCCTATATGATTTAACTAGGTGTAGGTCTTTGTTTGGTCGATGAATATGAATGTTACGTGAAATATTTTACTAAAAATTGGGAATATTAAAATAAATCTCACGCCGAAATTTTAACAGGTCTACTTTTTAAAATTTACTTTTTATCTTTTATTTTTGCACTTCCATTCCAAAAGTTGACTACTAGCCTGGCCCATGACTCAATATTTTGGAGTTGTCTACCTTAACAAATTCTCGAAGAGTTACCTACCTGCAACATAATCTCATTTCTCTCTTCTTGCGACAATTTAGAATCCAGTCTGTAGCAGTCGACCAAACTCAAGTTGGACAACATCCGGGTCATTCGGTTAAACGCCATGTTACTCCTGAAGTGAGAAACTAGAGAGTCATGACAAGCAATGATTTGATTTTTTAGTTGTTCTATGCAGAGTTTCTTCCAGGCACCCCCCCCCCCCCCGAACGAAATGGAATTTATATAGAAAACATATACTTTTACCAGTGTCGTCGTCCCCCCCCCCCGAAAATTTCAAGTGCCCCCCCCCCCCCCCCCGGAGAAAAAGAAAAGTCTGGAAGAAACAATGGTTGGCACTAGTCTAAATCCGGTCCTGCATTGGGATCTATGTTTTTTTTTATATACAAATCTACTTAAACTACAGATCAATGGGCCCAAATGTTTGTTTACAAAACTCTACTTACGAACAGTTCATGAATTCCGACAAAGACACGTTGACCCAGGTGCCATACTTGAAACAAAACGGAACTTCCTTGAGGGTGGCATCTCTCCCATTACAGCTGAGTCGAGCCTCCTTCCAGGTGGCGCCCCTACGCACGTGCAGCCACTCACTGATGAATCGGGTCACAGGGTCACGTAACATGGTGACGTAATGGTATCTGGAGAGTACACACACACACACAACCTTGTCAAGTTTAACGTGATATTAAAGATATTTATTAGACCCACACCTTAGCCTACCTGTGACCCACACCTTAGCCCACCTGTGACCCACACCTAGCCCACCTGTGACCCACACCTTAGACCCACCTGTGACCCACACCTTAGCCCACCTGTGACCCACACCTTAGCCCACCTGTGAACCACACCTTAGACCCACCTGTGAACCACACCTTAGCCCACCTGTGACCCACATCTTGCCCCACCTTAGCCCACCTGTGACCACACCTTAGCCCACCTGTGACCCACACCTTAGCCCACCTGTGACCCACACATTAGCCCACCTGTGACCCACACCTTAGCCCACCTGTGAACCACACCTTAGACCCACCTGTGAACCACACCTTAGCCCACCTGTGAACCACACCTTAGACCCACCTGTGAACCACACCTTAGCCCACCTGTGACCCACACCTCAGCCCACCTGTGACTCACACCTTAGCCCACCTGTGAACCACATCTTAGCCCACCTGTGACCCCCACCTGTGACCCCCATCTTAGCCCACCTGTGACCCACACCTCAGCCCACCTGTGACCCCCACCTGTGACCCACACCTTACCCCACCTGTGACCCACACCTTAGCCCACCTGTGACCTCTCACCTCCGTGTCCTGTTCTCTCTGACCTGGCTACCGAACCAGAGGTCCACACACGCGCCGGTCTCCGTCAGATCGGAGTGAACCCCACACGTCCAGCCGGTTGTGTGCCGGTTGAACATCCAGTCCTGACCTTTGTCGTTGACACAGGTACACAGTAGCCTGCCAACACACATTATACTTACAGCAGCCTGCCAACACACATTATACTTACAACAGCCTGCCAACACACATTATACTTACAGCAGCCTGCCAACACACATTATACTTACAGTAGCCTGCCAACACACATTATACTTACAGTAGCCTGCCAACACACATTATACTTACAGTAGCCTGCCAACACACATTATACTTACAGCAGCCTGCCAACACACATTATACTTACAGTAGCCTTCCAACACACATTATACTTACAACAGCCTGCCAACACACATTATAATTACAGCAGCCTGCCAACACACATTATACTTACAGTAGCCTGCCAACACACATTATACTTACAGTAGCCTGCCAACACACATTATACTTACAGTAGCCTGCCAACACACATTATACTTACAGCAGCCTGCCAACACACATTATACTTACAGCAGCCTGCCAACACACATACAGTAGCCTGCCAACACACATTTAGTTATCTAACAAATAACACATCACTTGCAGAGTTTCTTCCAGGCATCTCTTTGTGGGCGGGGGGGGGGGGGGTGCAGAGGCCCCCCTCCCCCCCCCCCCCCCCCCCGAAGAAAGTCTAACGCCGCCCCCACCCCCGAACGAGATGGAATTTATATAGTAAACATATATTTTTACTATTGTCCGCCCCCCCCCCCCCGGAAAATGTTGACGCCCCCCCCCCCCGAAAATATCAAAGTGCCCCCCCCCCCCCTTTGATGGCCTACAGTTGTAAACAAGTTATCAGACATGTATTGAAAAATATAAAGCATGACTTAAAACGACCCGCAAGTTCAGAGTTCATTCAAAATAGGAGACACCTTGTACATTTATCATCTGAAGGTAAAAATCTAAAATTTGAATTTAGATAATGTAAAAATCTAACATTTGAATTTAGATCATGTAAAAATCGAACATTTGAATTTAGATCATGTAAAAATCTAAAATTTGAATTTAGATAATGTAAAAAATCTAAAATTTGAATTTAGATAATGTAAAAATCTAAAATTTGAATTTAGATAATGTAAAATCTAAAATTTGAATTTAGATCATGTAAAAATCGATCAAAATCAGAGACTAAAGGTTCTATTTTAAAATAATTATTTTTGCAGAATTAGAACCATGATTTATAACACACTAAGTAAAATGAATGTCTCAAAATACTTCAACTTATTGAGACATAATATTAATAGGCTTGAAAAGCTGGTTCCAAATGGTTCCAAATTTTGGTTGCCAGATAGAATTTTTTTTAACCAAAATTGAATATTTTATAACGTTTGTGAAATAAGTACAAAAAGGCTTCCGGATTTATTAAGGATAGAAATAGTCAAACAAATGGTTACTAGTAATATAATAGTAATTTACCAAACACCTTTATTTTTAATTTGGATCAGTAGAGTCATTGTGTTGTGGTGATAGGGGATGTTATATTATTTAATATAAATAAACTACCAGGCTACATCCCATTGCCCGCTATTGTGTATTTTATCCCGGAAAACAATTGTAGTGACTTTCATGGTTTTATTCTCCCTGGCCATTCTGGTGGACTTTAAATTAAGGAGAGGTTGAGGGCGTAAAAGTATGTTTTCTATATAAATTCCATGTCGTTGGCGGGGGGGGGGGGTGTAGACTTTCTTCTGTGATGAAACTATGAGCCACTTAAGGTAATCAAAGTAAGCATGTTATACCTTTTCTTTCGTTGGCCGTTGATGACGAGTGAATTAAAACTGCACGTTTAAAGAACACCCCCCTCCCTTCTAGATTTCGATTAAACAGAACTATCAAGTTCCCAAAATCAGGATATGTCTCGTAGTGTAGGATCCGTTCCCAACCTAGTGAATTCTTAACAGGAAGACCATTCGTGTAGGTTTATTATCTTTAGAATTATGGGGAGGGAAGGTGGGGCCAGTAGCACAAGTAGAGTGGCAATTCCCACTCCATAATATTTATATTTTTTGCTTTGATGTTACTCCCGCTCCTCCCACTGCATTTACATAACCATAGAGGAGACACTGTTTTGTCATTAAATTTGTTACTTGTCGTAATGACAATATTAATTACACATTTTTTACATGGTGCAGACAGAATCCCTAAAACTACATTATGGGGTCATTTAAGGGGAAGGGGTGTCAGGCCTTTGATGACGACAGTTGGAATAGAGAAGGGGGGACTAACTGTCCCTTAAGAAAAAGTAGTTTGACAACCTTGACCTTTTCATCTGACCCGGCATGGTGGTACAGTTACACGGCGGGTCGACGATCGTGTCCAACACCAGATGGTTCTCGAAAGCTGTTCCCCCCGTTTTCTGAATGTGCACAACCACGATGACGTCAGATTTGTTTATGTTTAATTGAAATGGCCGAGTCTGGGGAGCAATGAATTGATTTTATTACAAAACTTTTTTTTCAGCAACAACAAAAAGAATCCAGATTTCTAAACAAATGTCTAAGGAATATATTTTAAACACTCTGACAGGACAAGATAGAACACACAAAACTGTGGGGGCTCGCTGGACAGAAAGCAATAAAAAGGCAAATCTTAGAAAGAAAATACCAATGCATTTGTCACACGCGAAGAATGGATATTCAACAGAGCCAGACTGGTCTTAGAGTAGAAGCCACCGCCACACCCCCTCCCTCGCAGAGAACTAACCCAAGAAATGCAATGGGCGTGTTGGATGGTGGCTGAAAGGGTAGGAGGGGGGGGGAGCTGAAAGTAGAGACAGAAGACAGTACAAGATGGAGTGTTGGATGGTGGCTCTATGTGTTAGACAACGTACACACACCAGGAACGCTAAATGAACACCAAAGACGCATCCTAGGTGTCCCATGGGAAGTCCGTGTCTCCAACCGACATCTCCTTTAGTGCTGAGAGAATGTCCATCAGGGAAGACTTTGTTGGCTGGGTTATGTCTGCCGCATACCAGATGGCTGAATCCCAAAAGTCATCCTCTGTGAGGATCTCACCAATGGTACAAGTCCCAAGGGAGATCACTGCTAAAGTTTAAAGAGGTCTGCAAACAAGACCTGAAGCAAGCAGACATAAATGAACACGTGGAAGCCGAGAGAGAAGAAGGAACATCTCTGCCCAAAGTGTGCCAACAACAATGATCTGTAATAACAGTGGCAGAGATTGCCATTCTAAAACTGGCCTGCACCAAAAGAAAATAACAACTTAATTTCTGAACACAATCTATTGTCTCATGAGGCTAAACGGTACTTTCTAACAAAAGCCAATATCAGTCAGTGGTCTAGCGGAACCCACCTGCGTCACTCTGCGCATGCGTGCTACTTACATCGAGTTCCTGCTCCGTGAACTTGTGCGTGATGAGCAGGTTTGACCGATAGGCTTGCACGTCATCCAGCACCACCCCGCCCTCATCGGCTCTTATAAACCTTCTACACTCAGACTCGATCCCAAACCGTTTCCAGAACCCGTGGTCCACCGCGCCTCGACTTCCGTTCACATAATATGACGTCAGGGCGACGCTGGGCGTCACCCTCTTGTAAAGGTACGCCGCGATGCACAGAATGACGAGAATCTGAAAGGCCATCAGACGCGGCAAGTTCGACATGGTGACGACACGAAGAATCCGATTCATGTCAACTTAGCGTGCCCCACATTCTATATATAGCCCATAAGTGAAAAATTAAAAACTATCACCGATACTCAAAAACGAATCAATGAGCGATCAGAACTTGGTCGCTAAAGTAGTGAACGTATACATCCATCTTGTAAGAACATAATCCACGCAATCAGAATATTACACACAGATACAGCAGATTGCTACAACAAGGGACGTAAATCAAGAGAAGTTCACACCCATTAACTCACTCGGACGTTTTATAGTGGGGTTTTTAGTACACGAGTTACGAGATTGAAGTTTTGAGAAGTTGAATCGATATCGCCCTCACCCTGACCATGGTTTATGGTATTGAACGACGTTTTAAATTTCTGTGGTGTATGGGAGATGCAAAAAGTCGACAGCAGTTGTTACTTTATACTGCCTCAACATTAACGTCACACTCACTGGGAGAGGGGTTAGGACTTTAAGATGGACAGGGTACGGGATCGGGTAAGAAAGTATCTAGTCTGGGATTTAAATTTTTTGTTAGTAAATTGATATTTAAGTTTTAAAAATAATGTAAGTCTACTTTAATTTTTTTTTAAATTTAAAAACAAAGCATGCATCAAAAACCGCGTGCTGTCAGTGTGTGAAACAAAGGGGGGGGGATGGGGGGAGAATGGGGAGAAATACTACTTTTAAGAATGTTTTACTCAGATTTTAAGCAACACATTTTGTACACATTTAATACATACGGGTCATTGTACACACAACGTTGTACACCCTGACCAGTGTACACAGATAACACTAATGCTCACACCACAACGTTGTGTGTATGTCTACATGGCTACTAATGTCAAGTTTGTGACAAAGATTTTTTCCCACTAATTTTCCACTATCTGGGGTTGTATTGACTTTAATGTCAATCAGCGGCGGTTGATGATAACTGATCAAAGACGGTTATTCAACAAGTAGGGGTTAGGGTACAGCCAATCGAATCTCGTACACATTTCTACCGATACACGTTGATGTCTGTAGGTGCGCACAGGTTCATAGACCCGCTTTCCCCCCCCCCCCGAACAAAATGGAATTTATGAATTTATATAGAAAATATATACATTTAACAGTGTCCGCCCCCCCCCCCCCCCGGAGAAAAAAGTCTGGAAGCAACACTGTTAACGATCTGGGTAGATTTCAATCCATGTTTAACCATATGCCAACCCTTAAAAAATAGGTTATGTTTATGATAAATGATTGAACCCAACTCACCAAAATCGACTGCCTTAATGAACAGACTTTTCAGCTTTCTGTCCGTCCAAAATCAATCACATCCATGTTACAAAGTTGACCTGAGCAGATGTGGATCAGGATAAAACATCCACCAATAATATCCGGATCTGTGCAGCAAGTCCTACGGCCAATACCCTCGGCAGTTATAGCCCATCTTTCAAACAAGGAGTCAACACTACTTTAGACTGACTCAGACAAAAATCTGACTCCCCAAAGTAAGCAAATAAAAACGAATGACTCACAAGTTAGTGAAATATATTTTTATTTACTGTAACGCAACAAACTAGAAGTAAAAAAAAAAAAACCCGAGCCAAACCATTTTTTCAGCTAAAAATATAAAATTTTCTGCTTAAAGATTTTCAGTAACTTTTAAAATCCATTTTAAAATAGTCGTTCAGTATTTCTCATAAAAAACATACAAATAATTTTTTAAAAAATAAAAATTCATTCAGATAATCAAAACTGGCATTCTCAATCTATTCAGATAATGAAAAATGACATACAAGTATTTCAGATAATGAAAAATGACATTCAAGTATTTTTGATTAAAAAAAATACGTCATTGTAAAATTTATTTCTGTCTGGTGCTAAATGGAATCAAACAGTAAGTTCATTAGGCTTAATTAACTTAATCTTTCAAATGTCCTGGTCAGTTTTCTACAATCTCTCCCGTGTATGGCTGTACATCAAATATTTAAAAGTGGCCACCTCTCCATTCACAAGCATGTACGACTGCTCTATTCAAGGACACAGTGGTAGGAACCAGTTGAACAAATACCTAACAGAAAACACGGCGGGGGCTGATGAACAAAACTTACCTCCCTTAGAGCTAGAGGATGTCAACAGAGCAGAGTTCACCGGTTCAAAGGTCATGGACCAATGACGATCTCCGCTTCAGTGGTGGCCAGTAACAGTAAAACGGGAGGAAATTAAAAATTTGGTTGGGAAATTAAACTAGGGAACAAATCAAGGGAAACAAGTCTGTACAGCTGGCAGGTAATAGCAGTATAAAAACCGCCACCATTTTGTTTTCTTGGTGGCACGGTTGCTACTGGCTACCACAGTGAGAGAACCAATGACAGCTATCTCATGAATTACCCACGTCTTGTCAACATTCAAAAACAAAATCAACGGGGGGAAAAGTCAACAGTTTTACATCAAACAACTTGCCCCTGTGACAACTCCAATAGTATCAACACACCTGTGACAACTGCAATAGTATCAACACACCTGTGACAACTGCAATAGTATCAACACACCTGTGACAACTCCAATAGTATCAACACACCTGTGACAACTCCAATAGTATCAACACACCTGTGACAACTCCAATAGTATCAACACACAACTCTATCAACACTTCTATTTTGTATGTCACTCAGTGGAACAGGACATGGGTCAAACATGTGGACAAATATGCGAGTTTGGAGAACATGTCTCCAGTAATAAAGGTTCAACTAATTTTTCAAGATTGGACAAGCTAGTCAAACTAATTAAGTTAAAGCTGAAACAGACTATACCGTCAATAAAATAATGAGATCAAAGCATGTTCAGCTTCCCAGTATACAAGTACTGGATTATACACAATAGGCCAACTTATCAAATTACACTCTAAATTGACTTTTCAATAAAAAATTTCAACAAAGTTTAAAATTATATTACATACAGAAAAAAAATGAAAATTAAAGTTCCCAAATATTTTTAACAAAACTTTTATATCAAAGACAAAAATAAAATGGCCATATTGTCATTAAACCACCTACTGTCAATTACTATAAATTATGATTAGATTTGGTGAGAAATGTATACTTTACATATATACACAAATTCATTCAATACACATCAGAAAAAGGCAACAAAATTTAAAAACCCAGATATACTGTTAATTTTGACATAATTTCATTATCTATTTAATATATGTTTACTATTTACAGGAAAGAGAATAAGTTAGATAAAAATATGATGGCTAGAGTATATTGTACTATGTTATGTAAATATATATAAACTGGATATGAATGCCATTTCATACTAGGCTGCAGTGTAAACTATACATAAACTGCAATACATCTGAATTATTAAATAAGTTAAGCTGGCCTTTAGACACAGTTCATGTTTTGTTCAAGATAAAACTACAGACAGCAACAAAATATTTATCTATGCTGAGCGGTGGCTGACAACTTCAGTACCTAGCAGGTTGAGTAATGAGTAGATCAAATCAAGGACCTTAGCTTGTCAAGTAATAACTGTATGCAATCATCTTTTGTAAGGAAACCTACATACAGAATAACTATAGAATATTGTTCCACATTTTTGGCTAGGTCTCTAGTCTATAGCTTCTAAACTCAATTCAAATCTTCTGCTTTATACTACTGGCTTGGTCTTCAGTCTATTTATAGCTTCTAAACTCAATTCAAATCTTCTGCTCTAAACAAGAATGAGCATGAAATAAATAAAAACAAAACTTGTTCTTTAAAAAAAAGATGGTTGAGCTATACAGATGATTTGTTGGTATTTGCTGCCACTGAAGATTAAAAATGCTTTGCCATTTGTCAAGTCTATAAGTTAAGACCACTGCAGTAAAAACTCATCTAGCTAAAAACAGCCATTTCTTTCACTAGCGTCGACAGACCTTATTATTCAACACTATGTATATTCATCTTGTAAATTGACATGTAGCAGAAGAAAATCACCCATTTATAGTGCAAGAAATATTGGTCACAATCATTCTACAATGCAACAAATATATTGATCAAGTAGAATTCTCATTCATTTAAAAAAAAAAGTTTTAAAAAGTTTGTTAAAATCCAAATGTACACACAAACCCACATCTCAAATTCTATCCATTATAAAAGCTAAGAGCTAGGGCAACCTTATCATTAGGTACAAAATGGCCATCAACAAACTATATATTAATCAGCCAATAAAATGCCAGGTATTTCATTTACTGCATGGCTGCTTTGCTTACACTAAAAATGTGACAAGAGTGAGGTTATACAAAAAGTGAAAAATGTTAAAAATAAAATATAAAAAAGTTTATTCTACGGAACAAACACAAGATTTATTCTATTTGAGCAAAGAGAATGGACAGACAAAATTAAGGTAAAATAGGAATTTTCATGTAGTAAAATTATACTTTTAAAAGTTTTATAAATATTACAATCAGCAATCAAATTGTATTAAGTTAAAATATTACAATAATGAAGTGAAAAAGTCCTTAAAATTGTGTATGGAAATGACAGTAGAATTTTGTTTATTAACATCCTTGTTTTTTTTAGTCAAACTGACCAGAAAATATCCAGTTCTGCTGGCCTGAAAATGTTAAGACAACGGTGGTGTCGCTAAAATTTCCAGCAGCGGTTGAATATCCTCCCCGCCAGCATTAAGACAGCACGGACACACAGCACATCCTAATGGCACTCACAGTGGTATTGGTCCTTATCCATGATGAGGGCATGTCTCACGTCATCCACGACTGGAAGATTTGTCCATGAACATACACACGTTACCTCAGTTACAACATATGGATGTGTACAGATGAGCAATGGCTGCCAGATATTCAGCATTTGACAACATCCCTGGCTAGTCTATGTAGTTGCATTATCGGGCAAGTATAAATATAGATGGCGGTTTATTAGAAAAACCTATGAAACGCTGATGATGCGTATGGATGTGAGTTATAAATTAGATGAGACCAAAGTGTAAACAATTTGGCTTGCGATGGGACAGCAGGTGAGTTGATAAGCTCACATTTGGTCACACAAAGTTGAAAGACTGTTGCAGCTCAAAGCTTCAGTTTGATGGATTATGTCAGGGGGTGGCGCTTGCAAGCACTGGACTGGTCATTTGATTTTTGACTTCATTACATAGGGCTGGTCATTTGAATTTTGACTTCATTACATAGGGCTGGTCATTTGAATTTTGACTTTATTACATTTGACTGATAATCTGAATGTGTATTTGAGAAATAGCCTGTTATGCAGATTTTCCTAATCCACAGCTCATCCCTGTATATTCCTGTGCTAAGAAATGTCTGATGAGGTTTACCAAAGCAAGAGTCAGCAAGTAAAAGATCTGCAGGGAGGTAACCTGCTGACTTGACAAATGTGAACTAAATGATACAGCATCAAATGAGAGGGTGGGGGGGCTGGTGACTGGCATGATATCCTGAGTGATCTCCCCTAGATGACATCACTGATCAACTGTACATCCCCATCCCAAAAATAGAGTGCTGGTGTCCTTGTTGAGGCTGATGAAATGAAAAATTTCAAATCATAATTTGTTTTAAAACATCAAATTTAACAAATATATAATTCTTTTTAAAAGTATCATTGAACAGTGTTTTTGAATCATACAACTTAACCAAACTGATATAATAAATCAGATAAAAAAATTAAAGGTAAACATCTATGAAAATTAGAAAAAAAGCTTGGTACATGGAGATACAAACAGGGATGCAGAATTAAAATAGTTGTAAATAATACTTTTAGGAAGGTAAGCAGGGACAGAAAGTTGGACTTGAAAGAGAAAGTCTAAATTTAAGTTTTAAATTCATTTATTATCTGTGTAAGTATTGTGAAACACTAAATTAAGTTTCATATTCATTTATTATCTGTGTAAGTATTGTGAAACACTAAATTAAGTTTCATATTCATTTATTATCTGTGTAAGTATTGTGAAACACTAAATTTAAGTTTTAAATTCATTTATTATCTGTGTAAGTATTGTGAAACACTAAATTAAGTTTCATATTCATTTATTATCTGTGTAAGTATTGTGAAACACTAAATTTAAGTTTCATATTCATTTATTATCTGTGTAAGTATTGTGAAACACTAAATTAAGTTTCATATTCATTTATTATCTGTGTAAGTATTGTGAAACACTAAATTTAAGTTTCATATTCATTTATTATCTGTGTAAGTATTGTGAAACACTAAATTAAGTTTCATATTCATTTATTATCTGTCTAAGTATTGTGAAACACTCAATGTAAGTTTCATATTCATTTATTATCTGTCTAAGTATTGTGAAACAATATAAGTTTCATATTCATTTATTATCTGTCTAAGTATTGTGCAACACTCAATTTTAGTTTCATATTCATTTATTATCTAAGTATTGTGAAACACTCAATATAAGTTTCATATTCATTTATTATCTGTGTAAGTATCGTGAAACATTTGAATACATTTGTGAAAAAAGTTAGTAAAAACTTGGAACTGACGAAGTTAAAAACTTGACAAACTGATTATTTTATTTAAGTATAACAATTTTTAAGTTTTTGGACAACTGGCATATACATCTTATTCGCTTCATTAAAGTTTATTTTAAGAAGTTACTGAATTAGTTAACTCTGAACAATAAAGGAAATGAGATGAACAAAATTTGTTATGTTTTACAGAAGAATTGCTTGGCAGGAGAAAATGTTTTCTTTAGATTGTTAGTACTGCCAGAAGTATTGGCATTGTAAAAAGATACCTTTTGAAATGTTTATTTAGACCTATGCTTGGTATTGGATTTACCCATCCTGCCTTTAGTTAAAGGAATCATAGGAAAAGGGTGGGATTGAGCAGTTTCTAATTGTGTTCCTTTGGTGGGAGTAAGGGGGGTAACAACTAAGGGGCAAGTAAGTGATACATTTGATTCAGTACTAGATGAGTCTGCAGGCTCCTGTTAAGAGTTAAACATTTAACCATGTTACAACACTTAGAAAATCTTACTTTAATTTTTTTTTAACTATTTCCAACACACATAATTTAAAATATAAATTCATTTAATTTATCACTACTTAAAGTACCCTAGAGAAAAAATGGACGCCACTCACCGTGTGTATTTTAAATCTGTCATAGATTTGTATGAGGTCATCGTTAGAATACTGGTTGAGGACGACAAAGTTGTTGAGGGTAGGGCTAGCCTTACGGGCACAGTCCTGACAGTGGACCAGGAACTGACCCTCACATTTTGTGACAAACAGGATGTTAAACACCTCAACCTAAATAGAGAAGAATAAAATGGCTGGTTTTAAATCCACTATAAAAAATAATTGGAATGACAAATATACCAAAGACCTAAATAGAGAAGAATAAAATGGCTGGTTTTAAATCCACTCTAAAAAATTATTGGAATGACAAATATACCAAAGACCTAAATAGAGAAGAATAAAATGGCTGGTGTTAAATCCACTCTAAAAAATATTGGAATGACAAATATACCAAAGACCTAAATAGAGAAGAATAAAATGGCTGGTTTTAAATCCACTCTAAAAAATTATTGGAATGACAAATATACCAAAGACCTAAATAGAGAAGAATAAAATGGCTGGTTTTAAATCCACTCTAAAAAATTATTGGAATGACAAATATACCAAAGACCTAAATAGAGAAGAATAAAATGGCTGGTTTTAAATCCACTCTAAAAAATTATTGGAATGACAAATATACCAAAGACCTAAATAGAGAAGAATAAAATGGCTGGTTTTAAATCCACTCTAAAAAATTATTGGAATGACAAATATACCAAAGACCTAAATAGAGAAGAATAAAATGGCTGGTTTTAAATCCACTCTAAAAAATTATTGGAATGACAAATATACCAAAGACCTAAATAGAGAAGAATAAAATGGCTGGTGTTAAATCCACTCTAAAAAATATTGGAATGACAAATATACCAAAGACCTAAATAGAGAAGAATAAAATGGCTGGTTTTAAATCCACTCTAAAAAATTATTGGAATGACAAATATACCAAAGACCTAAATAGAGAAGAATAAAATGGCTGGTTTTAAATCCACTCTAAAAAATTATTGGAATGACAAATATACCAAAGACCTAAATAGAGAAGAATAAAATGGCTGGTTTTAAATCCACTCTAAAAAATTATTGGAATGACAAATATACCAAAGACCTAAATAGAGAAGAATAAAATGGCTGGTTTTAAATCCACTCTAAAAAATTATTGGAATGACAAATATACCAAAGACCTAAATAGAGAAGAATAAAATGGCTGGTTTTAAATCCACTCTAAAAAATTATTGGAATGACAAATATACCAAAGACCTAAATAGAGAAGAATAAAATGGCTGGTGTTAAATCCACTCTAAAAAATATTGGAATGACAAATATACCAAAGACCTAAATAGAGAAGAATAAAATGGCTGGTTTTAAATCCACTCTAAAAAATTATTGGAATGACAAATATACCAAAGACCTAAATAGAGAAGAATAAAATGGCTGGTTTTAAATCCACTCTAAAAAATTATTGGAATGACAAATATACCAAAGACCTAAATAGAGAAGAATAAAATGGCTGGTTTTAAATCCACTCTAAAAAATTATTGGAATGACAAATATACCAAAGACCTAAATAGAGAAGAATAAAATGGCTGGTTTTAAATCCACTCTAAAAAATTATTGGAATGACAAATATACCAAAGACCTAAATAGAGAAGAATAAAATGACTGGTTTTAAATCCACTCTAAAAAATTATTGGAATGACAAATATACCAAAGACCTAAATAGAGAAGAATAAAATGGCTGGTGTTAAATCCACTCTAAAAAATATTGGAATGACAAATATACCAAAGACCTAAATAGAGAAGAATAAAATGGCTGGTGTTAAATCCACTCTAAAAAATATTGGAATGACAAATATACCAAAGACCTAAATAGAGAAGAATAAAATGGCTGGTGTTAAATCCACTATAAAAAATATTGGAATGACAAATATACCAAAGACCTAAATAGAGAAGAATAAAATGGCTGGTTTTAAATCCACTATAAAATAATATTGGAATGACAAACATATCAAAATACAAAGGGGAATAAGCAAGAGAAGAGCAGAGCATTAGTGAATGAAAAATCTAGAATTCAGTTCCCTGTACTGTAGGACATAGTCCAACTTGCTCATATGAGTTATTCAAGTCAGGAAAACAGGTGTAAGACTTAGTGCTAATGGAACAATCTATATACATGGTAGAGAACTACTTAAGCCTCTGTAGTGTCAGCTCTTTGTTTGAACTTACAACTCTTAAGATTGAAGACAAAGACATTTACCTCGCATTCTTCACAATAATGGGCAGGTTCATCTGATGTCCGTCCGTGCCACTTCACTTCCTTCTTTAACTGATCCACAATATCTAAAGTCATGCGGACTTGCCGTAATGAGCGCATGAGCGTTGTCCTGAAAAGTGGGTGGTACAGAGTTACAAGGTATGAATAGAAATAATTCTAAATTTCACAACTCTAAGATTTCAATAAGTAATTAATCAGTAGTGAACTCACTTAATGGCGTTGTATAGCTTAGGATCTGAGAAGCCAACATTCTGAGCAAGGTTCCATGAGAGTGTGATCATAGGGACAATGGACTTGTAGCTCTGCAGCTTGTTGTACTCATAGCGCTCCACCCCCAGGGTGTACTGGCGGTAGGTCAGGGGCCCCACGTTCCAGGCTATGTTATTGCACCAGCCCTGTAGACAACAAACTTATTAACCCACTGGAATCATGCTCAAACATTGGAGTGTAGGGGACTCAACTCACAGGGAGGGGGGGGGTGACAGTATTAATTAAAAAAACTTTTTAACCCCAATGGAATAACAAAGTTTATATATTGGGAGACAATATACACACAGAACTATTCAGTTATTAGAAAAATATAAATCAAAGATGCTGTAGAATAGATTTGGCTATTCTTATACACTGATGTAAACTATTGGGTTTTGTTTGTTGCCAAATGTAAAAAGGAAACTAAAAACATTTCTAAGCCTATCAGAAAGCTAATGGACACATTAAGGAAATATGACAGCACTTACAATGGCTTGCACCCAGTGTACAGTCCCTGGTCCTATCCACACCAGATCTCCAGGTTTTTGGATGAACCTGTAGACAGGTACGTCTTCTTCATACAGGTCTTCCAGGATTGGCCACCAGGAGCCATGGAGGTAGTTGACATTATTCCTACAGACAAAACAAGGTAGGATACATATAGAAGACATACTACACTCATCAGCTAACATTTTTTAAACTACAAATTTTAGCTTGGCCCACCTTTCAAGCACCCAGTATAACCTACATTACTAATCAGACTACAACCAACACCAATGCGGGAGATGTCTGTAGTACTTGCAGTAAACAGGACTCACCTTTCACATATTTCCTGTATAACCCCCCCTCCCCCCGTACACCACAATACACCACCACCTGCGCCCCGCCTCCTTACACCACCATCACATGAACTTACCTTTCACACATTTCCTGTATACCCCCCCCCCTTCCCCCCCTACACCACCACCACCTGAACTCACCTTTCACACATTTCCTGTATGACCCCCCCCCTTCCCCCCCTACACCACCACCACCTGAACTTACCTTTCACACATTTCCTGTATACCCCCCCCTACACCATCACCACCTGAACTCACCTTTCACACATTTCCTGTATAACCCCCCCTCCCCCCCCCCCGTACACCACCACCTGAACTCACCTCTCACACATTTCCTGTATAACCCCCCAGTATTGTTCAGGCACAGAGAACCACTCGCAGTCACCAGGCCCAATGTTGATGTTCACAGAACAAAAGTTGTTATTTTCTTGGTGACCTGACACACAAGAGACAAACAAGTTGAAACATAGGGTAACATGTAACAGCAGGTCAAAAGTTAAATTGATTTACAAATGTGTACAGGTACTGGTTAATTATTCGTGTAAGACATACATTTTGTGTATAGTCTTAATTGTATTTAATAGAGAACAATATCTAGAAATTATAACCAGGATTTTAAAAGTTGAATTTTGTTAGAATGTTATATAATTTCAGATTAATTTAATTTCAAGATTTTTATTTATACAGAGACTGAACTCAGAAACTTTTTTGACCTAACATTACTTTAAAAATAATATGCCATGGACAGTGTTATATGGTAATCAGTGATCAAGTAGGATGTGGTAACTAGTGGTAAAACAGACTGGACATCAACTGACCAGGGGTCCTGGAGCCGGGCACCTTCATGTACAGCTGCACTGTGTTCATGCCCAGGATGGTGTGCCCGACGTGGCTGAGCATGTTGTTGCCAGACACCACACGACAGAAGGATGGCAGTTTGGTGAGTTCATGCAGCTGTGTCCGCCATTTCTTCTCATCAGACAGGTCCACGTTGGTCCCAAACTTGATGGTCTTACACCTTTTCCTGTTGACAGGAGACATTTTACTTACAATCTAAGTCTTAGTTACATCTTACTTACAATCTAATTCTTACACTAGTTACATCTTACTTACAATCTAATTCTTACACTAGTTACATCTTACTTACAATCTAATTCTTACACTAGTTACATCATACTTACAATCTAATACTTACACTACTTACATCTTACTTACAATCTAATACTTACACTAGTTACATCTTACTTACAATCTAATACTTACACTAGTTACATCTTACAACAAATTACCTCTAAATAATAATTGACATGATTGTTTTGGAAAGTTAAAAAAAAATCCCTTAAAAAAACTGGGAATCAATAATTAAATTGATCACCAAGTTCACAAACAGTTTAATCCACCCAATAGAGATCAATATTTACCGCTTGGATGTGACTGATGAATTGGAATCACTGTCTGAATCTTTGACAGTCCCTTTTGTTTTCTCTTGCTCTTCCTGAAAAAAAAAATTCCAATTTAATTCTCATTCCTCAACCCAAACAGTTAAGTATTCTTTCTTGAAAGTCTAGTTCAAACATGTTCAATCCCATTCAAATTTAAGGAAAAATGTGTAAACTTGTTACAAAATGATTTGTAGAAAACTTGATAATGCCTACACTACTTAGAATTGGTAAATTACCCTTAAAGATTCCTGGAAAGACGAGGCTTGATACTGCGCATACTTTGCCACCGTCGTGACGCCTCTTGTGCTGTCACAGTACCAGAGTCTCTTGCCTGAGGAGTCAAAGTTTTCATCCGGTGCTTGCTGCTTCTAAAGTACAGAAAAAACATGTGGGCTTTAGTATCTGGAGTCTGTAAATCTAATCTAAGAGAAGCTAAAAAAAATCCATAATACAATCAGGAGGCCCAATAATAAAGTGAAGAGCTAGGTTGATCTGGTCTAACAGAATACAGCATCTACTACTAATTGATAACTACATTTAATTTCAATTTCTAATAGCATTAAAAACTGATCTAAGGTGTTCAGGACTAGAAAAACAAGTGTGGGACTTACTTGTGTTCGTACTTCAACTGGATGGTCAGGGTTGGCTTCTACTAAAGACTTGGTGGAAAACAAACCTAAATCTGAAAAATATCATTTGGGTCAATATTTTCAACTTGTTTTTCAAATGTTACATCCAAATGTTACATTTTAATTTAATAGACAATGTATTAAAATGGAACATTTACATAAACTAAATGTTCCATTTTAATACATTATCTAAATGTTACATTTTATGTTACATTTAAATACACTATCTAAATGTTACACGTAAATACACTAAATGTTCCACACAAAACAAGATGACCAACCTAATTTCAATGCCCCAGCAATGCCACGTATAACAACCACAGGCTGTTGATGACAGAATTGCTGAAGTTGGATGGAGAAAGCATCTTTCTTATTGTCCAGCTATGAACAAAAAAACAATGTTCAATAACAGGCAACATTCATTAAGGTCCAATACATTTTTTACAATCATGTTCAGTAACAGGCAACATTCATTAAAGTAAATAAAACAAATGTACAACACTAGTCTTATCAGTTGAAAATGTAAGATTAAAAATATTTTATGATGCTAAAAATTGTTTAATATTAAATTTCTTAAAAATTTCTATGCACCAGGGACTTGAAATCAAGCTATTGTAAAATTTAGTTATATCTGTCTCTAAAGAAGGTTTAAGATCTAACTTACAAGCACTAGAATTGAACCAAAAATACTTTATATATACATCTATATCTATATATATGTATGATTACTAAAAACATAAGCTAGCACTAAGGTGGGACTTACATAGACACTGGGAGTAGGTGGGTTCAATGAATCTTTAGGTAACGGTGGGCTTGGCGCTGGTGGGGGGTGAGGTGGAGGGTGATCTTCACCCAGGATGCTGCTTAGATTTGAATGGATTAACCCTTGACCTTTAGTCAACTCCATGATCTTTGACCCACTCATGCTGGTATCCAGAGTGACCACAGCTGGACGGACTTCCTTCTGGAGCAGGGAGGCGTCGACTGAGCTGCGCTTGAGGACCAGTCCCAGTTCCTTGGTGGCGCAGACGGTGAAAATGTCTTTGGAGTACTTGCTGTCTTTATTCAGGTCGTCCTCATCCTCGTCGTAGTTGCTCTCACCGTCGCCTCGTGTCGAGCCTTGGGGAGAGGAGGAATGTACGGAGGTAGAGCTCGGAGTTAACCGCCCTTGGCCACTTGGGGTTGTCCTTCCCTGGGTGTTCCCATTGCTGGTGTTGTTGGAACTGTTGGGCACGGTGCCCGAGTCTTTGCTGCCTTGGTTGTCTAGAGATGAGGATGTGAGGTGAGTGAGTGCAGCCAACGCCCCCTCAGACGAGGGTAAACCTAGGGAGGGTGATGATGATAAAGATGAGCTCCCTTTACGGTCCCCGGCCATCTGGGCTAAAACATCCTCGGCCATGGCGATGTCCTGGGAGGAGAAGGGGAACTTCTCGTCCAGCATCTTGGAGGGGCTTGGCTCTAGTGGGCTCATCAAGCCTCCACCCATCAGAGACTGGGAGCTGGATGAATGCATGCCTGGTAGAGCGCCAATCCCTAGTGGCGACAAACTGGATGAGGGGAGGGCTGGACCAACTGCCGAGCAATAAATTAAGTTCATTAGTGTTACGACAGTACATAGATATAAAGGTAAGCTACTCTAATGCTAACAGTGTGATGATGAAAGCTGGTCTTGTACTCACCTGGATGAGTTAATCTTCCCTGGGACTGTTGCTGCTGCAACAAGAGGAGAATTTATTATTAAATAAGGCAGTTAATGAGACAATGAATGCTGTTACCTTGTATTGTTGTGACAATGAATGCTGCTGTAACCTTGTATTGTTGTGACAATGAATGCTGCTGTTACCTTGTATTGTTGTGACAATGAATGCTGCTGTTACCTTGTATTGTTGTGACAATGAATGCTGCTGTTACCTTGTGACAATGAATGCTGCTGTTACCTTGTATTGTTGTGACAATGAATGCTGCTGTTACCTTGTATTGTTGTGGCAATGAATGCTGCTGTTACCTTGTATTGTTGTGACAATGAATGCTGCTGTTACCTTGTATTGTTGTGACAATGAATGCTGCTGTTACCTTGTATTGTTGTGACAATGAATGCTGCTGTTACCTTGTGACAATGAATGCTGCTGTTACCTTGTATTGTTGTGACAATGAATGCTGCTGTTACCTTGTATTGTTGTGACAATGAATGCTGCTGTTACCTTGTATTGTTGTGACACAATGAATGCTGCTGTTACCTTGTATTGTTGTGACAATGAATGCTGCTGTTACCTTGTATTGTTGTGACAATGAATGCTGCTGTTACCTTGTATTGTTGTGACAATGAATGCTGCTGTTACCTTGTGACAATGAATGCTGCTGTTACCTTGTATTGTTGTGACAATGAATGCTGCTGTTACCTTGTGACAATGAATGCTGCTGTTACCTTGTATTGTTGTGACAATGAATGCTGCTGTTACCTTGTTGTAACAATGAATGCTGCTGTTACCTTGTTGTGACAATGAATGCTGCTGTTACCTTGTATTATTGTGACAATGAATGCTGCTGTTACCTTGTATTGTTGTGACAATGAATGCTGCTGTAACCTTGTATTGTTGTGACAATGAATGCTGCTGTTACCTTGTATTGTTGTGACAATGAATGCTGTCGTTACCTTGTATTGTTGTGACAATGAATGCTGCTGTTACCTTGTATTGTTGTGACAATGAATGCTGCTGTTACCTTGTATTGTTGTGACAATGAATGCTGCTGTTACCTTGTATTGTTGTGACAATGAATGCTGCTGTTACCTTGTATTGTTGTGACAATGAATGCTGCTGTTACCTTGTATTGTTGTGACAATGAATGCTGCTGCTGAAGCTGCCGTAGAAGGTTTTGCTGAGCCTGGTTGAGATTGGCCTGGTTGCTCATTAGACGCTGCATCATGTGGTACTGGTTCTGTGAGAGCGTAGCAGGCGGTTGAGGGGGTGGTGGGGGCATTTCTAGAGGTTCGCTTGATGGCTGCAAATGTAAATTCAAGCACAGTCAACATCGCAGCACATATATTAATTAACTACTGCTTTTAATTGTTTTAAAAATGTAAATTTAAGCACTGTCAACATCTTAGCACAAATATTCATTAGCTAGTGCTTTCACTTTTTAAAATGTGAATCTAGCTCACCCTTTTTCTATCCTTCTTTCGTCTTCTCTCATCATCTGTAAAGTGAGAATCTGAGTCCTGGCCAGGTTGTCCTGTGCCACGTCCTGATGCAGGACCTGCGCCAGGTCCTGTATTCCCCTGCCTAGACGTCAGTTCTGCAGGGATAGGTAATCGCCAGGCTTCTTCGATGCTAGGTAAAGTTTGAGTTCTGTAAAAACAAAACCAGATCAGCATCAAACACAACAACCTATACTAGCAATATGATTCATAAGGCAAGTCCATGTTTGACATGCTAGGGGAATACTACACAGGATGACCCTAGGGTCCACAGCACTGGATGGGTAGCTCGCTCTAGTCAGGGAAAGTAAAGGTAGATGAGTTTAGTAATAACCACACTGGCACTTCATCTACACAGGTCAAACATACTAACGAGATTTATCTGTCCTATGGACTATTTAGTCTGAAAGGATACTTTGCTCAATAAATGTTACAAAAAGAACAAAAACTGGGAGAGAAATTCAGTTTAAAAAAAACAAGAGAACAGAAGCAGATTAAGACCTGTCCTAAAACAAGATTAAACTGATGTTATTTACCCTTTATGTGTCTGGTATTAATTGCTTTAGATTGCAGTGATATTAAAACAGAAAGATGCTATGACAGATCTCATTCTTCAAAAACATGAATCCCACTCAATCAGCCCCAACACCATGAAAGACTTGAGTGGGTACACAGCACACCAACAGCTCAGCACAGGGGACATGAACTGAGTGAACATCAACCTACACACCCTCACAACACAACAAAAGGGCTGAGTGTGTACAAACACCAGCACAGCACACAAGGAGACATGAACTGAGTGAACATCAACCTACACACCTTCACAACACACCAAAAGGGCTGAGTGTGTGTACAAACACCAACACAGCACACAAGGAAACAAGAGCTGAGTGAACATCAACAAACCAACACACCCCAACA
This sequence comes from Physella acuta, assembly GCF_028476545.2. Classification (NCBI taxonomy): domain Eukaryota; kingdom Metazoa; phylum Mollusca; class Gastropoda; family Physidae; genus Physella; species Physella acuta. The sequence continues at coordinate 93,631 of NW_026732074.1, read as the reverse complement.
TACTCATCACAACAACAGCAGCAGTAAACATAAAACTGACCAGTTACCACACCCAACCTAACCGGTTACCACACCCAACCTAACCAGTCAACTTACTTGTTTTGAAAATGCTGGAGAGGCATGTTGGCCAGATTTTGCTGCAAAAATTTTATCTTGGCTGCCAAATTTGAGTTTGATTCTGTAAAGCAGACAGACAAAAATATTATTTTAAAAGTAAAAAATTATTTGGAAATAATATAAAGGAAATTCTAATTATAAAAAGAAATAATTAAGAAATTCATAAAAATTATTTTGGCTAGTAGAGTATAAATAAATTCTGTTATGAAGTGAATATAGCTATTAAATAAACATTTGAGTAAAATAGTGTTTATTTATAGTTTATTATATTGTTAGGACTCTTACAGTAATATATTTCTAATAACCTAATTATTTATACATGCACCAAAAGCAACCAAAAACAAAACAATAATGAAAATTAGAAGTTTTATCTAAAATGATTAAACATGTGTCACCAAACAATACAAGCTTCCCCAACAATCTTGATTAGAAAAAGCTAATTTTAGCTGAATCCACACAATGCAACATAGCAAACATGTCTAACTTGCTGGAGATAATTACATGTTTTTTGTAGGCTGCAGTTACATGGGTGTCATTGAATCAAGAGAAATAGATTCTTATGCACTATCAGATACAGCAATGTTAGACTAAAAGGATAGACTGACCAGAGCTGGTATGTTAGGCTAGAAGGATGAACTGACCAGAGCTGGTATAACAAAGTTAGGCTAGAATGATGGACTGACCAGAGCTGGTATGTTAGACTAAAAGGATAGACTGACCAGAGCTGGTGTGTTAGACTAAAAGGATGGACTGACCAGAGCTGGTATGTTAGACTAAAAGGATAGACTGACCAGAGCTGGTATGTTAGACTAAAAGGATAGACTGACCAGAGCTGGTACAACAAAGTTAGGCTAGAAGGATGAACTGACCAGAGTTCCTTGTAGCATTGAGGTAACAGGTAAGAGCATCATTGGGCTGATTGCATGTCTCGTATAAGACGCCCAGGTCAGCCCAAGCTGCCGAGTGTGACTTGTCCAACTGTACTGCACATATGTAGGCCTGGAGAGCATCCATGGGCTGGTTCTGCTGCTGGTATAGCACCCTGGAATACAAGATAAAGGCATCAGATCAACTACTGCTGGTATAGCACCCTGGAATACAAGATAAAGGCATCAGATCAACTACTGCTGGTATAGCACCCTGGAATACAAGATAGAGGCATCAGATCAACTACTGCTGGTATAGTACACTGGAATAAAGATAAAGGCATCAGATCAACTACTGCTGGTATAGCACCCTGGAATACAAGATAAAGGCATCAGATCAACTACTGCTGGTATAGCACCCTGGAATACAAGATAAAGGCATCAGATCAACTACTGCTGGTATAGCACCCTGGAATACAAGATAAAGGCATCATATCAACTACTGCTGGTATAGCACCCTGGAATATAAGATAAAGACATCAGATCAACTACTCTAGTTGTGTACTTCTTCAGGCAATAATTTAAATGGTTTCTGTAAGTTTGGTATTTGTTTGAACATGCCATAAACATGAGAAATCTACTTGGCAAACTATTGAAGCATATGATGGCAAACTACTGCTGCATATGATGACAAACTATTGCAGCATATGATAAACTACTACAGCATAATATGATGACAAACTACTGCAGCATAATATGATGACAAACTACTGCAGCATAATATGATGACAAACTACTGCAGCATAATATGATGACAAACTACTGCAGCATAATATGATGACAAACTACTGCAGCATATGATTAACTACTGCAGCATAATATGATGACAAACTACTGCAGCATAATATGATGACAAACTACTGCAGCATATGATTAACTACTGCAGCATAATATGATGACAAACTACTGCAGCATAATATGATGACAAACTACTGCAGCATATGATAAACTACCACACCATAATATGATGACAAACTACTGACCCTATGGAGCACCAAGTGTCAGCATTCGCCTCTGACTTGTCAATAGACTGACGGTAAGCATCAAAGGCATCATGAACTCTTCCCACACCAGAAAAACACCTGGAAATAACAGGCAGAGGAATTAGGTATTACAAGACATGGCAACCAGGTGTGACAACCTGGTATAAGTCTTACTTAACAACCAGACATAACAATTTTAACTCGTTAAAATAATACATGGACATTAAAATAGATTAAAATGACAAAAACAATAGCTACACAACAAGATATATAGGCATGTGATAGGTTATGTTTTTATGTTTGCTAAAAGAGATTGATGCCTTCACATTAGTTGTTGAATAATTTGTCAAACAAACATGTAAACAAACTTTTATTATATTGGTAACATTTGTGGCAACAATATGTTTAGTTCAAGTTCCACTTCGCTTTACATGGACTGTCTTACCAGATAAGTCATGTCAAGTAAGAAAAGTTACACAAGAATGTGTTTAATACTGACATCCATCCCCTTTAACCTTCAGCAAGTTACATATAAACTATGTCAGCTGTTTAACTAGGGACCTTAGGCTAGAGATGGGCTCTGTTAACTCACATGTTGACAGGCATCTCAACACAAGAGATATCTATAACTCTTTAGGATAGGAATTTATTTAGCTGGATTGGTAACAATGACACAGACTAGCGTAGACAGAAACAGAGACACAAGTAGACACAAACACAGACACCAGTAACAGAAACACAGACATGAATAGACAGAAACACAGACACAAGTAGACAGAAACATAGACACCAGACAAGAGCAGCCAGTCTTACCTGCCTAACAGGTACCATGCCTGTCCATTGGAAGCATCAATGTCTACAGAAGCCTTGAGGTGCTGAATGGCTAGTGATTCCCTGGTAGACTTGTCAGCCAATTGACTCACTGTGTAGTATAGCCAACCTGTGGGGGGACAGAGAACAGCTTTATGAGGAGACTGGTGGGGGTGTCTATGTGGTGGGGGTGTATGTGGTGGGGGTGTCTATGTGGTGGTGGTGTCTATGTGGTGGGGTGTGTATGTGGTGGGGTGTGTATGTGGTGTCTGTGTGCTGGGCTGTACACACAGCTTGCTACTTCACTTTGACCCCATACTGGTACTGTTATACTAATATTTGATTCTGACCTCTATATGATCTTGCAACAATACAGGTTTAGTATAGGTATGAGGTCAGAATTAGGGTATGGGTAGTGAAGTCAGCAAATATAGCTTCCACACTCCAGCACCAGCACAGTGTACACATAATGTACACTAGGATGTACAAATAATTTATACTAGGGTGTAATGTACACTAGGATGTACACATAATGTAAGTAGGATGTACACATAATTTATACTAGGATGTACACATAATTTACACCAGGGTGTAAACAATGCACATTAGGATGTACACATAATTTATACTATGGTGTACATATAATGTACACTACTGTGTACATTTAATGTATCATAGTGTACAAATAATGTGTGTTAGTATGTACTATATGTAATAGAGCATACATTCATGTCTTAACAATAGTTAATGGAAATATTTTTAAAAAGTTGAAAATGTTCACATATGCAATGACAAGGCGACAATTATTAGAGCTATACTTAAAGTACATCAATGCCTTTAAAATATTACGTTTTTATGTATCTAAATAATTGTATTTGACATTCAACACCAGAGGAAATAATATTAGAGTTGACCCCACCCTCTACCCCAGTCTACAGAGGAGGCTAGCACACAGCACGCGAGTGAAACCAAACAACAACAAAAAAAAACGTGTGCATGCTCCCAATGACCTACATTAGCGCCGGTCTTTGTGAGCAGACAAACACCTGCTGCCCGTGTGTTGACACCCCCCCCCCCCCCATATTTTTTTCTGGAACGTTCAGAGGTAGTGACTTGAGGTTCTCCCCCCTCGCCTCAGGCATAATATCATGTGGGGTGAGGGGAGGTGTGGGTACAGTTTACAAACGTACAGTGAACTACAGTGACAGCCGTTCTTTATGCTACCTTCCCCCCCCCCCCCCCCCACCAAATCTGAGCTACCGAGTTCTGAAACAACAAAGAGTCTACTTCCCATGAAGGATAGACGGCAAGAAAACATTACAAGCCTACCAGTGTTGGTAGACACAAATAGAGTTGAGTTAGTAGGCATCACCAATAATTCAGTTAGTAGGCACCATTTAGAATAGAAACCAGTTAGATCTAGTAGATACCATTTGTAATTGGTACCATTCGTCCTAGTTAAACGAATCAAACACACCAACCATGTAACTTTAGTCTAAAGCCAAAGCCCTACACTATGTTAACCACCAAAATATCCCCAGTACATTATAACGCCCTCCCCCTCCCCCATTATGAAAACAAGAAGTTCAACCTACCTCTAGTACGCGACATCCTGTGTCCACAAATCCAACAAAGATCAACAAATTATCCTTTGCACATTTCCATTCAACAATCCTAAAGTGTTTTTTTTATACAAATAATCCGCTCAAATAAGTTATTACTGATTATTTTTAAGCACAAAGTAATCCTTGAAATAAAACAGCCGTGTGTTTAAATAATAATAATCAGGTTTGAAAAGTGTCAACTGCCTGTAGAACAAACGAGGTAAAAACGCCGGTCATAAGGAACCCTAGACCAACATTACACAACTAGACCACAGCGTATCCGGGCCGGCTGTCATGACGTAATACACAGGCTAACAATATTGACCTCGGTAAACCCAGTTATTAATAGAACACTGACGTGCATCCACAACAAGAATACACCGTACATTTTTTTTTCTTCATTAATTCAAGTCACGACATTTTAAAACTGCGGCAATAATAACATCAATGTTATCCTTATCGGACTCGAAATCCTAAAATACATCCCCAATAAAGAACACGGCCTCATAAGTTCGTACATTAGCTCCTTGTAAAAGCGAAACATGACTAAACACAGGAGCAGAAGTGAAAATTTGGGAAGCGGCGCGACGGCCCAGACGCCCCGGCAGACAGCTGTCGCTAAGTTGTAGGCTAGGCTACAACTAACGCACTAGGTCACAGCGTAGTGGTTACGCCTCCTCCCATTGACAAAACAAAGCGGAAGTGACGTCACGCAAATTTCTCACGCTGTCCCGGCTCATACGAAGCTTATACTTATCTCATTTAAAAAGATAGAAAAATCAATATCTGTTGTGAAACATCCCCCACCCACACACTATCGTATATCGTCAACTCAATTAACTGGTGTAATGGGCTATCAACTACCACTGTCGTATAAATAGCGGAAAGATGAAACGGCCAATCAAAATTTTTATTCTACTGGCATCACTTCTGGTGGAAGCTTCCAGACTCGCCCACACACCAACAACTAAATCTATACCAACTAACGACTTCTACAAGGTACTTTAGCCACTGCTTGTCATGTAAAAACCACACACCAACAACTAAATCTATACCAACTACCGACTTCTACAAGGTAATCTACATGTAGGCAATGCTTGTCATGTAAAAACCACACACCAACAACTAAATCTATACCAACTACCAACTTCTACAAGGTAATCTACATGTAGGCAATGCTTGTCATGTAAAAACCACACACCAACAACTAAATCTATACCAACTACAAACTTCTACAAGGTAATCTACATGTAGGCAAAGTTCGTCATGTAAAAACCACACACCAACAACTAAATCTACACCAACTACCGACTTCTACAAGGTAATCTACATGTAGGCAAAGCTCGTCATGTAAAAACCACACACCAACAACTAAATCTATACTAACTACCGACTTCTACAAGGTAATCTACATGTAGGCAAAGCTCGTCATGTAAAAACCACACACCAACAACTAAATCTATACCAACTACCAACTTCTACAAGGTAATCTACATGTAGGTAATACTTGTCATGTAAAAACCACACACCAACAACTAAATCTATACCAACTACAAACTTCTACAAGGTACTCTAATTGTAGCCACTGCTCGTCATGTACAATTCACACACCAACAACTAAATCTATACCAACTACCGACTTCTAAAAGGTATTCTACATGTAGCCACTGCTTGTCATGTAAAAACCACACACCAATTCGCCATATTCAGTCAACTGTTTATGTCCGAAGTTGGTGAGGGATCTTTCTAAACAACATTAGGGATTCTAGCACTGCATGGAGTATAAGCTAAGGGGCCGCCGTAGATTGCTCATGAATCACTGCAGAAGAATAGCGACTTTGTTTTCAAGAGGACACTTCTAAAGACACGCCCTTAAGATGTAGGAGAGAGGGAGAGAGATATGAAAGATGACGAATGACGAGGAACGGCAAAAGGCGATGTAGAAAACTAGGCAAGCGTGAAGCAAACAGCCCGCTGTAGCGTCAGCTTGAGTTAACAAGCGTAACATGGTGATCAGATGAAACATGTGATCCGCTGATCATCCGCTATTGTCTAACTGGGTCAAAGAATAGCTGATTTGTATCGGTTAGCTAATAGCTGATTTGTATCGGTTAGCTAATAGCTGAATTGTATCGGTTAGCTAATGGCTGATTTGTATCGATTACCTAATATCTAGTATCGTCAACTGGTTAGGTTTAGATGTATCGCTTCACTAGCCACAGAAACCTTAAAGTACGTCTAGTGTGGAAGAACCTACTTTTCTTGTGGGTACGGAATGCTAAGTGGTAGGTTTTACCGTTCTAGCTAACCTATACAACACTTCCAGGGATCCAGTTGTCTCAAATCTTAAAGAACGTATTCAAACAGTATCCAATGCTCAGAACTATTCACAGAAGGTCCCGTGACGTACACTCATTCACCAACCAGGATATCCTACACCGTCCCCAGTCCTGTATTGATTGAATTCCTTTCCACAACAACTTTTGACACGGATGTTAAGTTTAAAAAATAAAACAAACTATTTTTGAATGATACAATCCGGTAGAACTAAAAAAGTTGAATATGGTGCTTTTGTTATCTGTCCATTTGTTGGAGGGCTATGTAGCCGAGGGCTCTGGATTAGAACTACGGTTAGGGTAGGGCAAAAATCTATACTAGCTGTTCGTGTATTTTTCACGTACTAAAATGCGTGTGTTCTTATCAAAGTTACAGTCAGTGAACTAATCAACACCGAATGACAACAACTTGAGTCTAAGAAAGAGTAAACACCATATGATGACCAATCAATTATTGACACTTTTGGAAACCACTCGCTAACAAATCAATTAGGTCAACGCACACAAACTTCCGTGATATGGGCCAGGCTGTTTATTTTTAGATCAATCTATCCTAGTATTTCCGGTGGCTTGACCCCCGCAACACAGTGTGAGCACTAATCAGGTATTGGCTGGGTCCAACTTAAAGGTGTGTCCATTTACCTGTTAGGGTTAGTTTGTACGTGCCTAAGTACAGGTAATGAGGATTTCTTCACTGTTACAAGGATATAACCCCCCCCCCCCCCCACATCACCTGTACAAGACCAGGTCAAGGAGATAGATGAGCAGCTCGATAAAGTGCACATGATTGTAGGTATGACGGAGATAAAAGACCTCAAGTTGTCATTACCTCAGTGAGGCGGGTCCCTACATCATACACTCGTACTATTGACGTTAGGTGGGCGTTGTACGCTTCACCCTGACAGTAGATCCACACGGGAAAAATCAAACGTAGGAAAAAATTCAGAGAAGGAACATATTCAATTCACGGAAAGACTAGCTAGCGACCTGATTCGCGGAAGTTTAAAAACTCGATAACCAAACTATTTTCACAGAAAAAAAAATCAAGTGTTTTAACTCGTTGACCTAAATAATTATAAGGAGAAAATGGCACAAAAATCAATAACTGTAGGACACTGTCGCCGCTAATGGCACTGTTCTACGGCTTACAGTCTCCCATCCATACTTAAAGTATCCAGTTACCGTTAGGTCAGGTTCCTACACACAAAAACAACGCTTGTACGTAGACTCTTGTTTTTTGTCTCTTCCAGTCTTTGAGAAAACAAGAATGATAACTTTAATAAACCACAGACCACAACCGAACACTACATATCTCCAACATAAAACCACGGAGTCTATCACGTATCACTAGCTACTGAAAGAAACCGGAATCCAATGAATGAAATATATCAGCAGGCACAAACAAAAGTGACGTAACTCATGCGGCCAATCCTACTGGTAGTAAACAGACGAGTCACCGTGTACATGAGAGGCGGCCTCATAAACACAATCTTGTCCACTCACCTCATCAACTCATCTTCTTAAATCACTCAACACAAGAATTCAACACACACATACAAAAAACAACAAACACAATTTAATCTAGATTACCAGTACAACTACAACATCAAGTGACTAGGCCCTAGCTTATACACAACCCACACAAAATCAGACCAACAATTCTAAGATGCTGCGGAAACGAAAAACTCTTTTTTTCGGGAATTTCCTTTAAGAAGAAATGACGACGTCTATGGTGTCACGAAAATACTGAAACCAAAAGCATTTTGACCTTGAACTTTAGACTAGGCAACACGTGAACAAACCAGAAGAATAAAAACACCATGGCGGCTAAATTTCTTATAAACACACAAGTCATAAATAAAATTCTTCGTGTTGATTACACATCTGCATCAAACAATGAACGACAGTAAATACAACATGAGCTTTACGTTCAAGATTGATTAAAACGGACAGACCCGGATATCCAATCAAATAGGGTGAGGGGAAGGCCATTCTAATTACATTATTCTATTTTTAAAATCACTAAAAAATTAAGAGAAAAAAATGTGACAGGACATAACTAATATAAGACTCAGGATACCAGAGCTAACAGCACGTCGTTCGAAGATTTAAAACATCTAACCCCACCCACCCCCATCCCCGAGGATTTGAAACATCTAACCCCACCTCATCCCAGCCTGCAACTAAAGTGCGGACTCTCCCAGACAGGCCAGACTCACGCCTGTCCAGTGAAATTCCCCATGACGTCAGACCCACGGCCTTTAAATAAAAGAGATGGAGGCAGGAGAGAACAACTCTCAAAACTATCGAGTAACTAGAGCTCGGAGTCTGGTGGCACGAGAGGTACTAATACAATCTACGAGCCGCACAAAGACACAGTGATAACATACACCAACGTCAACGTTATCACGTAGGCCTAGATTGGAATACAACTCACACTTGTATACATATTGTATGTTATGAGAAATGACACATCTTTTCTAATAGGCTGAAAACTGGAACAGAAAAAAAAAATTAATCTTAAACAGATGGATGGATATCAAGCGTATGACTCCCTACCACCTCCAGCTAAACCCGGCACAAGATATTGATTTTATTCATCTTGTTTTGGTTTTTACAGATGTATTGTTGGCCAAGGGGGTAAAAGTACAGGTCATCATGACACGGCTAGAGACAGTTGTCCGAGGTTTAGATAAGGCACGTGACCTAACAGACAGATGACCTTACAACAGACTGGTTACAGATGACCTTAGAAAAGTTGACCTAACAAGAGCTGACCTGGTTTAGCCCCAGGTAGGGAGGTGATGTAACACGGCACGAGACAAGCAGCTAAAGTGCAAGCAACTGCTGGAGCATGCCTCACCTGTAAGGTGCTATGTCACCACACGGCCTACCTGTCTGACACAAACAAACTGGGAAACTGTCCTTTACCACACTCTTGTTATAGCCTACTGATCCAAGCCACTGTCAATAGCGGCAATACAAAATGTTAAACCACGTAAACATAACTAAGCTTGTTGTTTTAACATTCGGTTTGTCAACATAAGAAAAAGCACTGTTCGTTTAATACAAAACATGCCCGTAGTTATAACAAAACAATAATTTAATAGTCCATGTTTTTAATCTTAATTAATACGCGATCTAAACATTACATTCAAAATACGTCGATGAACGCTTCAAAAGAAAAACCGTATCACTTCCACGAATGATAGAATGACACATTCTTACACCAACAAAGACGAAATAATTGCGTGAGTTGTACCGTTATGACGGACAATAACACACGAGCGCTACTAGACACCAGCCAAGTGTAACAGGATGACACACGTCAGTGTAACTGTGGCCAGCTTGTGTGAGGTGCGCCACCAGGTGGATCTAAACACTGTGTTAACACACACAACAAAACAAGGAGCATTCAACTGGAATTCCCGATTGTATTTTTAAAGCGCTGTTAAAAATAAACACGTGACGTAGGAAGCGACATATAAATGTGGGTCAAAGTATATTGCCGAATTCCATTATTCACCACAATGCTATGAATATGTGCGAGAATAACCTCGCACACAATGCCAAATGCTACTGACGTCGTCCTTATTAATTAAATATACAGGTAAAGTTATAAATAGACATTTCTTTCTTCTATATGCCTATGGCTTTTTTTAAAACCGATTACGTACTTTCATTAATACAGTAGGTAAAAAAATATTTTTTTTAAACTTTTGGTTTCTGTATTCATTTTCTTGTCTACATCATACTATCATACTCGATGTTACAATTTATTGCTTTAGTATCAATAATATGTCGATGTTTACTTCTTTATTGTGTGTCTATTAAGCCAGCTACATATATTCCCACATGAACAAGTTTCTGACCCACACACAGAGATTATGACCAGCCGCTCACCAACCGCTATCGGAGATGAGTTGGTTGAAAAGGTGAGCAGGAGAATCCTTCAAGGTCAGGTGACAAGGGTCAAATCAGTGTAGAGCTGGTCAATGACCCAGTGACCTCTGGGCCGACCAGAAAATCTGGCAGGAACATGTTATGTAACAGTTTAACCTCAGCAGACGTGTCCAAAGGTGACGTCCGGTCCTATAGTGGACACAGGTAAACATAGCCCCCCCCCCCCCCTCCGCCACCGATCTGAAGGATTGTGAGCTTAACAAATACGTCATCAGGCCAAGTCGCCAAGAAGGTCAAAAACAATCGGCACAAAGGGGGGGGGGGGGGGCACATCATAAAATTAGATTAGCCACACGAAGATTGGCAAGTTGTATCGCATTAGAGAAGACAGTCGTGTAAGCTATTATTAGAACTAAAAACATTTCTACACAGGTTCAAGGACATCCGGGATCAGGGTGACATCCAAACCGAGGCAAATCATTAGGGGTTGACCTAGTAATTGAAGATTGCCCACCGTAATGGGTTAACTTACTCGCCTGGCACCTTTTAACTGGGAATATCGGCAGAACATGTCACAGACTATAAACTAAGAGACATGCTATCAACGTGGTGTGATAAACACACAACAACTACCGATAAGATCCAGGTAGCACATCAAGGCTTTGAAGCCTCAACTGTATTGAAACCAATCATGATAATATTAAACTTGCTAATATTGTATTGCATGTGTAGGAAATGATAGAATACAAGTAAGTCTCTCTATATACGACCAGCCGGGCGAAGATTAAACAACTCACAACACAGCAGTTACACTTGAAGCATCTATTGTCTGGTAGAGCTTCAAGACACGACTCTACAACTACCTGATACTCATGTCTGTATATATCTATCGTCTAATGCCAACATTAAAACACAAGTACAACAAATATGCCAAAACTTACAAACAAATACAGAGATTATATGATCGTGTGACGCCTTAGTCTGGTTAAAAATTGCTTTAAATGACATTATAGTATTGGAACTGTCGGATGTGAGGGGGTTGTGTAAATATTAGAAAAATCTAAAAACTAACAAACCACTGATCTTACAATACGGAACCAGCAGTGCCAATAAGCCTGGAAAATATTTTAGCAATCTAACAGCAACAATAAAACGAAGACAAACAACATCAATAGCAATAATGGCTTTACACAACTCAGTTAAATTAATTACTGAAGTTAAAAAAAAAGCAATTTTACCGTAACCAGGAAACCCCAGCACTAGAGAAACACAGACAAGTTAGATCTACAACCATTAAACAAATGAAACAAACTAACTTCCAACTTAGGAATAATTAAGTCTTTAAGTCGTTTATCTAGGCCTAGCAAGCACAGATCACACAGAGATAGGGGCGGGTCGTGAGAACCACAACATTCAATGGCATCAAACAAGTTCCTTACTTGGTGCTATATACATCTTCCTGTCTTATACAAGAGCCGAGAGAAAAAAAAATACAACCAGCACACTCGTACGGTAGAGGCTCCACGTGACGACAGTCGGAGCTGTCTATGGCATACACGTCGGGGGGTGGGGCGGTGTCGTCTGGCAGTCAACAACTGGCGTACAGTGTAGGAGGCGCGCGAGACGTCATCACTCACTGCCGGCGTCAGACGTGACCTTGCGGGGTCAACTGTACATAGTGTAGTATTATGTCATTATGTCTTAGGTACAACCTGAGGCTAGATGTATATGGTGGGTGTAGTATTATGTCTTAGGTACAACTTGGGGCTAGATGTATGTGGTGTAGTATTATGTCTTAGGTATAACTTGAGGCTAGATGTGTATGGTGTAGTATTATGTCTTAGGTATAACTTGAGGCTAGATGTGTATGGTGTAGTATTATGTCTTAGGTACAACTTGGGGCTAGATGTATGTGGTGTAGTATTATGTCTTAGGTACAACTTGAGGCTAGATGTATATGGTGTAGTGTTATGTCTTAGGTACAACTTGAGACTGGCTGTATATGGTGTAGTATTATGTCATTATGTCTTAGGTACAACCTGAGGCTAGATGTATATGGTGGGTGTAGTATTATGTCTTAGGTACAACTTGGGGCTAGATGTTTGTGGTGTAGTATTATGTCTTAGGTACAACTTGAGACTGGCTGTATATGGTGTAATGTTATGTCTTAGGTACAACTTGAGGCTAGATGTATATGGTGTAGTATTATGTCTTACATAGAACTGATTATATCTTAGATAAAACTTGAGAAGAGCTGTATAGGGACTTGAGGCTAGCTGAATAAATGTGTAGATACATCGTATCTTGTTTTAAGAAGCTAACCCAATAAGCCAACCACTACGCTAATACCTAGTAGTCTTTGTGCTATTTCTCAGTAAGGGAAACACTCAAAGCCCAGCCACCGGGAAAATCGATAGGGAATATCCGAAAACTGACAAGGTCCCCTGAAAGCAAATGTGAGTTGGTTGGTGGTCAGCCCACACAACACGTCACGCTAACCTAGCCATGAGACCCACAACACGCCGTTCATGTGACTTGTGCACTTTAAAAACAAGTCGATCGGCCTCCAAAAGTAGCGCTGTTTCAAGTCTGTACTTTACCAATGAAAACAATTTCCACTAGAAACCGTATCGTGTGATCGGACCAGTGTTAACAGGTTCACGTGGACACCTGGCCAGATAAATTGATACGTTTCGAGCCAGTTAGAAAAACGTCGAGAAAATACTTTATACATTATGTTGTGTTTTAACATTGGAAAAACTTAATGCAATTTTAAACACATAACGTTATCTACAAATGTGGCCGACTTTACACATACACTTGAATACAAATGAAATGTTACTCTTAAAAAAAAAAAAAAAAAAAAAAAAAACAACAACACATGCCTATATGAGCATTAATCTCTACATACAACAAGGCAGGGCCAACTACGATGAACGACCTCTGCACGCGTGGACATCACGGCAAGCTTTATTAACTACTCGATTCTCCTCAGATATTCCAAGACAGAAGAAACTGCCGGCTTATTCATTATTTACAGCCATCCCCTGGTCGATGCTAATTATAGAATAGCCACCCAGACATGATGAAATAAACTTTAAAAATTTAATATTTTTTATCTAGTTACGCAACGATCACATCGACGGAAGAAATCATTAAACCCGTCTGTTACAAAACATAAGTTATAAGAATGAATTGTGGGTTATAATACACATTTTATGATAGACGTGTCAGTTTTTATATACAAGCCTCAACAATGGGAAACTGGAGACGGGCATAATTGGCAGAAATAAAATGTTGATGGCTAGAAAAATCGCTGCAAATTTTTAGCTTAAATTACATGAAGTAATAGGAAGTTTTTCAATGGAGTTTCTATAAATAACAGGTCTTTCTCAATCCGTCGTAACCAGATATTTTATTACATCTCAGAATTCAGGAAGTTTCTTGTAAGTTTACAGAATTAACTTATTTATAAATATATATATATATATATATATATATATATATATATATATATATATATATATATATATATATATATATATATATATATATATTTGACTGAAACCTAACAACTTAGGCCGTATAGGAACACTGTACCAATGACCAATAGGGAACACTGTACTAATGACCAATAGGGAACACTACCAATGATCAAGAGGGAACACTGTACAAATGACAAAGAGGGAAAACTGTACCAATGACCAATAGGGAACACTGTTCGTAATGTGAGACGCACCATGTAGCACCCCTTCCTCCTGCTTACAGACAATGACCTACTCCCCTTTCACGGCCCTGTATATGGGGTGCCAGCAACGGCATTAGTCACCCGATTACTCACGCACCTGACCTAGATCATAAAGTTCAAAGGAACATTCACTAGAGTGTACACCATGCATGCACCTTCCGTCGTCTAGTTTTACCAGCACATGTAAAACCTACAATTTTCATCTCACGGAAGCTACTTTTGTATTCGCCTAATAAAATGACCTGATAATGTCTATCAATGTAGATATCTACATGATGGAAATGACCTAGGACAAACTAGGTCAATTATACAAAGTCACAAAGGAAAAAAAAAAACGACAAATAGCAATTCATGAGATGATCGCAAACTTTGGCCCTTAAAAGGGTTTAGAGAAGACACTGACATCATTTAAATTATGTTAACGTATGCAAAACTCAATTTGAACTGAAGATATAAAATATTCGTGCGAATAAGCGAAGCGTTTCAAAATAAAACGACGCTACGTGCATTGACCGAATTACAGCACTTAATGAGGCCACATTGGGTCATCTGATTATATCATTGTTATGCCACAGCATATTGCACGTGTAAAACCCGTGTACAGTTGTACGGTTAGTGTAATGATGTCTCTCTCTACAACAAAGAGACGGAGAAATGGGGTTAAGCAGATAACAGAACCTTTGTCTATTACAGAAAAGTCGCGGTGACACCATAATAAACAAACCGGGTGTGTCAAGTCAAGGGACTACAGGTGTGCCAAGTCAAGGGACTACTGGTGTGTCAATGTGCCAAGTCAAAGGAATACGGGTGTGTCAAGTCAAAGGACTACGAGTGTGTCAATGTGTCAAGTCAAGCGACTATGGGTGTGCCAAGTCAAGGGACTACTGGTGTGTCAATGTGTCAAGTCAAGGGACTACGGGTATGTCAAGTCAAGGGACTACTGGTGTGTCAATGTGTCAAGTCAAGGGACTACGGGTATGTCAAGTCAAGGGACTACTGGTGTGTCAATGTGTCAAGTCAAGGGACTGCGGGTATGTCAAGTCAAGGGACTACGAGTGTGTCAATGTGTCAAGTCAATGGACAATGGGTGTGTCAAGTCAAGGGACTACTGGTGTGTCAAGTCAAGGGACAACGGGTGTGTCAAGTCAAGCGACTACTGAAACACACCGACGATTACCAAAGACCACCAACTAGCGAAACCTGTTACAAGGACAACGTCTATATAAATGATTAAAGCAGTAGCCTTTAAAAACGTTGTACTTTTGTAGTTACGATACACAAGTAGATTTTGAGGCTATTTCCCGTAGAGAGAAGCCTCACTATAAAACTACGCAATAAAACACAACAAAACATTAAAATACTTCAACAGTCTGGATCAAATACCAGAAAAATGTCATATAAAAACTCGACGAAACGCGTCATTGAAAACAAAATTTCATCCTTCTATAAAGTATCCGCTGTCGCCAATTAAAACTTTCCGTCACAAAACACCTTTGTTATCTCAAAGAATTAGCACTATCCTGATTTCTAGAACCAACACTCGGATTATGCGCTTCATCGAAGACGTCTCCAGTTTATATAAACACCACGAGTGTCAACACGAGACAGTGAGACAGAGGCATCCATCTCCAGACCGTTGTTTTATAACGCCGTCACACAACACTACTCATTAAACTCTCCACAAGTCTAAGATAACCAATGGCTCAGCTCTAAACACAAAGATGGATGCCAGAAGATATCTAGACTAACAATCGTGTTTATGACGTGAAGACAAGGCTTGTCCAAGAATTTATCAGCGGGAGGCAACCTGTCATTACCCTCTCGCTGGTAGCTACGGTTCTGTTATGTATGATTACATATGTCACTCCATTTGTTTTCATTCTCTCAATGACCGACTAATTTGTTGACAAGCCAATGACGCAATAAAACGCATATGACAAAACACGTGCTTTCATTATACCAACGTAGATAACAGGTCAACAAGAGCGTACTCAACCTGACTCGTGAACTCAGTGTAGTTTGTCTGTAGTTACTTCAGTGTAGGTTGTAGTTAGTTGTATGTGGTTACCTCAGTGTAGTTTGTCTGTAGTTACTTGTATGTGGTTACCTTATTGTAGTTTGTTTGTAGTTGCTTGCATGTGGTCGTACTTCACTTATTTTGCTAGGCAACTGACTGTGACATAGGTTTTACGTTAGCAAATGTTTCCAAGTCCATGTAAAAACACACTGTCTCCTTATACACTGTACCCAGCATAAGGTCTAGAATCTTCCTAACTGTGGCAGACAAACACGTTCTTGCTATCAACAATGCCAGAGTAGTTAGGAATGTGTAGATACAAGACTCATTCTAACCAAGGGCGCAGCAACAATAATTGACATCAGATGTTCACATCACTGATGTTATAACATTACATTAGAAATGTCAACTGGTCTGACATCAAATGACATATGACAAGTACAGGTTTTTTAATATAGTATGTTGACATCATTACTGGCCTGACATCAGATGACATATGACAAGTGCAGGTTTATATAGGATGTTGACATCATTACTGGTCTGACATCAAATGACATATGACAAGTGCAGGTTTATATAGGATGTTGACATCATTACTGGCCTGACATCAAATGACATGACCAGTCCAGGTTTAGATAAGATGTTGACATCTGCTGGCCTGACATCAAATGACAAATGACCAGTGCAGATATAATGTTCACACCCGAGACAGACACGTGTTCTCGTGCTATCCATTAATCGATGACGTAATAATGAGACTTTAAAAAAAAAGATAATTGACAAATCCAATTTAGACATGTTGACATATCTAATTAGGTTTGAGGACGTCACCTCTCACACCTGAGGGGATACAACACGAGCTGTGACGACATGATGAGGACATTGACATATGGCGTGAGTTATACATGAAGACAGCAAGGTGACCGAGTTTTACACTAAACCACAAAGACGGTAAGGTCTAAGCCTATCATCCACCTTTTACCCATCAGATTCTAGATTAGGCCTAAACCTAACAGTGGGTTCAATGTTTCAACTAGGCTACCCAAAATTCACCAACTTCAATGCAAAACAATAGAGCAATCCAGATCTACTTAGACTAAACGAACATTTTTTAATATCACTGAATATGATAGAACACAAAGAAGCACATATTGCTTTAAATATTCCAAGTTGGTGTCAAAGGTTTTGAGACAACACGTAGATTTTCATACAAGATTTAAAAAACAAAAATATTGCTCTCTCTATTGTTGTTGCTACGTAAGCCATGATGTGTGTGTCACTATGATGTGTGTGTCACTATGATGTGTGTGTCACTATGATGTGTGTCACTATGATGTGTGTGTCACTATGATGTGTGTGTCACTATGATGTGTGTGTCACTATGATGTGTGTGTCACTATGATGTGTGTGTCACTATGATGTGTGTGTCACTATGATGTGTGTGTCACTATGATGTGTGTGTCACTATGATGTGTGTGTCACTATGATGTGTGTGTCACTATGATGTGTGTCACTATGATGTGTGTGTCACTATGATGTGTGTGTCACTATGATGTGTGTGTCACTATGATGTGTGTGTCACTATGATGTGTGAGTCACTATGATGTTGTCGTGCCTACACTAGAGACACCACAACCTCCTACTTAATGCATCAAACAGCAATCACGTGATATCATTTGATTTCTTCCACTTACTCACTCATTAAACCAGCACCTACGCAGGCAAAAATATGAAAATACCCCAAAATAATCTGCATGTATATAGAATTACGCTGTTAAAAATAAGTTTTGAGTAAACAATTTTCCAAAAGTTCTCAGATGAGATAGCAAGAAATTTAAAAAAACTTAGTGTTGAACGAGAAAATAAATCACCGCTAAAAATGAATTGAAAATGAGAGGAAATAAAACAAAAGTACTTTTCTATTAATACCATCGGGAAAACAAGACAACATGGACAAGGTGAACTCACTTAGCCAAGCATCGGCCGCTGATAAAAACAACCAGAATAGCACACTGATGACCTTCTCCTAATTCTGACCATACCCCTGGGTAGACCGTTGTCCTTTAATTAAGCTTTAATTCAACCTAACCCAGATTGGGTAATTATCCTATTGTAGCACGGGTTTCAGATTGCTTACTTCCGTGTCTCAAGTCAACAAATAACTGGAAATCTGTGACAGAGTTTACAAGCCAACTCCGACAATCAGATGGAAAGTTAATTAGGAAAAAAACCTAGATAAAACAAATAAATCCAAAAACAGCGAATAAAGCAACAAGATGTAAACAGCTTGATGTGAACACAATCACAATCATCTTTTTAATACGCATTTATCTGGCCATTGTGTTCTGGGGTTTAAATAAAAACCTGGACAAAAGTAAGGGAAAAAAAGAAAGATAATACGGTTTTTTAAATAACAAATCTGCTGTAAACGTGACTGACCCAGTTCACGCCGATGAACCGATATTTTTTTTAAATTAAAAAACAAAACCAACCCAGACTAAGCATTGCCCAAGCTGTTGACGTGCTTCAAGTTGATTAACTCACGCTAGAACCTGATTTAAGGTGCATAACATGATCATCACGTCGTTCATTAGACCAGCCCGTGTAAGAAACTCTCCAGCACGACAAATGTACAAGTGGTGCGACGCCACTCATCTCATCACGTCCTCCGCCGACATGGGGATTACCACGCGATTCGCCACTTGTCACTAATTGAGTAACACCATTTTAATTAAATGGGTTAATTGACCTTGACTGTACAACATTATATGTCTGAGCTTTGCCGGTCACCTCGACAAGAGACGAGTGTTCTTGGTGCTTAAGTGTTGGCTGCTCTAAGGCAGAGTCGTAGCTACAGAATCGGCGACCAGATATATATATATATATATATATATATATATATATATATATATATATATATATATATATATATATATCATACACATAAAGAAAAGGGGCAAGTGTCACCCCTCTCCCATTACTGTAGCCACGCCACTGTTGATGGTGTCACAATCCATGCACTTGCTAGCTACAAGTGCATGTTAATCAATTATCAGCTACAGTTATCTGCCTTATCAAGCATTAGTTAACTGAACCTGTTAGGGAAGTTGGTTCTAAGATGGCTTTACTTAAAAGAGCAGCAACAGACGGACGTGACGTGTGTATGCTACACTGGACACCAGTGTCAAAGCGTACAAACAACTGTGAGCATTAAACAACTGTACTGATCATTTAGGACATACACAGCCATATCGCTAAAACCAATTAACTGACAATAGGGGTAGATGTAGGATGAAGACTACAGTGATTTAACCTGGCTATAGGGGCCCTAATCGCTTCATATACCTAGCATATAAAAACAAGTATCCGAAACACTAGGGACTTATTTTTTGGAAAAGTTATACATGAACATTTTCAACTTCTAAAAATATTATTTGAAAAATCATTCTAAAATTTTAAACAAACAAGGGGACGGCCATTATAAAGGTTGGCTTAAAGACAAGGGTTAAGTAAACAAACATGTACTCACCTAACTGTCGGAGTGCCGCAGCTTTCAGAGTTGGTGCAAGGTTGTCTGTCTGTATAAACTGCTCATAGGCGTCCTTGGCTTGCTTGTATTTACCCTGTCGAGATGACAAGAACTACTCTATCTAGCCTACTCTAGACTGACTATGTGCAGCAGCACATTTAGTTTCTTACTATCTATAAAGATAAAATAACAAGAATTAATCTATCTAACCTACTCTGGTCTGACTATGTGCACGAGCACTTCAGAGATTTACAAAGTAAATTTATCCTTACCTGAACTTCGTACAGATGTGCTATGTGAAGCCGAACTGAGGTGAAGAAAGGAAGAAATAGAGGTTAGAAAACAGAAACAAAAATCAGAACTAACAAAATAAAAAAATAAAAATATATAAAAAACTACAAAAAAAAACAAAAACGTCAAACCTAACATTAAATCACCAGCTACTTATCTTAAGAACAATAGCTTTTTTTTCAATAAAGCACGAGGGGGTTGGGGGGGGGGGGGGCGAGGAATCTTTACACTGAGTCTTCATCTGGTCCCTAAAGCAAGTTAAACGTAATGTTTTAAAAAGTGCTAACTGTCCAGATTCTATAATATTCAGGCGACCCAGCCCAAAGTAGCTTCTTCCTTCCTCTATAAGAAACTTCGGTCGATTACATTTCATCAAGAATTAGTTTCCCAACTCCAGCCTTATAAAGTTATCCCCCATGTTGTCACACTACATCAACCTCGGACGGTATATGTACAACTACTAAGTAGACTTCACCCGTACAAAATTATATAAGTTCATATTCATTCGTGGAATTTTAGTGTTAATTTTTTTTCTTTAAATAAGGAACATCTTTCCTGCTAGAACTAAGACATAATTTGTTCACAAAGACCTTACAGGCTGCACTCATTGTTGCCTAACCAGGATTCACCAGCTATTTGGTGAAAGCACAAAGTTAGAATTTCATTTCGACAGGACAGTTAGCAAGAAAAATATCAATATTTTTGTGCAAAAGAAAAAAAAAAACAATTAAAAAAAAGAAACCGTCTAAACAAAAGAAGAAAAAGTCACCGGTGGGCGATAATGAGATAATTACGTGTACAGATGGGGAGGTGGAGTAGGGCCCTTACATAAGGCGTATTGTCTTGTCTCCCCTGCACTAATCCAAGGTATATTGTTTCTTCTTCCACACACCCACCCGCCCCTATTCTAACCCCCTCCCCTAACACACATAAGACGTTGCGTAACCTTATGGTAACAAGCTGTAATCTACTGTATTTATTTTTGTGTGTACGTGCAAAACCCTTGCCCAAATACGAGTAAATAAAAAAAACACCTTACACCCCCCCCCCCCCCATTAAACAAAAGAAAAACAGAAAGATGCGCACAACCGCAGGTGAGCACCGCCTCGCTCACCAGATGACAACAAAGGCCAGGAGAGACGACGGCCCACTCTGTCACGTGCGTCAACTCCTGGGCCCCGGCGCGTGATCAATCACCGGCCCTCGATGACTTAAGACAATAACAGGCTTCCGTCTTTAATACACGGAGAAAGAAAAATATAACCTCGGCGGAAGTCGGGCTGAGCATGCGCGTGAATTGACCGCAGCATTATCGTGATGTGTGACGCTAGGAGCAGATAAAGATAGAGGAAGAGGGGGGGGGGGTGTCTCTGGCTGAAAACTGTTCCGGGACAATGTGATAACCGCGCTAGGATTTAATATTTTGTTATCCAATGTTTATAGGAAATTATTTTATTTTTAGGACCCTACCATTTATGGCCACCATGATGATGTACCTAAGTTGTTTATCTGCCCCTATGTACTCCTTCGGCCACTTCTGCACCCCATGTCTACAAAGTTCTGATTTAACCGGCCACCATGATGGTGTACCGAAGTTGTTTGTCTACCCCTAGGTTTTCCTTCAGCCACTTCTAAACCCCATGTCTACAAAGTTATGAGTCATTCAACAATTATTATCTATCAAATTCTTGTAATTCTACGGTGGTCATTAAAAAAATATATTTTTTTTTGGTCCTACACTACGAACCAAATCAGGAGTGGAAGGAGTAGGGTAGAATGCAGTATTTGAAATCACTGGAACTAATTAGTAGCAACAACCAATAATCAAGCCTGAAAACGCTATAAAAATGTAATTGGGTTGTTTGTTATGTCTGTGGGACAACCTGGGTGTAATATGGTCATATGGGCGCTCAGACATGGCTTAATTAATAATTAATGTTAATCAATAATTAAAAAACGGATGATGGATTAGGTGGGATTTAATGAATCACAAAGCTGATCTTTCTTTCAATGGAAGTAATTGAACGCGCTGTAAACCAGGGGCGGACGCAACAGTCAGAGACACACCCACCCCACCACCCCCACATATTGGACAAAGGCGTCATCCCTCCTCATATTCTATGTCGGGACACCTCGTGTAGGTAACACCACCTCCCATATTTCAGGACACCAAGTGCTGGTGAAATCTCCATGTCAGAACACCCTTTGTGCCAGTGTCATAATCTCGCATGACACCATGTCTATTTGTGGCACCATCTTCCATATTTTAAGACACCCTGTTGCTACTACAAATTTCCCACAGGACACCCTGTGTTAGAGAAACCATCTTCTATTGGTCAGAGCTACATTAAGACAACAACCACAAGAGAGTTAACAGCTAACTTCACATGTGTATAAAAAAAAAAGACTGACTTACTCTCATCGGATGAACATATACAAGGATTGGAGTCGGCCAATGTAAGCTTGAAATGCTGCAAGAGAAATACATTCAACATGAAACAATGGGTTTCCAATAGCCAATACTTTGCTAAATTATTTAAACTAACCACGCAAGTAGATTGGTGTGGACATCTATACAGAAGTGATTTGTACACGAAATATATAAGCCACTTCTAAATAGGTGACACAGTCATATTTAAAAAGAGGTTTCATACATATATAGTCAGTGATACACATACTTTGAAGGTGAGACAGACCCATGAATGAGGTAATATGGATATATGTATAAAGGCAATACAGACTGGTAGATAGCTAGCATATGTCTAAGAATAAAACATGCATGTACATGCAATAGAAGAGTAGACTGACATGACAACATATGTGGTAGTTGGAATAGACAAAGCTGTGAACTATCTACTTGACATGTAGGTCAATTAGACAACAGTCTAGACGGATGAAATAGGTATGTGTTGAGATAATGAGGGGAATGTGCGAACATGGGAAATACTGCCAAGGCAACATTTCGCTCAGTCCTGGCATCTAACACTGCCAGATACTCCAGTAGATAGAGTGGAGGTTCGCGTTGTTGACGGAGATGCTGTACATAACCGTCTGGCCCAGGGCATAACCCTCTCAGTGTCATAACCACCTTCCTTACGTCATAAACCCCATTCCCCCTGGACATAACCACCTTCCTTACGTCATAAACCCCATTCCCCCTGGACATAACCACCTTCCTTACGTCATAAACCACATTCCCCCTAGACATAACCACCTTCCTTACGCCATAAACCCCATTCCCCCTGGACATCACCTTCCTTACGTCATAAACCCCATTCCCCCTGGACATAACCACCTAACTTAGCCATAAACCCCATTCCCCCTGAACATAACCACCTTCCTTATGCCATAAACCCCATTCCCCCTGGACATAACCACCTTACTTATGCCATAAACCCCATTCCCCCTGGACATAACCACCTTACTTATGCCATAAACCCCATTCCCCCTGGACATAACCACCTTCCTTATGCCATAAACCCACTTATCCAAGGCAGATATCTCCCTTCTCCTGCCAATGACCCCCTATGGACATGACCCCCAAGCAGATACCCCCACACACAGACTTAAACCCCTATAGTGCACACCCCAAAAGACTTATCAGTCTAGCTACAGTTCTAACAGTTAACAAGGAACTGATACTGACATTATTATTTGTTTCAAGCACAGCCTTAGACACCTTAAAATGTAAAGAAATTTCCACATGAACAGGAAGAAAAAAATAATCATCTAGTAAGGTTTCTTTCAACAGGAAACTGTAAGGTTTCTAATGGATCTAGCGCTGGCCCAGATGACCATAAGAAAACACAGGCAACTTTTTAAATGGAAGGTTCGTTCTTTATTAGGTTAGGTGAGCCTGTCTGTAGTCTCACTGTGGTAGAGTTGGCAGGAACTTACCAAACATCAGGAACTTACCAGACATCAGGAACTTACCAGACATCAGGAACTTACCAAACATCAGGAACTTACCAGACATCAGGAACTTACCAGACATCAGGAACTTACCAGACATCAGGAACTTACCAGACATCAGGAACTTACCAGACATCAGGAACTTACCAGACATCAGGAACTTACCAGACATCAGGAACTTACCAGACATCAGGAACTTACCAGACATCAGGAACTTACCAGACATCAGGAACTTACCAGACATCAGGAACTTACTAGACATCAGGAACTTACCAGACATCAGGAACTTACCAGACATCAGGAACTTACCAGACATCAGGAACTTACCAGACATTTCATTTCTGATCTCTGCAACTACTTCACGCCACCCCATTTCTGATCTCTGCAAACGCCCCACCCCATTTCTGATCCCCGCAACTGCCCCACCCCCATTTCTGATCCCCGCAACTGCCCCATTCCACTTCTGATCCCCACAACAGCCCCATCCCACCCCATTTCTGATCCCTGCAACTGCCCCACCCCACCCCACTTCTAATCCTCACAACTGCCCCACCCCACCCCATTTCTGATATCTGCAACTGCCCACCCATATATCTAGATAGTATGCCTCCCAATGACACCAACAAGTAAATTTAGTAAAGACACACCCATCCCAGATGTGCTTACCTTCAAACTGTTGTCATATTGCTTGAGGACTTTGAACATCAAAGCCAACCTGAGATGGACTTCTGAGGCTCTCCTAAAGCCTGGCTCAGCGTACAAAAGTTGCTGGAACACTTGGATAGCCCTGGGGAACAAACAACACAAACATCTTTATTTACATCTCTCTATGGACACACTCTATTGCTTGTCCACATACTGACATATACAATAAACGGTTTTGGAAATACAAAATAAAAAGGGTGTATACGTTAAAATAGACTAAAGTGTAGAGCCATGACTGAGATTCCTGAGAATGGGCTGCCCATACTCGCCCGTGCGAATAAGACTGCCCTCGAGTCTCTGGTTGGTGTCCAGAACGAGGGGGCTACGTCTAATTACCGGGACGTACAGGACTGTGAAATAATAGCGGACACTGTTAAAAGTATATATTTCTATATAAATTTCATTTTGTTCGGGGGGGGGGGGGGGGGAGAGAGGCCCCGCCCCGCCCCCCCCCCCCCCCCGAAGAGAGGCCTGAAAGAAACTGATTCTGTACTGTCACTAATCCTACCATACGACACAGCAAATGATAGCAATACAAATAAGTCAGTAGGCCTAAGCATTTCCCTGGCAATGATAAACAGTACACCTGACCAGGTGTCACAGAACAGGTGCTAGCCAACATTATACAGCAGCCCCAGACTAACATTAGTTCAACCAGGTGTGGGAGACAAAGTGATACATTACCTAAATGACATGACAGTAGACCAAGGTAGTGTCACACGACTATTTAGATATCAGCTGGATGACATAACAGTAAACTGAGAAACCGTCATTTAGTAAGGTCCTCAATGTGAAGTACGACAGGTAGGTTTTGTGCTAAGTACATAATGTTAAGTGTCAAAGTGAGAAGGGGGGGGGGGGGGGCTGGAAGGTGTGATTTTGGACATGCGTGCTTTACATCGAGATTCAATTTCAACAAAATGTAGACCTAATAATCATAGACAACACAATACGTGTTGGTATGTGTAATACACGTGTATGTAACACAGGTGACATGATAGGTAACACAGGTGTCATGATAGGTATTGGTAACACATGTGTCAATAAAGGTAGCACGTGTCAGCATAGGTAAAGGGGATAAGTCACGTGTCAAGTTAGGTACAGGTAACACATGTGTTCGGATAGTTAACACATGTGTTCGGAAAGTTAACACAGGTGTAGACCTGATGAGTAAATTGAAAGACGGAAGCCACACAAAAAAACCTATTAGACTAGCAGTAAAGCTACGGCCCTGTTTTTTTTCAAAATCAACAAGAGACCACATATGCATGAGGATCAAACAGCCGCTGGGAAGTGTTGTTTTAACATGCACCATATGCGCTAGTGGGTAACAGCACAGCACCGTGGCGTGCACCTGTTCCCCATGGTGAGCACGCGACAAGCCACACGTAGCGACATTCTTCTCCGGGCAGGTAAACGCTGGGAGGGGGGGGGGGGGGGGAAGGAGGGGGGTGACTAAACAACTTACCTAGCCTAGCGCCCAATGTACATGGAGAGGGGGGGTGGTAAGGGCTAAACAACTTAACTAGGGCCAAAAGTACAGCGAGGGGGAGGGTGCGTGGCTAAACAACTCACCTAACGCCCAATGTACAGCAAGGGTGGAGGTTTGGGGATTGCTAAATTTGACATTTAGTTTGCCACAGACTTGTGATTGTTGTTACTTTAAGTGTATAACAATCAAAGGAGAACAAAAAAAGTGCATTTCAACCACCAGGTCATGTTGAAAGACAGGTACGGAGACAGATGAGAAGTAGGTCTCACGTCATATTTACATCTCTGATTTCTGACAAGGCCTGACATATGAGAAGTAGGCCTCACGTCATATTTACATCTATTTTCTGTCAGTGCCTGACATATGTCATGACATTAACATCAATGTTCCCTGTCAGTGCCTGGCAATGTGAATCGCCAAATGCCACACACAACGACCAAGGCTATAACTGAACACGTCTCACTGCCAGACTCTACAGCCACTATATACAACACAGGGCCTTCCTGGGTACGTTCCCAGAACTGCCACATCTAGGTGATTCCCCACTTTCAGCAAGTAGGCCACTCTCCCCAACCCCCTCCCCAGGGGTCACTGAGACCGTATAAACCCGTCCAAACCAATGTTTAATGTGATATGGATTAATCTCACAAGCACACGTGTTTCTCCTCTACTTGTCTGTGTGTGTGAGTGTGTGTATGTGTGTACATGCACATTAGCAGCGTGTTATCAGCTATATACAACTGGCGAGGTTTTTTTTATACTGAACTCTTTAATGCTGCACTTGTTGCATGCTTCATATTACACATGCCTGACAACCGCTTTTGACTGCAACTAAGGAACCATGTTATTTATAACTAAATAATTTCACAGAACAGAAAATAGCTTTAAAATTTTGTATTGTGGTACACTTAGCTCCATGGGGATTCCCTTTAACGAAGGTTAAGGACGATGCGTGGGAGACGGAAGTAGAATAAACTTGGAGGGTACATTATTTATGACATGGCAATTATCGTGCATAAACATTTTTTAATCAAGCTTTAATCTTAATGCAGTTACTTCGTAATGTTCCTTTAAATAATTCTTTGATTAAAATAACAACAACAGGTTGATAAATTTAGACTGGTCTGAATGACATTCAACTATTTTAAACGCAGTTAATTTATTTAAAATAAAATGTACTTATTTGTTACCAGCAGCAAAATGTACTTGATTGTTATAAACAATAAAAATGTACTTGTAACTAATGACCAAGAGGCCGGCTGACAATGAAAACATGGGCTGATCCACCCCCACAAAACTGCTCCACACAATCAATCAATGAAGTCCTGTTATTGCTCGTGTCATGGACTCCTGTGATAAACGATCCCAAACTTTGGGAATTTCCAGCGCCATTTTTTTTTTCTTTCCTCCACGCCATATCATGGTATACGTGACGTTAAGATTAGATTAAACCTTGTACAGATCAGAACAAGGACTCAATGTGGACTTTAGATGTGTTTATTTTATCTGTTTAGACTTGATGCTGAATTGTATGTGTGTACCTGCTAGTTTTGCTATAGGCACATGTTCTAAGATAAAGATGAGCAATTGATTAGAGCATGAGAGCAGATTAGAACCACTACAGAAATGATAGAGAGTTTCAACCATCAGAAATGTAGTGGCCCAAACAGATAACAACCATCTTCTTACGGTGATTACTCGTGTATTGCTGTCCACACACCTCTAATTAGGGAATTAGATTTTAATCGTCGCACGGCATTTACCTAATGGTAGGAGGAGAATTCTTTTGTATTTACCTTAATGGTAGTGCTGAATGAAGGAGACGGAGAGAAAGCATTCAATGATGCCGGGTGGGGTAGAAAGAAAAAAAATGGGTCAATAAAACCGACAGAACAGGTCAATCCTTTGTATCGATTTTTTGGAAGCGTGTGCCTCAATCGATTACAAGCCGATATAAATCAATAAATCGGGTATTATTTCGATAACGTGTCTTAACTGCACCGTTGTGAACTTTACAGCCAATAAGAGGCTGGGCTCAGCAGGTTAGCTTTTGATATGACATTACAACAGGTGGGGTTAGAAGGGTTAAGTTGTATATGAAACCACCAAGCTGCTGCTACAATGTGTTACTAAAATGATGACTAGACAGTATAAAGAATGGACCAGCAGTCACAATTCTTAACACACGGGATTTTTTTTAACTCACAATTCAATTTCTAGTGTAGTAGTAGTATTTGTCAACCAATTTTAAACATACGGCCATACATCTCTTTTGTTGACCCTTGTACCCCCCCCCCCCCCCAATAAACCCTTGCACCAACCCAATAATATACCCTTACACGAACCCCGGAAAAGACCAACCCACGCAATAAACCCGTGGACCGACCCCCGCAATATACCCCCCCCCCCCCCGATGACATGAAGAAACAAACAATTAACCATCAGGGAAATCAATGATCATATTATTATTATTCTGCTGCTCTAAATAACCCGTCTCTTACGTCATAGTAGACCGCTACCTTATCTGTTAGCTATCGAACCGTTCCATGCCATCTGCACGCAAGAAAAGTGAATGAAAGTTGTTTACACTTGTAACGGGACCGCCCATTCAGAAACCAGAACCACAGTTTCCTATTACACAACAGCAGAAAGACGAGTCCAGGTCATTTTGCGCAATTCCTAAAGAAATGATAGCACGACAGATTCAAGTTGGCGCGTAAGCACGTCATTATTTCATTAAGCAAGACATGTTGTAAGAGGCAGACTTTGGTCAAACGTGGGTGGAAACACGTGCTATATTTAGAACCTGCGCTAGCGTAGTACAGGACATCGTGTTTGAAAATAACTTTAACCTTTGGCCGCGCCTCATATCGTATTCTCTAGCCAGCTTGTTCACACAAAGACCAATGATACAACTTTCCTCGTCTAGCTCGTCTGTCTTCTCGTCAACCTGTCAACGTTGGGTCTAATAAAACAATACCAATTCAAATATAGACTTATGGTAGATCAATCAAACGTTTAAACCAAACTTTCACCTGTTTAATTCGGGGAGAGGTGGGGGGGGAGGGGGGGATGCATTCTTCAATACTTCACAATGTAAACACTTCCTGCTAAGTATTTCCAACAGGGATGGATGTTGGTAATCTCCGAAGATGACATACACACCCGAAAATCTCTATCAGATAGACAGAAGACCAAACATCAAGGCTAAATGTGGATGGACAGAGCGCAGCAGTGTAAACAAAACCCAACCCCCAGCCTCCATCAGATAGACAGGCTACTTCCCCAAGACTCCCATCCAGCAGCAGACCCAATCAGCTGACGCTGGTTATTTTCTAACGTCGATCCCAGGCACGAGAATAGCAACATATCGTCTATATCTGTCTGGACACATACCTACAAATAAACGTACGCGCCGTATGACGTAGACAGAGACCTAGTTTCCTTTCTCGCTGACGTCACCCCACCAAACATGCGACTATTTCCACACACACCCGGCGTGACGCGAGTGTTAAAATTACATTTGTCAACACAGGTCTCCTCGTGTCCGCTCATTCTATTGATTCCAGAGCAAATTTGTCAACCCTAATTATAGAAAAAGATCTGTATTTAGTGTCTATTTAAAAGATATTTTTAGAATTAGAATCATGACGGATTATATAAAATACAAACAGCACCTGTTTTTTTTTAAATTGCTTTTCCGGGGAGGTAATATTAAAAGTAATTGATATTTTCGATTAGCCGTACCCATAAAATGATATATTCGCACAGCGGAAATAGACATTAATTTTTTTTAAATGTGAATAGTTTAAAAAAAAATTAAGAGTGGGTAGGTTTGACTAAAGACAAGCAAAAAAAAAATGCCCAACATAACAGCATATTCCACCCCCCCCCCCCCCCCCCCCCAGTTGTTGAAGCAAATGATACAATATCTTTTTTTAACACGTTTTTAACACGTTTTTATTAACTCAGCTTCGCGTGGATGTGTTTGTTGTTAAAATTGACATCGAAAATTAGCCCACTTCTGATTGCTCTATAGATCTGAAATTTGGCATGCAGGTTACTTTCGCCTAACAATTTCAGATGCAATCATAAAAACTAGCAATTAGAGACCGTAATTAGCTTAATTTAATTACGCCCAAAGGACCATAAAATTGAGGACATGATTTCTAAAGATACCGACAAGACTGGAGGCTTGTTGACACAGTTACTTCGGCCCCAATCGATGTGAGCGCGCTGGCCGTGATCGTATAGTGGTTAGTACTTCGCGTTGTGGCCGCGACAACCCAGGTTCGAATCCTGGTCGCTCAAGATTTTTTTAGTCCGTGTATTTATAAACACTTAGTCAATTCATACTTAATCAAGTCATTAGATAAAGTAGAAAATAAACTATATAAAAAACTTTTTTAAAAAAACACGTTTTTCATGTGTAGCAACGGACTAAAAAGGAGAAAATAAAATACTTAAAAAAAACTTTTTAAAAAACCACGTTTTTCTTGTGGACTAAAAAGTAGAAAATAACTATTTACATACATTTGATGACAAAAAACGTGGGTCGGGCAGATGGGTCGGGAAATTTGATGGTGAACGTACCCACGTTTTTTGTCATCAAATGTATGTAAATAGTTATTTTCTACTTTTTAGTCCACAAGAAAAACGTGGTTTTTTAAAAAGTTTTTTTTAAGTATTTTATTCTTAACTCAGCTTCGCGTTTGTTTGTTTGTTTGGATGTTTGTTGTTAAAATTGACATAAAAAATTAGCCCACTTCTGATTGCTCTAGAGACCTGAAATTTGGCATGCATGCTACTTTCGCCTAACAATTTCAGATGCAATCATAAAAACTAGCAATTAGTGACCGTAATTAGCTTAATTTAATTACGCCCCAAGGACCATAAAATTGAGGACATGATTTCTAAAGATACCGACAAGACTGGAGGCCTATAGACACAGTTACTTCGGCCCCAATCGATGTGAGCGCGCTGGCCGTGAACGTATAGTGGTTAGTACTTCGCGTTGTGGCCGCGACAACCCAGGTTCGAATCCTGGTCGCTCAAGATTTTTAGTCCGTGTAATTATAAACACTTTTTTAAAAACCACGTTTTTCATGTGTAGCAACGGACTAAAAAGGAGAAAATAAAATACTTAAAAAAAACTTTTAAAAAAAAACACGTTTTTTATGTGTAGCAACGGACTAAAAAGGAGAACGGACACGGTAACACATTGTTAACGGTGACACGGTTGGTATGCTGGGCATGCTAAAATACACATAAACACGTTTTTCCTTAACTCAGCTTCGCGTTTATTTGTTTGTTTATGGGAGATTTGATCACGTGATTCGTGAGTAGATCTCCACGCCAGCAACGTAAATTACACCCTTTCTCTGTTTAAAGCGTATCGGTCGCTCAAGATTTTTTTAGTCCGTGTATTTAAAAACACTTAGTTAAGTCATACTTAATCAAGTCATTAGATAAAGTAGAAAATAAACTATATAAAAAACTTTTTAAAAACCACGTTTTTCATGTGTAGCAACGGACTAAAAAGGAGAAAATAAAATACTTAAAAAAAACTTTTTAAAAAACCACGTTTTTCTTGTGGACTAAAAAGTAGAAAATAAATTTTCATACATTTGATGACAAAAAACGTGGGTCGGGCAGATGGGTCGGGAAATTTGATGGTGAACGTACCCACGTTTTTTGTCATCAAATGTATGAAAATTTATTTTCTACTTTTTAGTCCACAAGAAAAACGTGGTTTTTTAAAAAGTTTTTTTTAAGTATTTTATTTAACCTGTAACATTCTCCCCCCCCCCCCCCCATACACACACCCAGTTGTTAAAGCAAGTGATACAATATCTTTTTTTTAAAACCCGTAACACTCCCCCCCCCCCCCCCCCACACACACAAACACAGCAGAGCATGTGTACATCAATAAACGAATCAACTTTTTGTACCGAGACGAGGTAACTTCCTGGTTGAACCAGCCGCTTCTACAGCCGTTTGTTTTTTAACCTCTGAGGTTAGGCTGACTGGCCGGCAACACAAGAGGCTGGAACCAAGGCAGACCTAGCCGATAATCCGCAGTCTCATTTAAATCAAACCACACAACAACAGGTTACAAAAACAAACAAGAAAATGATTTTGTTATGTCAGAAACCTTGACGTCAAAGTGTGACGAACATAAACATGAATTATCAGCCGGTGATTCTCTCTCTCTACAAACCCATGTTTTCCCTGCTATTTTAATGGGCTATTATAGATTTTAGATTTTAGTATTCAAACCAAACCAATTTTATATACAAAACATGTTTTTCGCCACCACATTTCTCAACACGTAAAAAATGTTTAGAATTAAATTGTCGCCCATACGATCTAAATGAAACAGCCTATACAGCAACTTTGTGAAGAATTTTAACTTCTAAAAATAGCGCTGACGGAGAATAGATCTTTTTTGTAATATATTACCATTCGTATTACCTGTACGTGTACTTCTACACATGTTATTAGTTAGTTTTATAAAACGGTAAAGTAAACCACAAACAGCTGAGCAACTTCAAACATTTACCAAAAGCTGATGGAAATTTAAGCGTTTTACTTAGTAGGATTTCTTATCATTAATTAACAAACAAAAAAATATTTTCCTCAAAGTGTATTTCATAACTGAAAAAAAAAACAAATTATACACAACATGTTTATGTTGATTTGCAGGGCGAGACGGCTTACGTCAAGACCAGTTAAAAAAACAAACGTAGCCGACTGAGCGGGGAGAACGCGTACAGCACCGTCCACAGATCGATGGCGGAGAAAGTGGGACAAGGCCAAGCCCGATCAATGCTGATGGAAAATAAAAAAACTTTTTGGCTTCTTGCGTCACGCCGTTAAATAGGTCAGGCTCTTCGCGTATCGGAAGTGATGCATGATGACCAAAACAACAACATAAGATGTATGTACATACGAATAAAAACAAGTTTAATGAACATACTAACTTAGAACATAAAAAGAATAGTTGAATTTTTGTAATACAAACGTCGAATAGCTGTGATGTTATACTTTGCATATGCCTATAAAACAATAAACCCGGCATTTTACTGTTTACATACATACAACAGTTCCAGGCATGCTAATATGTAAGGGGGGGGGGGTGTTGGTAATCTGGTTGCAGACGATTGGTGTAGCGACCCACAGCAGCCGTTAAGATAAATGTGCTATATGCTACCCGCGGGTCTCAGGCTAGATGTAACGACTGCCTGACGTCTCGTTACGGCTGACTTGTGTACTTTCATCATCCCCCGGCCTGTGAGAACCGGCTCTAGACTAGAATCCCATCTGAGGAGGTCTCAACCTTGGTTTATCACCCTGCACCCTCCTCCCTCGGTCATTAAAAAACAGGACACCACAACGGTCGAGCCAGGAGAAAGTGATGGGGTGGCAACACGTGTTTTAAGTGTACGGCAAATCCCACTTGAAAACCAAAGGCTAAACATTGACTGGAACAAGGATGCTAACAGTCACAAGGTCAGGGAAAAACTCACGAGATGTGTCGTAACCCGTTTTTTTCCGGGTGTATTTTTAGTCTTGGTGAATCATACATTCTACCTACTCCACAGGGATAAATATACAACACACAAGGATCTTGTACAATTTGTATTTGTGTCCCCTTCTGTTAAAGCGTTAAATGTGTGTGTATTTCTAGATATACAGCATTAGTTTCAGATCCCATCCACCTTGAGCAGGCAGTCGAGTCATTGCCCGACCTCTTGCTGGTGTAGCTAATCGTTCGGGTCAGACATCAACCATAGCTAGCGTCAGGCATAAACCACCGCTGGGGTCAGACATAAACCACCGCTGGGGTCAGACATCAACCACCGCTGGGGTCAGACATAAACCACCATTGGGGTCAGCTATCAACCACCGCTGGGGTCAGACATTAACCACCATTGGGGTCAGACATCAACCACCATTGGGGTCAGACATCAACCACCATTGGGGTCAGACATCAACCACTACTGGGGTCAGACATCAACCACCGCTGGGGTCAGACATCAACCACCGTTGGGGTCAAACACCAACAGTCGCTGGTTATCATAAGAGACCAGTCGAGCAGGCGCTAAATGGTAAGGTTGCTACGATACAAGCAGTCCGCCGGTCTGGCTGTTGGGGGGGGGGGGGGGGGGTGATGCGAGGTCAACAGCCTGTACGCCCCGAGGAGGTAGGGGAGGGAGGGGTGGCGAAGTTTTTTTTTTATCTACCATCACAGGTCACTCTACCACCAGAACTACCAACTACAGTTTATGGCCTTTTTAACATAAAGCTGTCACATAAGGAGGTCGTATTTTATGGCAGCTTTTGAAATGAATGATGACTTTCCTTCGTGTCATGCTGAAGGCAGCAGGGCCCAGTTCTACGTGTATGTTGTCTACAATAATTCGTGGTTTAAAATAATCAGATGTATAGTTTCTTATTAGAAGTATAAAGTTTTGTCATATGAAAACCTTTAGGTAACTTGCATTTTGCAACTGACATCCATCGTATACAACTTCACTTTGTGTTTACATAAATGGAATGTCAAGTAGACGGGTAGTTCTAAAGCTGGATTCAATTGACACAAAGAGATATTTTTTTTAAAAGCATTATGTTAATAAATTACTTTCATCATTCATGTGAAAGATAAACACGTTTTAGCGCACCAACTCCCCACGTAAAACAATTTCATTTCCGTTTCTCAGTCAACCGAAGTCATCCAGATTAGTTTAGTCGTGTGACAACCGTAAGTAAATAAACGTCACGTGACCGTGGTTGTTTAACCTGTGTAAGAGATGCCAGCCATGCCACAGTAGCTGACAAGCTGTCTACCAACAGACAGACCAGTGTAGGTAGTGACACGTTAAACAAACCTGGGCCGCTCGTGTCACACAGACTAGCGATTCCAGTGGTCGTTTTTTTGTTGGTCCATGGAATCTAGGGACGTCTGGGCTCAAAGTTTG
Organism: Physella acuta; assembly: GCF_028476545.2. NCBI lineage: Eukaryota > Metazoa > Mollusca > Gastropoda > Physidae > Physella > Physella acuta. The sequence goes on along the minus strand of NW_026732074.1, from coordinate 58,277 downwards.
GAACCGACGTGAGGAGGGGGGGTGGCAAATATTTACCATCTGGGGTGGGGGAGGCTAGTGTCCGACACGGGTTGCACATCGAGCTTACTCGTCTAGAGAGTTTAGACTTTCGATTTATAGACCCCGCAATGTTTTTACCTCAACCCATGTATTGATATATATATATACGTCCAAGTGAGTAGAACTTGTACATCAAGACACGGCCTACATAGGTTAGTCGCGGCTAGTAACGATCAGACGTGCTGGCTCACGATCAAGCCTTGAGTACTGTTAGTCAAACGTCAAGACAGGCAGGTGGATAGACTCCCATATAGGCCTAGCGTCCTCATCAACTCAGCTAGTGTCCCTAACAAGTGCGACTACCCTAGGGCAGATCTAGTGACACAGTCGGGTGTTGGTGGGACATGCCCTACTCACACCTCTAAACGCAGTCAATGCTAAGTTCGGTCCACGAAAACATTACTAACCCCAGAGCTCGCGTGAATTACATACATTCAATATTAGTTTCGCTTCTAATATCTCCTCACACATTTCAACCTTTTTTTTATGTGTTAATCAGCTTAAAAGATAAGCTCCTGCATCTCCGTGAGCTTAACTAGCTTTCAGGTTAATGATGACGGTTTTAAACATGATACCCACGCAGGGGAGAGTCAAGTTCTATCGCACTGATTTTTCAGACATTACAGATTAACACATTTACAATAGACACTATCAGTGTTTCTTCCAGACTTTTTTCTCCGAAGAGATGCCTGGAAGAAACTCTGGACACTATATTATACATTAAAGATTGCCACACTATATACATTATGCCATACACACAAGATTGACATAGTTATCATAGACACATTTTCATATATTATAGATAAACACACCATAGACATTATGTCATACATAAAAGATTGACATAGTTACCATACACACATGTTAATACATAAAAGATTGACCGACTTACCAACTACACTTTTTTCCCCACACATTAACGACTGACCGATTTAACATACCCACTTATCCCCACACACATTAACGATTGACAGACCCGTCTAGCCAATTTTTTTCGTAAAATAAAAGTTTAAGGCAAATGGCAGTAGGATAAATCAATAAACAAAAGACGAGCAACATTGAATCAATGAGAGGTAAGGTAGACCGTTATGTAATCTTACTTTCTGCGTTTATACAATACAAACATGAAATCTGCAAATGATATTTTACCCTACAACTCGAATACTAAACAAACATTTTACCTTATAACCCATCCACAAAACACACATTTTACCCTTCTACCCATCCACAAAACACACTTTTTACCCTTCTACCCATCCACAAAACACACTTTTTACCCTTCTACCCATCCACAAAACACACATTTTATCCTTCTACCCATCCACAAAACACACATTTTATCCTACAACCCATCCACATAAAACTCATTTTACCACAACCCATCCACATAAAACTCATTTTACCACAACCCATCTACAAAAAAAACCCACATTTTACCACAACCCATCTACAAAACAACACATTTTACCCTACACCCTTTCCATATAAAACATTTTACCCACACACAAAAAAAAAACACATTTTACCCTGCAAACTTATAATTCTGGAGTCCAAATTTTTTTTTTTAGAAATTTCAAAGGTAATAAATGCTGTCCATTGATATGTTTAGCTATACAATAATAAAGGCTTTAGTTTATCTATGGGAATGATCCGTGGTTTGCATTGGGTCTCTTTATTGGGTCGATTCAATGATGGTATGAATCCACAACAACAACAAAGCTGGGGAAGCCACTTGTCCTACACCGGGTGGGGGTATTCAAGCCCAGCCGCTGAAGACATTTTTTTTTTCGTTTAAAAAAAAATCTTTGCCAGGTGCAAACACAGGTGGGTCTGTACGGAAGTTTACCTGTGTGGTTTACACTGCAGGTAGGGGGAAAGTGATGTGTAGCTGCTTCAAGCACACGTGTTCATGGCCAACTCATAAAAAATATTTAGTATTTTTAACTAAAAATGTAAATGTGTATTTGATGTGTAAAGTTGTATAAAAATTGATTACACTAATTGATGAGTACGAATACATCTGTATTAAAACATTGAGTGGGAATTTTTTTTAAATAAAGAGTGCCAAAGTATTTTATTTAAGTACTCTTAAGTCACAAAGTGCTTTTATGTCAGGATACCCATAAGTCACACATTAAATAGTCAGTGAACACACCTTAGTCCAGATACACATAAGTCACGTGGGCTTGTCCAGGTCTAACTAGACAGGTGCGAGAACGGGCCATACACCCGGTTACCAAATACCTTACATACCCCCCCCCCCCAGCCACAGAGCCAGGGGTGTGCCCTAGACACAGGTGAAACGGGTGCAGCCTGGTGAAGTGCTCACCGTTGGCTACAACTACAGCTCAAGCAGTGGTAGCCACAGAGCCAGGGCTGTGCCCTAGACACAGGTGAAACGGGTGCAGCCTGGTGAAGTGCTCACTGTTGGCTACAACTACAGCTCAAGCAGTGGTAGCCACAGAGCCAGGGCTGTGCCCTAGACACAGGTGAAACGGGTGCAGCCTGGTGAAGTGCTCACCGTTGGCTACAACTACAGCTCAGTGGGACTACCTGGGCCGTGTATGCTACACACGCCTGCGAGAGACGGGCTAGGTCAGAGGTTATGAGTGTAGATAAAAAAATTGAGGTTAATTATTTAGTACATAGGCCTAATGATTTTTTTTTTCAAATGCCAATTAAGACTTTTGGAAGGAATTAGAAATGCGGGTCGACAGGTACGTCAGGTGAGACGGCTAGAACCACTTCCAACTTAACCACACCTTGCGAAACAACACCTAGACTATAAACGCAACTCCGATATCATTCTTGGGGCGTCAGGCTAACCTAACCCATTTAAATTTTAGTGCAAGACATAAAAATGTCGATTCAAATCAGTTCAAAACAAATGGCTAGTAAAAAGAAGTCAGCCTATGGCTAAAGCTAATGCGAAGAAGATATTTGTGTTGTCTGTAAGATGATAAAATATAAACAAATGTAAATTATAAAATATTTATTTCAATATTAAAAGCTGCACTAAATCACCCAGACAATTTTTAAATTTAATAAACAGCAGACGGTTTATGAATGGAAAACACGAGCAAGGGGACAGAACCGGTGGAACTGTTTTGTAACGGTATCAATAGAGCGAGTTCCGGGTAGACTCCGCCAATCGTTGGCGGGGAAATATATCCGGAGACCACAAGACGGCCGCAGATTGCATTCCGAGCACGCGAGTTCGCTGGTAGCGCTCACGTGAGTGCTCACACGACTTTGATGATGTCATCACAGCCCGATACAGAGCAGGTCAAATCGTGTAGATCTACTCGTGCACACACAACATTTGGTTCGAGTCAATCACCACCGGGCTGTGTGCCGGTGGAGGGGAGGGGGGGGGGGGGGTGGAGTATGGGGGCAGATAGTCAATACAACCTGTGACCTTTAACATTAGAGCACTCAAAAATACACACGGCGTGTTCAAGTACCTTCTCCACAGACGTTGATCAATACCATGTCTACCTACAATAATTTACCTACATTTTTTTATGCAGCGGTTTAACCCAGATTTGTGAGCTAATAACTGGGAGTCAGGAGAAAAAAAAACGACTGGTTTTCTTTTAAAATAATTAACACATCCAGCTCAGCCCCTAGCAAGACTATCGAGCAGGCCAGGATCTCGGTAACAGAAATCCATAATCCCCCCCCCCCCCCCCAAAAAAAAACTCGTTTTCCTCCGTGCTCTAGATCTACTGCACTATTTCCATCCATCAATCAGACACTTAACCAAAGAGTTTTTTTTTTCAACTTGGTCCAGATACTCTCTATGTCAACACAATATAATCAAAACATGCCCCAAAGACAAATCTGGCACCTCTACATATGTTCGACCCCAGCAGCCCAAACCCCTGATCCCACTGATCCCCGAATCTTGCTCATCCATTCCAAAGATAGAAAGATGCGTGCGTGCGTCCCGTCACGTCCCACGTATTGATCTCCGGGTCCGAGTTGCAAGCCCGTGACCTCAATTTGTGGAGCGAGTGATAGGAGAAATGGGAGAGACGGGGAGGGGAGAGAGAGAGGAGAGGGACACGGCTGTAAAGAGAAAGCTGGTTGCCTATGGGGACAAGGATAACACAAGCCGGGCTAAGGTAAACTGCATGAGGTAATGTACCCGATGAGGTAAACAAAGCAGCACATCAAAGTTTTTCAAGGGCGACAGACTGTACTTTGTCCTAGTTTAGTCCTAACAGTGGTGATAGACAAGGGCCTCTCATAAAGCGATCCCAGTGCCGCGATGACGTATTCGTTCTCATCCTGATATACAACTCTGCGTGTCTGTATGCGTGTGTGTCTGCGTACACAAACACACAAAAGGAGATAAGAGGGTCACTCAGAATCAGCACTAACTAGCACACTGTGACGTCACAAAATATGGAAATGAACATAATCGATGAAGGTAAATCTCGACGTAGACAACTCGCCTAGCTGCTGTAGCACAGAGCAGTGCTAGACCCCGTATGCCTAGCCTATCATTGATTTTTGAAGCACTCCATTTTAAACTCGTTGCGGGGTCTTGTATCGTCTCTATGCTGTAAAGGAGAGATGTTTAGACAAACACCAACTGACTAGTTAGGACTTGATCAACACACGATTTCTTACAAGACTTGAGCCGCTACCGACCATCAACCCCCACAAGAGTACCATGATCGATTTTAGATTAGCTGAAGATAACCTATAGAAATACATCACAGCTTTTCAACTGTCAATAACAGCATTCACTGTTGGAGTGCCACGTGGAACAGAGAGGGAGGCTGACACGAAAATTCCAGAACAAACCAGAGAGGGATTCAATACTGTGGAGAGACAATGGTAGAAGAAAAGGTCAAGAAAGATCTGGAGGCTGCTGGGTTATACTGCAGGTGATCGTTACAATCTGTAATCACACGTGCTGTGTACGGGTGCTGGTGAGCACTGGCAACAGAAAACACGGACAACAGAAGACACGGACAACAGAAGACACTGACAACAGAAGACACGGACAACAGAAGACACGGACAACAGAAGACACGGACAACAGAAGACACGGACAACAGAAGACACTGACAACAGAAGACACGGACAACAGAAGACACGGACAACAGAAGACACGGACAACAGAAGACACGGACAACAGAAGACACGGACAACAGAAGACACGGACAACAGAAGACACGGACAACAGAAGACACGGACAACAGAAGACACGGACAACAGAAGACACGGACAACAGAAGACACGGACAACAGAAGACACGGACAACAGAAGACACGGACAACTCGCTGAATTCTCGAGAGGTTTGACTAATAGAACAACTCAACCATGGGTGTGGGTGGCGAGAGGTTTGACTAATAGAACAACTCAACCATGGGTGGGAGTGGGAGAAAGCACAGACAAATAGACGGGGAGAGTGTGAAGCAAGTCCAACCCAACTAACACCAACACACCAACAAGGAAGGTGTCGAGGCAAACGCAACAAAAGAAACAACACACTAAATCCGTGGGGTTTAGGTGAAAGAAAAAGACGAATGTATGGGGTTCTACGTTAGAGGGGGGGGGGGGGGGTCAAGAGCGGGGGGAAAAAACATACAAGTCTTTACATACCAACAAGAGATGGGTACAGGGCAGTGTGCACAAAACAAATTTGGTCATTGAGAAATAACCAACGCCGAGGAAATTAGAGCGAGGTGTTCTGATAAGGGATGTGTGGCGAGGTTGTGCTTTTAAACCTCTTGATGTGGCCTCAACATAAAGACCGCTGAGAGCTTACAATACAGAGATAAAGATAATTAGGCTACGACACGCAGTTAAGGGACAAAGAGGATTGCAATAACAACTCAGACACGAAAGTTAAGGGGGCAGTATCACCCAGACTAAGGGAGAAAAACAAAAATATTCACACAAAATAAACTATTCGACATACATGTCAAAATTGTACAGCAGTAGTAACGCTTCTTCTGCTATAATACAGTATATAAATTGTAGGGTATATGTATAGCAACATATTTGCAAAAAAATATTTTGTTAATATTTTATTACATTTTAAATTTGTTTGTAACCAATTTTCCGAAACCATAAGTAAAGTACTTAAAATTTGATATAAACCTTCCTTGCGTTAAAGGCTATCGTAGGAACTAAAATCATAAGATTCTAATGAGGGATAAACTTTTTAGAAAATTTCTAAGTTCGATTTTTTTGGTCTAACTTTGAAAAATTCTAAAAAATTCAAAATTTGCCACAATGGATATCTTCTAGTTCCAGCGATAGGCTGTCATGTTATGTATCTCCCAGTGTATTCACAGCAGGAAGGGTCTTAATGTTGGAAAACCGCAGCCACAAATGATTTTGTAAAAAAATTTTGGTTAAAATATTTATAAAAAATGTTTGCATCATACGTTAACTTTCTTTTATGTGCTGTTTTATAGCTCCTTATTAATTACTATTATGGTAAAAAAATTATGTGTGTATGTGTAATAGTTTTTTTTTGGCAAATTTTTTCGTCAATTTTCAAATGTCTGGGTGATACTGCCTCCTTAAAGAAAAAGGCAAGAAAAAATGAAGAAAAAGTCAGTAAGTAGAAGAAAAAGGCAAGAAAGTTGAAGAAAAAGGCAAGAAAGTTGAAGAAAAAGGCAAGAAAGTTGAAGAGAAAGGCAAGAAAGTTGAAGAAAGGAGGGAGAAAGAAATGAAACCGAATACACACTCCGTAATGCATTTAAATCAATACTAGCTATTGTACAGTTTACAATAGAATTAGCAGATCTTTTCCTCTTTAAGATGAAGCCCCCCCCCCCCCCCTCCCACATCATCTTGCACAGGGCCCATCGCTGTTAGGGGAGATAGGGGAGGGCTAGGGGAGATAGGGGAGGGCTAGGGGAGATAGGGGAGGGCTTTGTGTAATTCAACTCAACAATAAATCGGGCGGATCAATTGCCTTCCATGAATTAGGTCACTGTGACGATGTGGCACTAATGGACCTCACGTTGTTATGGTGGGGCTGTTCCATGGTAACGGTAGAAAGTTATGGTATAATGTTGGGCTGTTACATTGTGACATTACATGGCAATGGTGGGGCGTTACAGGGTAATGGTAGGGTGGTCCATTGTGACTTTACAAGTTACAGGGTACTGGAGGGGGGGGGGCGTTATATTGCAATGGTGGGGCGTTGCATTGTAATGGAGGGGTGTTACATTGTGACTTTACAAGTTACAGGGTAATGATGGGGCGTTGCATGGTAATGGTGGGCTGTTCCAGGGTAACGATATAATGTATTTAACGAGTCATGTGAACGTTACTAAAGAAAGTTTAGGACAGATCCAAGCCAGTCACCCCAACAACCAGGCAGAACACCATGCAGTTCCAAGCTTCCCTGACTTCCGCAGGTTTCTAGCACGTGGTAAGGCAGGTAAGAAAAGCAGGTTATCTATAACTCCAGGTAATGGCATTCCATGACATTAGCAGAAAGCCGGCGAACTAGGAGCACATTTTTGGGTGTGTCACTTAACAGTCCGGGTATCTTTCATTACTTTTATACCCCAACTTTCTGGCTCTAGTGCCCACATACAAAATGTCTTGTTTACTTCTCAAAATAAAAATTAATAGTGTAAAATAATGTGAACGTAATTTATTTCTGCGAGGGGCGATCTTCACATCATAACATGTGACGTCACGGTCAACAAACTTCAAACAAACGAGTGCAATTACTGCCATTTGTCTATACGTAAGTAAACACATAATAATATTGCAGCAACGAGTTGTAGAGTGGTGGTTACTAAGACTTCTCTCTCCCATAAATTGGGAAGGAAAATTATTATTTAAAAAAAAAAGAAGTGAGGCTTGACTTCAATCTATGTAACTAAAAATACGAAGCCTGAAATAAAAGGAGAGCGCCATTTTCTCGTGGTATACAACTGCTCGCCTGTTTCCCACCGTACGTTATATGATCATTTCCCCCCTGGGTCGGGAAAAATAAAGAAAAACACGAGACACTAAGTCAATTCCCATCTGCCTCAACGGCGGGTTTAGACAAAGGCAGTCTACTTAATCAGAGGTTTTTTTTTTTAAGTTGCGTCAACTTAGCGGGATTTTAACGGGCTGAAGAGGTGGTGGTGGTGTGTTTATGGTGCTGGGTGAGGTGGTAGTGTGGTGTTTCTGGTGCTGGGCGAGGTGGTGGTGTGTTTATGGTGCTGGGTGAGGTGGTAGTGTGGTGTTTCTGGTGCTGGGCGAGGTGGTGGTGTGGTGTTTCTGGTGCTGGGCGAGGTGGTGGTGTGGTGTTTTTGGTGCTGGGTGAGGTGGTGGTGTGGTGTTTTTGGTGCTGAGCGAGGTGGTGGTGTGGTGTTTTTGGTGCTGAGCGAGGTGGTGGTGTGGTGTTTCTGGTGCTGAGCGAGGTGGTAGTGTGGTGTTTATGGTGCGGTATTTAGGTGTTGTGTGAGGTGGTGGTGTGGTGTTTTTGCTTGGCTAGGTGATGGTGGTGTGTTTATGGTGCGGTGTTTAGGTGTTGTGTGAGGTAGTGGTGTGGTGTTTTTTCTTTTGCTTGGCTAGGTGATGATGGTGTGTTTATGGTGCGGTGTTTAGGTGTTGTGTGAGGTGGTAGTGTGGTGTTTTTGTGCTTGGCTAGGTGATGGTCGTGTGTTTATAGTGTGTTTATGGTGCGGTGTTTAGGTGTGTGTGAGGTGGTGGTGTGGTGTTTTGGTAATGTATGATGTGGTGGTGCTGTGTTTTGATGCTGGATGAGTTGAAGATTTGTGATGTGGTGCTGAAAACGTAAGCAGAGGGAGCGAGACAAGAAACTAAACGGATGAGTAACTGTATCATCTACTCGACGTTTGAAGGTTAAAATATCTCAAGCTCAGCTGTTAGCTAACGGGGCCCGTAACCGAAAAAATGAAAGACAAATAAAGACACAAATTATCCATCCATTTAAGCTAGCCATTAAAACTCCGCAAACATATATTATTTCAAGCGGGTTAAGGTTGTGATGGGCGTTAAAAAAAAACGGCATCGAACACAGCCCAGTGACACGAATGGTGTGTAGGGGATGGGGTGGGGTAGAGCGGGGTTGAGGAAGGCGTTGAAACATCAAACTTGAGAAGTAGCATGCGGGAGGGGAGGGGGAGGCTGACACTTTGAAGCCACAAAGCAGTGACATCTGTGCCCCTTGTTCCAGGCGGATGTAGAAGGTTCCTCCTTTTTTATCCCGACCCCCACGCTAAATGCCCCCTCCCCTTCCCTCCCTTTCCATCTTAAAAGCAGTGACAATTGTCTGCCTACAATTTCCCACTAATGTGTTTACAAACATGAAGTGTTTAGAACAAGAAATGCTAGATTCTACTATACAGCAGAATTCCATGACTCATTTTTTTTTATAAAAGTGATTAATCAAAGAAACAAACTTGCGCCCCCCCCCCTCTCCCTTAAGTGAAAGCTGTCAGTGACGGCCGAGACTAAGACACTAGAATGACCTCATTTAGCCGGCGTGCGAAGCGTCACGTAGACACCAACACAGCTATAAATAGTCAGATCGGGACTACCCGTTATTGACAAACACTGTACCTATAGATAAGACTTCTTCAACCACAACTTTCATCCAAGCTTGGTATTAACGTCTGGAAACTTCTTAATTAAAAAAAAAGGTTATTTTATCCTCAACCCATCTCTCCCCTTCACCAAGCACTCTTAATACTGACCTCATTCTGGAAACCAATATTGGAGAAGCAGGCTAGGCGGAAGTTTAAAACTTGGCCCTATTTATTTTATAGGGGTGGGGGCGTGGTTGCGTGGGTGGGGTGGGGAGAGAAAGAGGTAATGACTAGTGCAGCGGTTCTTAACCTTTTTAGAGGTACAGAACCACACCTGGTCCATATGCGCATTCAACGAACCCTTCTTAATAGTTCTGTTGTCAAAATCCGATCGTAAATCACACGAGTCGGGTGTGTCTTGGCCTTCGTCGAACCCCTGAAACTGATTCACCGAACCCCTGGGGTTTGTTCGAACCCAGGTTAAGACCCACTGGATGAGTGAGTACTAGCCTTACAACGCGGCCTTTACCTGGCCACTACAAACACACACGCCTGTGTGCGCAAATGTTGGGTGAATGAGCAGATCAAAGAGTGTTTATGACCCAACCACAGGGCCAACTAAACTTAGAATGCCCTTCACAGAGTTCCGACTCGCACTCCCTGTGCCTTAGACTGCAAAGCTAATAATTACATACATATTGAAGAAATAGGGGAAACAATCCAGAGGTATAGACTGTAGCTATTTTAACATCTGTAATGAACATCAGTCAGTTGACCAAAAGAAACTGAATAGGCAGACAATATAAAGAAAACTTTATAAAAACTTTGCTAAAAACACATTTTAAATCAAATCTCAGTTGGGTTAAATAATTCCAAATATGATTCTAATTATTCTAATAATATATCGATTAAAAGTATTAATTTTTAAATTAATTGCAGATTTTAATAACTCTGTCTATATAGCTGACGATGTCATCACATCTTGCACTTTAGGCACAGATAATTAATGCTCCATTTTTAGCCCCTTGTCGACCTTGAAATGGGTGTACACTGATCTTGATACCCCGCCTACACAACTCCCGTTATAGTCGGCAGATGAGAGCAGCGAAAATGACCACACACGACAATGACCTGTAAACAAACTAACCTTCATTTGGAAACAGACTGCTATTCATTTATTTACCAGGTTTTGTACACTATTCAGGAATTGGAAAAACAAAACTAAATAAATGACAAAGCCTGCAGCGTCAGCAGAGAGCGGCCCCAACACCAAACAGAAAATTCCTTGTTTACACCTGTTGGCCTAGTTATTTATCCTACATTGGGGAACAGCTACAAGAATAACACGGGCCGTGCTATTTTTAGCCCGGCATTAAAGTGATGGGGCTGGGTGGGTGGAGAGGGAGACGTAAGCAATTGCAAGTGCATTTCCCGGGTTAGACCGGCTCAACGGTCCTAGAAACTAAACAAATGGAATGTCTGTGCGACGGACTAAATATGACATATTGGTATGAGTCAATGTCAATTAACAGCAAGATGTGTCCAGTGAGAAGTCAATTAGATCTATGTCCATTTTATCCAGAAAGTTGCTATCTGACAGTATCTGGAGGCATACATTTTAAATGGTTTTCAACATGGATATTATAGTATCCTACAGAAGTGTGCGTGTTTGGGGAAAGGGTGTTCTGCCGATATAGTGCAATGAATTAAATGGATTAAAGTAGAAATGAATAAAAACAAAAACATAATAAACGAAGGAGCAGCTTCGAAACATACAATTTCCAAAAAAAGTGTTCACATTTTCAACTAGTTTTATTTTGTTTCTGAACATTTATTTCTAAACACGGCCCTATATTACAACTACGGCCACCGTTCCTTCAATATCAACTTCTTCCAAAAACATGTTATACCGAATTGATTTATCAACTGCGAAAAACTAATGCTGTCACGGATATTGGTAATTAATATCGATCTCCTAATACCTGTGATTTAGCCCGGGACTAGACCGTGGAATATTTCTGCTGAACACGTTTTTTTTCACCTGTCAATATACGTCAGTGGCTAAAAGCTTTGCTTACGTAATCGTGTGCCATTCAACAGGCCTAAAGCTGCCGTGCCACTGCTAACCTTCACTGCTCTTAGAACTGGTGCTAAATATAGCTGTACACGACCCAGCACCAGCCAACCGTTCTAAAACCCAGACAGACTTCACACTGCTAAGTAGGTTTACATAAAAACTGGGTCACAACACACCAATTTACTACTACTTCTAGGGCACTGTGTGAAGGCGTCTAAAACCTTATAACACCGTTTTTTTTTTTAAATTTCTGATGAACGCATGACTTGATTTAATTCAGGAAGTACACAGAACAATTTTCTTGGACACCTATTTTTTTTTTAAAAGTATTTTCTTTCCCTATGATATACAGAGTTATTACGTGCACTTGTGCTGGGTGATCAGAAACTATTGTCTCCCTCTGTGCCAAGGGGCATCACTCACGCCTTCTCTCCTAATAAACAACGCCGAGTTTTTCCCCTAACACTCCCCCTCCCACCGCATACCTTCCATGGAGAGTGGATCGATTCTGTTATCAGATTTGCATAGGAGGACAACCCCCCCCCCCCCCTCCACCCCAGCATCACACGACCATCGATTTTATCAGCTACTTCCAAATCTCACACAACACAACCATAAAAGCTGGGATCAAACTAAAAAAACATGGGGGGGATGGGGCACGGGTGGATGCTGTCTCCTAAGACAATACTTGAGAACCCACGAGACATGGGCTGACCTATATATTGATCCCAGCTCGCAGACGACCAAGTCTGCAGCAACTGCTGCTGTAGTGTGTGAATAACGGTCCATGTTTCTGTTTGATAAATAATTTACCCCTTTTTTTGTGCAACCCTTAGTTTTCGTTTTCTTTGTTTTGACATATGTTGTCATATACCAGCATGACACGACACACAGAATGCAATGGTGTTATGTAATAGCTAGCAGTGGACAACTGCTACACACTATGCTGACACTGAAAGTCCTGGCGTCATCACCCCAGCTGAGGACACATGTCTAGTTATGATAACAGTATCAGCTTCCCATAGCGGCGTCATGAGTCAGGTGTGACTCCAATAAATAATTATCACAAGCATCTGATGTGCCTGTTAATATGATTAACATTAAGTACTGATGTAGGCATACACTACATGTATTTTGCTGTAAACGTGTCGCAAACATGAGATTTAACACCAGAATATTAGAACCTGCATTACAATGGTGTAGTAGGGCACCCATTTGGGTTTATAGCACATCTCCTAGGGAACCGACCTTTCAGTGAAAATGATGACATACTTTCTAATTCTCATTAGCATATATCACTCTCCATTTCGCAAACATAACAGAAATCATGCTTCTCGGACATTTTGTTATCTTCATAACATAGTAGATATGCCTTATTTTGTTTTAACTTTCCATAGCAACCAGGCTTAACTAATCTCCCCTTATCCCACCCTCATAAAAACATCCACCAACACCACCACCGCCTCCAACAGTATATTTTAGTCGATCTATCCAGGTTAAAAATAGCCCTCTCTTTGTGTCAGAATCGCAGGACAGCAATGTCGGTCATTGCGATACTCGCTGGTGGGATCGATACCGTGTTCAATGATGTACTGACACGTAGGCCAGTACCACAACTTTGTTCATTTGTTTTATTTATTTATTTATACCAGGCTAGGCATAGTTGCTTATAATTTAACAGCTGATACTTTATACATTAAGAACGATCCTTTAAAAAGTTATAAACAATAAAATAAATAAAAAAAATACAAACAATGAAATACAAACTGACCATAAACATATGCTTACAAGTATTACGACAATGTTTAAACAATATGTCCTTAGCTGCTTATAGTTTAGTGCTATTTTAACATAAAAACAAAACCTTTGCTTTAAGGTATAAAATGTGGTGGTCGAGTAGTAGTGTGACAAAGCTGCCCAGTCTGGTACACGGCGAACTCTGCTGGCCCCTGCTATGTTCAAAGCAAGACAGACGGACTAAAGAGCCAGGGGTGAACCACAAGTGAGGGCCGGGACGGCAGGGGGTGGGAACACATCATCAGATGAAGAAAACCGGCCTCTGTAGAAGTTATGGCTGCCTCCAGTAACAGCACAGACCCACAGTGAGGCCGGTCGGTCAATGCGTTATTTATGCTCCATCCATCTGTTAGTTTACAGCCAGCCGATATTATTACTCTAGCCAGCTGTTTTCATTGAGTTTTATGTTGCGACTCCAGTCGCGTGTTTGTGCTGTCTGGCCGTGTGTTACACGTAGAGGGGTTTTCTTTTATATAACCCTTTACTCTACACAGCCATCCACAAACTTTAGAGATCCTAACATTCTAGAACTGTCTAAAAAAATCAGATAGTACACACATACACCGACAGTTTAAATATTAAGTACAGGGTGGAAAAAATGTAATGTTCAAAACACTGGCCCATGCCTAGCTATTTTTTTCTTCTATTTAATCTATATACGTCTATTCATATTGTTTTAATTGTGCTTTTTTTTTTAAAAAACCTGTACATTATTGTCATTATTTATGCATATGCAAGCTTACGTTGCTATATAAAACAAACACATAATACATTAAATAAATACGGCGTCTTTGCTGTTCACATTCATGCAAATAGAGGAAAAAGCTAGGCAACACTGTAGCAAACAGTACACAAAAAACAAGTTGTAACAAGCACCAATACTTGCCTGCAGTGGGAGACCGGTATATCCAAAGTTACAACACGACGTTCGGTTTTCACAGAAAACACCAAGTCGATTTAACACAGGCACAAAGGCTACGGCAATGTCTCAATGTTATAAGAGTGCGCACATTAAAAATACAAACAATCTGCACGTGTAGAGATACCTTTTTAGATTCTCCTCAATATTTTCACCGAGTCGACAGCGACGTCAGAATGAGTTCGATTTTAGGATGAAAAAAAAGTGCACACACAGTCACAACACACACAGAATTCTGTTAAGTCACTGAGGTAAATACTTGTTAAATTAATGAATTCCAATCAGCTAGCCGCTAAACAAGCGATTTGGCTTTTTTTTTTTTTTTTAACTTTCCCTTCTAGTGTTAGCTAGGGTCGAATATCCACCGTATCCTCCGTGTCTGCAGAAAAAACCGTGTCATCGCTGAATGGTGTCAAGCACATAAAGAAAATTCCCTCAAACCTGCACGGTAACAAGGTACCTAAAGCACAGTCCGAGGTCGAATACTACTACAAACGCACGTACGCACACACAAACAAAAAGAGGCCAGGCCAAATCTTCTGGGCTAAAAGGTCGTGATGCCAAATAAGGAAAGGTCACCGGGCATGCCCAGTGAACGAAGGTCTTCGTCCTCATTTTAGACCGAGCGAGTTGGGAGCATTAATATTTGTTTTCTTCTAGGCCTCGGTTTGAAACTAGGTCGGGGTTTCTCTGTCTGAACCAATCGGAAAATGCCGAACGGATAAAATATGTAAAGCAGGCACAATAACAAATAGAAGGGAGATAATTTGATCACAAGATGTTGAAGACCCGCACTATAGACCAACATATAACTTTATTTCACCATTACTTAAAAATGAGTTGAGTATTAGATACGGTTGATCAGTATTTAAACAGCTGCAGCTTTTATGTTGACGTTTGAATTAATGAGTCAACCAACAAAACCATTGATAACAGTGGACCTATGGGTTTATGAATCAAGACAGCCATTAAAATATTAGAGTTGTATTTTGATAAACAATACAGCTTAGTTAAATATTAATCTACTGGTTTTATGTGAAATCGTAAAAATAAAATAATTCAATAAGTGGAAATGTGAAAGAATCACAAAGAAGAAATTATAAAGGCTTGTTTAAATTTGTATACAGATAATGAGGACAGAACATTGTTAGATAATTTTGTATGAATTTAAAAATTTTACTGTATAATTTAGTATAAATAAGTCAGTAGCAACCCTCACGTTACAAATGATGGGGGGGGGGGGGGGGGGGGGGGGGAGGGGGGGGGGGGAAGGAAAAATTGTCAACATGTGTATGCTTACACCTGCTGCCCAGATCCAGATAAAGAAAACCATTTACATGTAGTGGATATTTTTTTAAAGAATTATTTCAACTTACAGAAGACAAAATTACTATCTAAAGAAACATGTTTTGCTTTTACTGTCAATCTAAGCTGTCACTTAAATAGTTATGATTTTTAAATAAAAACTACAATAAAACGACATTACATTCAGAAATAACTCAACTTTAGTGAAGTTATGACAGATTTGTGTATTACTGCTAAACAAATCATATTGAAAAGTATATTTCTATTAAGCATTAGTATTACTCAGCTGTTTTCGCTCAACTATACAATGTATGGTAAAGTATTTAAAAGTAATCACTCTAAAGTCAATGTCTTACAAAATAATGTTGTTTTACCGGTCAGTTTTTTATTGGTAGTTAGACAGGTAACATATTACAGGTGGAATGGTCAGTTGTATTTATGTATGGGGCGCTAGAAAGGCAACATAATACAGGTGGAATAGTCAGCTGTATGGGGCGCATGAGAGCAAAACTATCAGGTGACAATATGAATGGGTCACCCAGGGTCCGGACAGCAGAAATCCCTCAATCCTGGTCTTATAAATCTCGTGTGATATCCGCTACAGGCCAGCAGCTTAAAGAAGCAGAACTCAATGACAATACAGAGAAATTGTTATCACCTCGGCATACCAAACCAATCTGAAAGCAGCCGGCAAACGACTACAAAAGCGAGGCATGCATCAAAGCAGAGTTTGATGCTATTGACTGAAAGGACTCGAGCGTCCAGGTGACTATGTTGTACCTCACTTGACACTACTTAAGATTCTCGGCATAGCGATCAGGTGAACAACTCCAGACAGGGGGGGGGGGGGAGGTTGAAAAAAAGATGACAGGGGACAGGGGCGGGACTTTAACAAACAGAACGGGAACTGAGGTACAAATTCATGTCAGCAGCTTTAACTGGTTTGAGTAGGCATGGGATGCCACTCTAGCCGTACATGTTTGCACGTGTATTGACTTAAGGCAGTGACATGTCACCGTGGGGGGGGGGGGGGGAGTGACACGCTACACGGACGTTTGCACTATAGTAAACAACTAACTCTTTTAACCGGTCCAATACAAGCATGGAATGGGAAGTGTCAGGGTTGTGGGGCAAAGTGATGCTTGTATAAAATAAACTGTTACACAGAGGAGTAGCGACCCCTCCCGGCTCCCGGGGCGAACTTTCAGTTTGGCGCCCCCATATATATATATATATATATATATATATATATATATATATATATATATATATATATATATATATATATATATATATATATATATATATATATATATATAAATATATATAAATGCGTGTGTACTTGTGTGTGCGACAATCTGTAAAAAAAATTATCAATTACGCTGATTGTCGTTCTCTAAAACTTCACTGTACGCCAATTAAATTCCCCTTAAGATGCCGAAACGTGACATTAGAACAATTTCTAAGTGTTAAGAAAGTTGTCTAGTAAGCGATCCAGTACAACTCCTTACGATTTTTGTTAGTGAAAAAGCGCCCCACCATCTTGGACAAAAATGGTAGAACGGATTTTAAACGTCACTAACTCTTTTTTATATTACACAATCGTAAAATACGCTTTAGTTCAATGGGTTTCTTTTCTGAGTGATATCGGTTATTTATTCCTTTATCCGGTGTGAATTTTTCCGATTTAAGTCTTCGAAAAAGCGCCCCCCTCCCCATCTAGGAAAGCTGGAAAGCGGTTTTCCGGTCACTGTTTCTTAAAGATATACGTTTTACAGTTACACAATCAAGGTAGAAAACAGTTAAATCAGTATGATAGTAGGATCGGCCGCCCTCCCCTAGCTACGCCTCTGCTGTTACAAATGGTAGGGCGCGTTTGGTTTGTGTCAAAGTAGTGATGTATCAATTCTAAACACAAATGGAAAGTTGAAATCAATACCAGTACATTTTAGTCCATAAATAAAAGCCATTATATTCCATTACAAACATGACATATGAAATATGCCACAAACATGACATATGAAATATGCCACAAACATGACATATGAAATATGCCACTGCCAACATGCAAGGGTCAACAGTGACCCGACTGGGTCATCACAGACCAACCTATGGCCCACCACCGACCAGCCACTGGGCCATCAATAACTTTTCACCCAAATTAATTAATATCATACTGTGCCATACAAAAAAAAATTATTCTGGATACAGCTCTAGTTTCAAATGAGAGAAAACATCGACTATGTTTTCAGATAAATAATTTCTCCGAAGTTACTAAAATATGTCATAACCATCATAAGCAGCAGTGTATCCACTACCCCTTTTCTCCATGTTTTAACACATTACAGTATCAAGAAATATCACCAGTTCATTTATCTTTCATGTTCTTGTTGACTAAACACAATGTATATAATAGTATTCTAATTGTATTTAATGCTAGCGGTGGAATAGAGATTCAATAACAATAACGCGAATCTTATTCAAATTTTTTTTTAAAAATCTTACCATCGGCAAAATGTGGTAAGTGAAACAGCGTAAAACACTGGGAGAGTACTGCTAGGCTAGTTGACACCCAGATGAAAACATGTGTCCATCTGACAACCATGACAGGGCAGCACGGGGATCAAACAACCACATATGGCAGAGCGCCACATACAAAGACATTTTTTTTATGGTCAGAAATGAAAAGAAACTAGTCATGGGGGGGGGGGGGGGAATCAACCGGTGATTTTTAAATGACATTAGTCATTTCATTCAGATACACGGCTGCTACCTCTCCCCCCCCCCTAGTAATACTACGTTAGAATTTTTTAAGTTTGCAATATATAAAAATATTAAGTATCTAAAGAAATGTCCCCCTCCCCCACACCATTCAAATCAACACTAGTGGGTGGAGTCTGTTCAGGTAATGCGCATGAGTTTGTGGTTTGTTCCGTCGACATGAAATGACTATAAAGAATCTGTTGTAGATGGTGTACCAACCTACTCTCTGGCGCCTGTTTTCTTTTGTCATCTCAATACATACAACTACATATACACATACAGAACCAAGGCTCGTGCACACGCACATTATGTATGTATGTATGTGGAGTTCCGCCCCACCCATTCTTGACTACCACCCAGGGGGATGAGACAAGTAGCGCAATAGTAATTTGGGTTTCCCCACTAAACATAAACCGGTTTATCAAGAAGGGTTCAGACATTTCTTGGTATTTGCCCTAAGGTCTAGTAAAGGAGCAATACTTTGTGAGCTAACCATTACTTCACCACAGACTAACAGTAAGTACACGCAGTAGCACAGGTAGTCAAACCATTTAGCACATTGACAGGCTTATAAACGACAAAAACAAAACTAAAGATAGAAACATGATAGGAAACAATCAACAGAAAAGACATGTCTTTTGCTGGTCCTTGTCAGTTAATATGCTCATACAAGTTTATGCAACAACAAAACTTCCGAATGGATGTTCGTTCGTCAACTTATAAAAGTCGTAATGTAGTCTATTTTTGGCACTTTCCCCTTTTATTCACAACAGCCCGACTTCCGATAACTACAACGTTAAAAAAACCCTTTTGTTTTATATTAAAATAGAACAAATTACGCCACAGATCTTACAAACATCTCCTCACCCACTCGAATCAACTTCTTTACACCTCGGAACCCCCACCCTCCAGGTGCGCAACATCAATTATGGGCACACCCCCATCCTTTTTTTTCTCACTATACAAGAGTTGTACAGGATTGGTCACTGTTAGGTAACTACTATCCTGTACGTAAAAAAACAGATGATTGCTCCTGCGGTACTAAGACAAAACCGGAAGAAAGAAAAAAAAAAGTATCCACATTTCAAGTAGGTAGCATAAAGAAAAGTCTGCCTTGTTAGCGCACCCACGCAGATGTCAAATTGGAAATACCCACAGTAACACACCCTTCAATCTATACCGGCTAATTTGGGTAGGTAAACCAACAAGTATGGCAGTACTGCGGGACTTGTTTGGCCTGAACTCTATTGAAAAAGTGCACGGCTTGACTGGGCACAAAGAGAAGGCAAACAGTGATAGCTTTCAATACCAGAACGATTATTTTCTATTACTCATACAGTCTAAATATTGCTTGCATGATAAAAAATATTCAGAAGGACAAATAATTTAAAAAAAAATAGGCAATCTTAAATTTTATTAAAAAATCATGGGGTATATTTTCTGCAAGGTTATATTTCAAGAAACAGTAGCATGTTATTAAATAACTAGATGCATAGCAGTGCTTCGCCATGGTGAATCTTTTTTAAATGTACCAACTTGGGAACAGAACAAAACCAAACAAAAACACAAAAGAAAACAAATGCAAACACAAACGCTTTTATGAAATAAATGGCCTACCTAGCCACTTATAGATGAGATGAAACAGCCAATACAGATTTGCTGGCAAGCTCTAGGTTTATGTAACTAGAACTTAATAGCATTTTATTTGATGGGTATTTTGGTTAGTTATTCTGGACAGGTGATTCTTAACCTTTTTTTTTCATATGCACATTCACAGAACCTCTCTTAATAGTTCTATCATCCACACAGACAAAATCCAATCACAAATCATATGAGTCGGGTGTGTGTCTTGACGTACACCACCGAACCTCTTGGGTTAGATCAAACCCAATTTAAAAACCACTGCTCTAGGCGCTGGTTAATTAACTATAATTAAGTGCATGTTTTTGAGTGGTTAAATGACAGGAACAAGTGATTATTATAACACTAACAATAATAACAAACATTACTTACCATTTGTAGGCATTGAAATGGAAGTAGACCAAACCTAGGCCATACAGAAATGCTGCATCCTGTTGATTCAGATTTTAAAATATTCAATCTTCAAAGTAGCATCAGTTAGCATTTTCATAACAGAAAGTAATTTAGACACAGAACAGAAACTCTATACATCAGCGATAACAAATTAGAAACTGTAAATCCAATTAATCTTTTTAACAATTTCTAGTACAATTTTGACATACAACCTTCTTAAATTATACAATGCTACATACTGTACACACTGAACAGAAGGTTAGTCTTTAAAAAAAAAATGTAACCAAAGATACAAGATCAAAGCTGCATCTATTTAAGGGAAGTAATTATCTACATCAATTTGTTGTGAGTATTACTCAGAAGGTTAATGTAAGTGTAATACAAGACATTATGCCATGACATTTCAGTAGAGTTGTACGGCTGCCTGGGTCCTCTTGTAGCACAACACTAAGCCACTACTGGCTTATTGTTAAAGAGATCACTGCATTTTATATAGAAATCTATTTATGATTTCAGCTAGTTAATCCCAAAACCCTGATTAACTGTCCAGATAAAGTCAACTATTAATGTTGTTTTTCTGCAAGTCAATCTCAAGAACCATACAATGTCCAAAAAGCTGACATTAATACTGGACATTATTACTTTACAATCTGTCATTTGAAAATCCTATTTATAAAACAACCATTCTAAAACTATATAATTGAGTATTTAGATAAAAAAAAGTAGTGGGGCAGTGACCTATGTGATAATTTGTAGGAAATAACAGTTTTAACTAAAAAGAGCTGCCAGGTGTATCTGCAGCCCTTTGCTCTTCAAGGGCTTCAAAGGACTAAGTAAAAAAAGATAGTAGGTCCCTATGTATAGGAGATTCAATCCAACCCAACCCAAACAATAAAAAGAACTCAGCTCAAAAATAAATAAATATCTCAAAAATAATTTCAAAATATATTTATCCATTTCGAGCAGATTTGTTTGTACCTTTAAATTAGAAAATAAACCAGGGGAGACAACTCATTATAAAACTACACTGATATCATATTTTGCATTATCTCAGACGAAACACAATATACATATACAATTATTGTTAAAGTCATATTACACTATTAAATTTCAGTGCTGGATTAATAATATTGCAAGAAAAAAAAATTAATGATAAAAACATTCTACAATTAGTACTCACCTTCCAGTAGTCAGGTTGAACGTTATGAAACTTTTGGTAAGCTGATAAAGCTGTCAATATAAAAGTGGTTGGAAATTTAAAGAATAACATACTACATACAGTATTAGTTAAAACCCAGTAGCAAACCTCAACTATTATATAAATGGTAACTAATGATCATACATACTGACACAAGTTTATTTTTTTAAATAATCCTAGATCTTGAATAAATATTTAAAGACAAAAAGATATCTGTTGATCCCCATCCAACTGTTCAATTTATTTCATTATTATTGTAGTTCTACTGTCCATTTGTTGATTCCAAGACCCAGAAAAACTGTACAGTGAATGTCATCTATTAATATTCAAATTTTTTTTTAAATGAGCATTGAGAATTACCTTTGGTAAAGTCCTCCAACAGCAAGTGTAGGTGTCCTAAATGGCAATAAATGTTAGGATCAACATTAACTTTTTTTTGAAGTTCAGATTTTTTCTGGGTTTCCATCCCAGAAAAGGAGGGGCCCAACCCAGCAGCTTTCATTTTATCTTTGATTACCCGATCATAATAAGCAATACCCTGAAACATAAGAAATTAGGGAAATTAACACACTAAATAAATTTTAAAAAAATTAAGTTTTTTATATTAAAAAACGTGACTAGGATGAAAACAAATGTTTTATTAGACAAGCTTACCTTTTGAATTAGCTGTCTTTTATTACATTTGTCATTGTCTTCAAATTTGATATAGCTGTAAAGACAACTGAAAATGCAAAAGAAAATATTTAGCTGATACTTGTTTTTATGGTTAAATAATGTTTTATATGTTTTTGTCTATTGCTTCAAATTGTTTCTAACACATAAACAACCAATTTTTGTATATATAATCCTTGCAAGAATCCAGATCATGGAAAGGGGTAAGATGGTTATAATTAAACTAGTAAAAACATGCTATGTAAAGGCACTTTGTTAAACTTTACTAATGTTTTAGATCAGCATCCCTTAGAATAGACTAGTAAAATATCACCCATCATTCTTGGTAAAGCCTTGATAAAAAAAAAATTTGGACAGTAGTTGAAAAACTAATTCAAAATGTCTATGTAGTGTTCAGTTAATTGAAAAAAATTCTTTCTTGAGATACTCAAATAAAAACTGCTTTGTATTTGTGATTTTTAAATTTTAACCAGAGAAATTAAGATTAAAATCAAACATGTTAATATGTAATTCTTAATTGTGTTGAAGGAAATCCCACCCAACATTACTGTTATAAGTATATAATATATACTAGAAAAATGGCCCGTTGAGGAAGGATACACCGGGCGCTAGGTTGATAGTGCTGTCTCTTTTCTCTAAACAAAAACCACCACCCCACACACACCACCCCCACCCCCACCCCCACCCACACCACCCCAACCCCCCCACCCCCCCACACACCACCCCCCCACCCCCACCCCTACACACACCACCCCACACCACCCCCCACCCCCCCCCCCCCAAAAAAAAACATGTCTACCGTCCCATTCATCGAAATATAATTATATACTTTTTCCAGTGTCCGCCCCCTCCCCGAAAATTCTACACCCGCCCCCGAAAATTTCAAGTACCCCCCACCCCTCTCCGGGGAGGAAAAAGTCTAAATTAAAACCACCCCCCACTCACCCCCCCCACACACCACCCCCCCACCCCCCCACCCCCCCAAAAAAAAAAGCATGTCTACCGTCCCATTCAACAAAATATAATTATATACTTTTTCCAGTGTCCGCCCCCTCCCCGAAAATTCTACCCCCGCCCCCGAAAATTTCAAGTACCCCCACCCCTCTCCGGGGAGGAAAAAGTCTAAATTAAAACCACCCCCCCCCCCACTCCACCCCCTCCCCCCACCCCCCACCCACAACCCCCCCCCCCCCCCTAAAAAAACATGTCTACCGTCCCATTCAACGAAATATAATTATATACTTTTTCCAGTGTCCGCCCCCTCCCCGAAAATTCTACCCCCCGCCCCCGAAAATTTCAAGTACCCCCACCCCTCTCCGGGGAGGAAAAAGTCTAAATTAAAACCACCCCCCCACTCAACCCCCCCCCCCCCACCCCCACCCCCCTCAGACGTTCTTACGCGGGGGGTGGGGCTTCGCCCTACCCGAAGAATTGTATGCAAGAAACTCATCACGCAAACCATTTAGATTAGACAACATTTCCTGTTTATTCAATGTTTACGCGATAATCAATGACGTCATTATAATTTTATATTACTATGTGCACTTTCCGCCTTGAGATTATTTTCAACTTTAATATGCTAAATGTGTCGACGTCATATTTCGTTTTTCGAATTACTGTGCATGTTTTTATTTTGCTTGTGTTTTCTCTAGAGCGTTCTTGTCAGACAGATAGATACATAGATAGATACATAGAGAGACAGCGAAACTATTATTATAGATATTTCTTTCGGGGGGGGGGGGGGGGGGGGGGGGGGGGGGGGAGAAAAGAACCTCTCCTTAAAGAGATGCCTGGAAGAAACTCTGGTCTCAGTTCTTTTTATATTCATATTATTTAAAATAAATCAATTAATTTTTAAAATAATAAAATTGAGAAATATACACAATCAGAAAATAGGATAATTTAAAAAAATTATATTTAGCTCAATACGAAGAAATAAGTTAAAAGAATATAGATTATATAACAGATGGTAAAAGTGATCTCAGCTAGCTAAAAATAAAATTGTTGAATTTTTTTTCTTTAAAAACTAAAGTCTTAATATTTTCTTCCTACCAGTTTTATAAATTAAACCCATATCAAAAACAGATTCTTCTCACCACCACATGGTAATGTCAACAAATTAGACTGCACAAGATGGTACATCATGCTGATGTTCAGTACCAGAAGTCATAGACAATTAAAGAAAATATTTACTTAGAATTGGTTTTTAATTAAAAATGCTGAAAGCTGAATGCATTAATGAACTCCTTAAAATCCCATATATGGCACACAAAAAGTAGCAAGTCAAAGTTTTTTTACAAAGTTTATACATCTTGTCAAAAATGTTGGGTTTGTATGTTTAAATAGGAATATACCCTTAAACTTCAAGGCAAAAAAATATTTTCAAGTTCTCTGCATTGGCAAATTTTGTAACATTGATTCTCATTTAGGGACTGAAATAATTTTGTTTAAAGAAATTCAGTGACTCCCTTTTTTACCTAATTACTTACCTAAAGTGAATCAATTTTTAAAAAAATCAAAGCATACATCACAATGTTCTTTATGCAAAATATTATTAGCAAGACCAAATATTTTATATTTTGTTCAGTATAAAAATGTTATAAATATATATGTGTATATACATTTAAAAAATGTAAATAATATATTTGTAAAATTAACTAATATATTCCTTAATTATCTATTCTTATGCTTTGCAGCTGTCAAAACTAAGCAAATGTGCTTAACAAGGTACCTTCCACAAAAACTTTTATAATAGAAGTTTATTTAAAAACCCAAAATCATAATATTTGTGGGAATTCATACCAGTCAGGACCCCCCCCCCCCCCTTATCCTTATGGATGAACCCAAAACTGCACAACAAATCTAAGCTATTCTTTGGGGTCTCAGAAAAGTACTGCTGCCAGACAACAGACTAGATACTAGAACCTTCATCTGGTACACAGTAATCTCGCAATATAATGTCAGAAATTATTTGTTAATGTTTGGCTAGGTTTTGGAAACATTAGTTACTATAAACCATAGTTTATTTGACTGTTAAAATATAAATAAAGTCAACTGTACTAAATTAATTAAGGAAACAGAAATATGCAACAATAAGTAAATCTAAATAAAAATAATGAAGACAAGTGTAATAATTAATAATTGATGGGTTTTTTAAGAACATAGAAATAAAAACTTGCTAAAATAGTAAAACTTAGTAGAACTGTGTATAGGTTTAGCAGCTGCAATAATTATCAAAAATAAAAAAATACTTAGGCCTATTAGCAATACAATATAATAAGCAACACAGTAGCATCAGTATGCTACTAAAATCAATCTATACAGGCCTACATTTTTAAAAACTCTGTATTAAAAAAAGATGACGCAAAATGAAATATGATTTATCACCAATCTAAAGAAGGGTTTCTAAATCTAAAATTTACTCAATTTTCAATTTAAACATGGCAACTGAATAATAGACATCCATATTTAATCTGTTAGGCACTAATTTTGAAGTTTTTAGTTCATTTTAAACTAAATTACTTAATTTAATATTTATTGTCACTCACTGCAATCGCACGACACATCTCTCCATGACAACACATGTTTATCACCCATGTGTTTGAAGCTACAAAAAAACCATGAATCTGGTTTGACTTTTTAACTGACTATGCACAAGAATTCCTCACTAGGCCTAGTGATCACCAATTAGTGGTCACGTGTTTTTTTTTTTAATTTGGATGTCATTTTTTTGGACGATCTTATAAAAAAACGGCTGACTATAGGCCTATTTGATTTATTTTTTCATAGACTGATAAACCTAATAATGAATAAGGCTTCAGTATAGAAATCAATTTTGTACTATGGAAATTTATATTTAAAAAGTTCTAGTTTTTCAATGAAACCAACTTTTAAATTTAGCCTTCGTTCTCCAAAGCAAATTTTGAAATGCTTTTCTGGCATATATAGCCTTGCCACCTATCGTTTGTTGTTACAACATGAAAACCCCGCCATTTTTCTCGTGGTAAATATTTTTAAAAGCAATTCATAGAAGGTTTCTGGATTTTTACCGAAAAAACATCTGAAATCATGCCTCAGGAAAGGGTGCCATATTTTTGTTAGCAACCGACCCCGCCTCCCAGTTAGCAAGTAATACTAAAAATTTACTAAAATACTAAAAGGGTGTGATAGACTGTATGATTTGTATATGGTATAGTATAAAACACCAAAAGCCATTGTTATTGCAAAACCCTTCTGGAATAACAACTGACTACTAGAGTAAAGTTCCACGCGCGGTTAAAACACCGGTGCGGTCATCGCCTGTTTATCGCTTCGTACAATATTTGTTTTGATGTTTTATACGAAACTACCGATATCTGCTGTAAACCTGTCCATTTCTAAATATATCCAGGTCAAATTCTTTTGTTTTTCTCCTTCTGGAAGTCGAGTTTTTAAATTTTAAAGTTTCGAGGTATGACGTCGAAGGCGATTCTAGTTCCCCGTATGAAAAACACTAGGTCCCGGATGAGATGAATAAACCAACCAATCAAAGCTTTTTATAACTAGGTTAACTATAAATAGCTTCTACAATATGTGCGGGACACTGTACATACGATAGATTAGGCTAATAAAGCAACCTGATAGGTGAATAGGGGTGGCCGCAGCTTGGGTGTCGATTTGGGTGGTTTCACCGCGCTGCGTAACCAACGACTTGATCTAGACTAGCCTAGTTCTAGATGCTCTACATTTCAAGCTAAGCCTAGAATCTGTATAATTTCTATTTTTTTCTGCTGTTTTAAATTATTTCGATCATCTACTTCTTCTAAATCTAGTTTGTGTCTCTACATACAAGCATATCTAAGCAAATGTTACGTTATGTCTTCTCAGTGGTTGTTACGTCCCTTTGTTATGATTATTATAGTTGCGTCCCTTGAGTCATCACTGGGTCAACTTTTAATGTCGTTAATTAATTTAATTAACATGTTTTTAATTTGGTTTTGAAATCTATTAATTAATAATACAATCAACAACACGTTTAAAAGTGTAAAATATTTATTTTATTTATTAAACTAGGATTAAAGCGTATAAAACACGATCGTTACGCAAGCCGGTTCAGATGGCCGCAGGGAAAAAAATATCGCAAGTAGCACGTCACTAAAACATGAATATCTCAAATTCAATGCGTAGGAATATAAAATGATTGATACATATTAAGAGTAGAAAGGCAGAGGAATAATATAGTACTTTGGGTTTGTTTCTGTGTTAAACGGTTACAAAATAGCGCCCGATGAAAGTCGATGAAAGTCGGGAGTTCGCTATGTGTGACCGCGCGTGGAACTTTACTCTAGTACTACTAACTACTTTAACTTATAACTAAGTTAGTAGGCTAAGTAAGTAGTTAAACAGGCCTACTTCTTAGGTCTTACTAAAAATACTGAGTGAGGCTTAGAAGAAGAAGTAGGATAGGTCACTCAGGCATTGTTGTGATTAGGCCGCATGAATGAGCATATTTTTTCGACCAAGTTGAAACATAATGTTACAACGTATGTATACTTATTGTTTATCTAAGTAACTAAGCCAAGAGAACTCTGAATATGAGTAACCTACCTGTTGAATTCTGCTAGCTGACGTCTTTCTTCGCTTGTCAGAGCTTCTGCTAGTTTTCCAGAAGACATTTTGCAAAGGTGCAATACAATTTGCACTTTTAATATGCACTCAGATCTACATACAAGTCATAACCCAGAAAAGTATACGATTTTTTGTTTGCTTTTATGGATTTATTATTATTGTGAATAATAATGCAAAAATGAGTAGATCTATCAAAAATGCCAAATTATAACTGTTTAGCAGCCATAGCTTGACACCGGAAACAGAAGTTTGTTTTAACTTCCGGTAGTGGTTTTGATTTGTTTTGTTTATTGTCCAGTTACTGTTTTATATAGATTATCAGAAGGGGAGTTACTGGTGTTAGCCTAATAAAATTTGTATAGACTATATTTATATCCGGGTTAGCTATCGTCACAAGCTACCAATCTTGTGATTATTACTTCATGATCACAATAAATTGTTTAACTAACATACAATTCCCTTGATTTCGTTCGAATTTTTAGAATGGCAGGCATTATAAACAGTTTTAAACAAACCGCTATAGGTGTTGCAGAATATTTAACACCTGTTTTGAAGGTAGATCTAGATCTAGATAATTCTATAAAAAAACACTAAAATCAAAAATCTTGAATCGTTTTTTTGTTTGTTTTGTACAGTAAACTACAGTACAGTAGTCACTACTTAGTACTAGATTCTAGATCTAGAATCTACTTAGTACTACTAAACTAAACACACAGTACACAACATTCTCAGTCTCACAGATAATTTATTAATTGAGTCACTTACTGGACAAGGCCAAGTTGCCATGGATAAAACTTATGTTAGGGCCTACTTCAGTACTTAGACAGTGTCTTAGTCTTATTTTAGTACTTAGTACTTAGATTTTGAAATCAAAGCGAACGTTGGCCTAAAAAAAATAATTTAAAAATAAAAACAACTTAGTAACTTAGATGTCTTACACTTACACCTAAAGAGTCTGAAATTTAATATTTTTAGAATCAATGTCATAGAAGTTAAAACCAGAAAACGTTGAAATATTTTTTTTTAGTTTAACATTGAGTTCGTTAAGGCTATATTTTATTTATTTTCATCTAGCCTAAGTTATACCAAAAGTCTCAAGTTCAGATCATGATTCAAGTCTGTAGAACGTCTTTGTGTCCACCCATCTCTGATCATTGATGGGTACCTAACCCATATTTGGGCAGTCTATAGTGCTGACCACACTATGACCCTTCATATTATATTATTATATGCTGAGGTCACAGAAACATTTGCACCATGGGCCGTTATATTCAAAAAGGGAACTATACTTTAGTAACTTTATCCATATAAAATTATCAAAAACTTAGCCTACCCAACCGATAGTGTCTTTGATAAGATCAAAATAAACAACATAACATTTTCACCCATAAGTTATAACTTAACATTATTTAACATTGGTGTACATTGTCTAGAGATCAGTTATTTGTCGGTGACAGAAATACATTCTTCTAAATAAAATCAATGGGTCCAGCAACAAAATACATAGCTTTTATTAAAAAGCAAAGGGCCTATATTTTACTCAACTGTTGAAATAAAATCAACTCTTTTTATTGTTAAAAAACTATGGTTATTGAAATACTGACAGATTATATGAAAAATAAGCTTTTTTATAAAAGTTAAGGAAGACAATCAATTCAATCACTTTTTCAAAGTAATGATTGTCTATGATTTTCTTTATTATTATTTTAAAATTTTTTTTGCTTAGAGGTTGGCAATCTTTCAAGTAAAATCTATTTGAAACATTACTAAGATTTCATTATTATTTAAAAAATATTTGTCTTACATTGTTGTTTGTTTTAGGAATCCAAATTTAAAGAGACTGGGGTTATTACACCAGAGGAAGTAAGTTTGATATCACAATTTCAGAATTTGATTTTCATTTATAAACATATCTTTCCATAAAAATATTTTATTGAAAAAAGTCTGAAAGGTTATGCTAGTTATACACCCTAGTTTATCTTAACTGAGACGTAATCTGTAATTTTAAACATCTTTCCTCAGTTTGTTGCTGCCGGAGATCACCTAGTTCATCACTGCCCAACCTGGCAATGGTCCACAGGAGATGAGACTAAAATCAAGCCTTACCTCCCTAAAGACAAACAATTCCTCATCACAAGAAACGGTTGGTGGCTCTTGGTGTGATTCACTGTATTTTTTGTACAAACATGAAATCTAAAATCTTTTACAAATCTGAAAATTGTAACATTCCCTTCCTTTTTTAAATGATACCTCTTAGATAGCTTGTTAGGCAATACAGTTTGTTTTCAATGATTTTTATCTGCCAATATTGTTGTTTGAGTAGCACCACAACCAGAAACTAGCCTTATTGTTACCTGCTATCATTTTACAAGTATTTTTTTATCGTCAAATGTAAATTGAGTTATCAGTTGAATGATGATAAGACTCCAGACTGTAAAAACGTAATGTCTCTCTGAATCACCTAATTGATTTAACTATTTCTTTATGTCCACAGTACCCTGTTATAAGAGGGTGAAACAGATGGACACGCACCAGGAAGAACAAGAAAAAGTGATTGAAGAAGAGGATGAAGATGGGGGTTGGGTAGATACACATCATTATTCAAGTAAGATTTTTTTTTCTGCTCCATACGGATATCGAGGATTTCTTTTCATTCACTGCTCAATATTATCTTTGATTATTTTGAATAACGAACATAAAGATATATTTGCCAATGATTTAGTGTTTGTTTATTTTAGCTGATTCGGGTGTGAACTCTATACAAGATGATATGGGTGATATGAACCTCGATGGCAAAGTAAGCTCACAAAATTATTTCTTATTTTTGTCAACTAGGATAGGACAGAATGTATGTTTTTGAAAAGTAAAGTATGTTTTTGTTAATTTATTATTTATGATTGTAAGTTTCAAGCTGATTTATTGACAAATTAATTTGTGTTTAAAATACAAGATTGAGTCCCTACTGCTCTAATTTTTTATAGCAGGTTTTGGCTCTTTAGTTTTCATTTAAGTTTTCTGTTTATTTCTATGTTATATTAACTATATCATGCACACTAGAAGTAAGTTCAAAGTATTGATAATAATCTTCTAATAATCTTAAGGAGAAAGGAGCTTCTTCAAATACAATAACAAAGAAAGATGATGATGATGAAGATGATGATGAAGAGGCAGAAGATATGGAAGCTTTTGAAGAAAGTGGCATGTTAGAGGAACAAGATGAGGTTATTTTTTTTTAATCACTAAAATTTTGTCATGAAATCATTTAAGTAATTAGATATTATAAAAACATTTAAAAAAATGTTTTAAACATACTAAAAATGTTTACATTACTTTTGAGCAAATCATTTAGAGAAGTATCTAAATAATAACTAATAAATTAAAACATAGTTTATAGGATTCAGAATTTACAATGTATTATTAATTACTATCAATTAAAAAGAAAAGTAAAATCAACATCTAATGATGAAAAATGTGTACTATATAGATTATCTGTTCCATTGGGTCGTGAAGTTAAACTACCATATAACAACTTCTGTAGTTACTTATTGCAAATAATTGTTTCTCTTGTTTGAAACTCCAGGCAGCAATGGCTGCACCAGTGAAGAAAGATCAGCAAACAGAAGGGGCTTCAGCTAGTGACTGTGGCATTATTCAGACCAGGACGTACGACCTGAACATTACTTACGATAAATATTACCAGACACCTCGTTTATGGCTGTTTGGTTATGATGAAGTAAGTCATACGACCTGAACATTACTTACGACAAATATTACCAGACACCTCGTTTATGGCTGTTTGGTTATGATAAAGTAAGTCATACGACTGAACATTACTTACGACAAATATTACCAAACACCTGGTTTATGGCTGTTTGGTTATGATAAAGTAAGTCAGTCTTGGGGTTAGATCCTGTCTTGTGTACCTTTGTTGCCTGAGTATCATACATGTACAGAATGTATTTCATGTTAGGAAACTGAAGGAATAAACATGATCAAAGCAGGCCTATGTTTTAAAAAACAGTCAAATGAAGAAAAAAAAATAGATACTTACGTATTGAAACTTAGCATAGAAGTCAAAGCAAATCAACTACAAAAATATTATGTATGTGTGAAAGCTACTGCCCAAGATAAAAAAGTGAAATATTGATTTTTGAGAGTTTTTCTATAACTGCTCATGCATAAACTTTAGATAAGCCTGAACCGTATAGACTAATTATACTCTCCATAAACAAAAGCACCCCATACCACAATCATCTCTTGACCAATCCTACTTGAACAGAACAGAAAACCTCTGACTGTGGACCAGATGTATGATGATTTCAGCCAGGACCACGCCAAGAAAACAGTTACCATGGAAGCACATCCAAATCTTCCAGGTCCACCTATGGCATCAGTTCATCCTTGTCGGTAAGTTGTCAGTTGTTGTAAGGTGATCGTAGGACAGTTGTAAGTTGTTGTAAGGTGATCGTAGGACAGTTGTAAGTTGTTGTAAGGTAATCTTAGGACAGCTGTTACTTCTTGTAAGGATCTTAGAACAGTAAGTTGTTGTAATGTGATCTTAGAACAGTTGTAAGTTGTTGTAAGGTGATCGTAGGACAGTTGTAAGTTGTTGTAAGGTGATCGTAGGACAGTTGTAAGTTGTTGTAAGGATCTTAGAACAGTGAGTTGTTGTAATGTGATCTTAGAACAGTTGTAAGTTGTTGTAAGGTGATCTTAGAACAGTTGTAAGTTGTTTTAAGGAGATCGTAGGACAGTTGTAAGTTGTTGTAAGGTGATCGTAGGACAGTTGTAAGTTGTAAAGTGATCTTAGAACAGTTGTAAGTTGTTTTAAGGTGATCGTAGGACAGTTGTAAGTTGTTGTAAGGTGATCTTAAGACAGTTGTAAGTTGTTGTAAGGTGATCTTAAGACAGTTGTAATTTGTTGTTAGGTGATCTTAGAACAGTTGTAAGTTGTTGTAAGGTGATCTTAGAACAGTTAGTTGTTGTAAGGTGATCTTAGGACAGTTGTAAGTTGTTGTAATGTGATCTTAGAACAGTTGTAACTTCTTGTAAGGATCTTAGAACAGTAAGTTGTTGTAATGTGATCTTAGGACAGTTGTAAGTTGTTGTAAGGTGATCTTAAGACAGTTGTAAGTTGTTTTAAGGTGATCGTAGGACAGTTGTAAGTTGTTGTAAGGTGATCTTTGTATTTTAACACATTCCAGCGGTTCTACTCTACACACGTATCACATAATTTCCTTAAACATTTTGTAACACATGGTCATTGAAGTTCATTCAGGAACTTTATCGCCCTGTCCAGTGACCTTAAGACACGCTTAATAACAGTTCCATACCAATTCTTGTATTCCAGACATGCTGACGTGATGAAAAAGATCATCCAGACTGTGGCGGAAGGTGGCGGTGAACTTGGTGTTCATATGTATCCTTGCTTGTTTTAGTCTAGTAAAGATGGCTAGGCTTTGTGTGCACCATAATTTTGTGGCAGAAGCAGATAAACTCTTCTTCCTCTGCTCTATTGATTTTCAGATCTTATAGGGTACTTTACTTTTTCAATACTTTCTTATGTTCCTAAGTAGAAAAGTACACTGTGCAAGCAGGTGTCAATACTTGATAATAACATAACATAAAGTATCTGGTAATTTTTTGGTTGGCTTAACGTTTCGTATCAATTAACTATCTTATGTTTGAATTGACACTTGCTATGAACCTTGACTCCGCCCTCTCAGGTACCTGATGATCTTCCTTAAGTTTGTGCAGGCTGTCATCCCCACCATAGAATATGACTACACACGCCACTTTACAATGTGATATCCCCCAGCCCTCATACTTTCAGTGGTTCCACACATGGTTATCATAATTCACATTTTTGGAACCCATCCCGACACAGATTTACAGAATAGAAAAGATTCTTACTGTTTCGCCAGACTTTTCCCCAGATTGCATTACTAAACTGAGGTTTAATTGTTATTAGGGACCTTTTTTAACTTATGAAACGAAACAAAAAAGACAATTCTGTGCTTACCTCCCCTTACTATTGCATTGTGAGTGTTACCAGCAATATTTCAGCTCATTGATTATTTTTTAAGCTTATTTAATGGGTATGTTACAACATTTAATCTGTATGCATTTTAGCCAGTACTTTTAAAGTAGAGGAATAAAATCTATTTTTTTTTACGTTAACTTTTTACAAAATGTATATAATGAATACTATTGTGAAATAATTTTTTGTCTTGGAGTCGAGTTCTCAGTATAGTATAAAAAAATAAATACCACCTTTAAATGTTTAAACCTGTAGTTATGTGTTTAGGTAGCATTATTTTTAACACTTCTCTATCATGCTTGTGCTTTAGTGTACAACATTTGTCACACTGAAACAGCATCCAGCTTAAATATTTTATTCACTAGTTGTCAATTTTTGTGTGACAAAACACATTTTTTTGTCCTTGTGACTAGAAATGGTACCAAAATGTCCCAGTAGTGTAACAGTTATTTACACAAGCATTGAGAAATGCCTCAGTACTTTCGTTATGACCCCCAGTGTGAAAACCGCCAAAAAAGAATTATCAGAAATATGATTAAGAAAAATAATTGTCAAAGATTTTGTTTTAATAATTTAAAAGATTATTCATGATTATACTTTTAAACAAATTTGGTTAATATATTATGTTTAAGATTTTTTAAATAACATTTTTCTGCTTATTTTATTGGACCTGCTATGTATGTAAAAAAAATAATTTTTTAATGGCCCCATATATGTGTGAAAATTTGAATCTTGAATCTTGTTTGTGTTTGAATGAATGTTTGACTTATGGGTATGAACATGTGATCTGAGGCACATTCCTTCAGATAAATCACTCACTAGATTAACCAGACTATGTCGCGTTTATTTATTTGTGTCCAATTAGGTTTTTTAAAAATTTGCTGCAACTGTTGAACTTATTTTAAGCGGGTTATACCTGCACACAGAAGGATTTAAAAATTAAAACCTTGATGTGGAACAAGGAACCATAAAAGATTTTAAAATTAAAACTTGATGTGGAACAAGGAACCATAAAAGATTTAAAATTAAAACTTGATGTGGAACAAGGAACCATAAAATATTTTAAAATTAAAACTTGATGTGGAACAAGTAACCATAAAATATTTTAAAATTAAAACTTGATGTGGAACAAGGAACCATAAAAGATTTTAAAATTAAAACTTGATGTGGAACAAGGAACCATAAAATATTTTAAAATTAAAACTTGATGTGGAACAAGTAACCATAAAATATTTTAAAATTAAAACTTGATGTGGAACAAGGAACCATAAAAGATTTTAAAATTAAAACTTGATGTGGAACATGGAACACAGCTGCCAGCTTCTAAATTGCTTAGATTTATTGTAATGTATAGAGACATATCTAAACTAAGATCAGCATGGCTTCTTAATTCAAAAGGAATTATTTTCCCTTTGATCTAGTCACTTTTTTCATGACATTGTATCTGGACAACGTTCATTGTTTTTTTCTAACTACTTATGCTTGATTGTAAAAATAAGGTTTTAATATAAAATATAATTTCCAGTTGATATGGCCATCAAAAGATTGCACTCACCAAACAGCTCTATCGATTAGGCTTCGCCATGTTGTATTCAATTATTTTTCATGAAATATGATGTTCAAATTGCTCATTGATGTGTTACTGCAATAAAAATGGAAGTCTTGCTTCTCCATTTTATTGTGCTTTAATCATAAGGCAAATAAAATAATTAATGCAAATTTGTTCTGTAGTTTTTGTGTGTGCATATCATTAAGGAAGAACAGTTGATGTGGTGGTCAAACACTTGTAGTTATGACAGCTTTGTGGTCGTCAGGTATTCATCACAACTGGGTTGAGGCGGAGAAACTCAGGTTTTTATTTTGGATGTAAAAAGTCCATCTCACGAGCAATTTTTTTAATTAAGTGACTTTAAATTTGCATAACAGAACAGGAACCCAAAGTTTGGTTAGCTATGTTATGTGTTCCACCCTCAGTCATTTATCCCAAGTCTAGAGTTATTTTACTCGCTTTTGATACTCATCTATCGCCATAAACTTTCTATTATTAAATAAAGAGTTAAGAAAATTCTAGCTATTGTTAAAATAATGAGAAAAAAGTGAATTCAATCATATATGTTTATTTTTTGTCAAGAACAATATAAACAGTGCAATCTACAAAAAAAAGAATAATAAAAAAATTGTATATTTAAAGACTACATATTTTATACACCAACTGTGTAGAGTATAAAAAGCAATCCCAACCATATTGTAAATCACTTGATCACCGCATCACATTGTCAGAAAACTTTGAATTAACAAGAAAATTTGAACTTCTTTAAAAAACAAAGTCAGGTAAAAATCATGTACATATCACAAAGTAAAAACGTGTTAACCGTTGCAAATTGAAAATAATTTTGTTCAGCAAAATGTAACTAGGCTGTAACATATGGGACAAGGATTTTGTCAAAATTTTGCTAGTGAATATTTAAATAGACAGTGGTGCATAAAAATTTCTTTTAACAGATCATCTAAGATATTTGTTGTTTTTTTTTATATTAGTTGACATTTAACAAAAGCTTTAAATCTGTGATGACACACAAAAAAACTTTTTAACAAAATTAAAACAAATAAATATTTGAAAAATGATATATTGGACTTTGCCTTTTGCCCAGCAGAAACTTTAATGTGTACAAAGAGATTTAATGAGCATAATGCACTGTTGAGTTGTGGCTTTGTTTTTTTCTGTATAAGCTATAGCTACTTCAGCTTGTAAATACACATAATTCAGTATTTTAGAAATTCTAGAAAAAGAATTTTTTTTTACTGAAGGTAACAACAATTTAAAAATTGCACATTAGGAAATAAATAGGGGTAAATGGAGGGGGAAAGAGGGGGGGGGGGGGAATAACAGATTTAAAAAAAAAAAAGGTATTAACTAAAAATAGCATAACGAAGTTCAGTACACATGAGAGTATGATACGAGCTAATTTAATTTGAACAACACAATTTTACTAGGGTAAAAAATTAACTACATTGTAAAAACAGTCCACTTAACAACATAAACAGACGCATGGTAGAAAATAATATCTAATTGTAACGTTTTAGTGTACGGTTGGCTTTGAAGCTGATTATGAAATAGTAAAGCAGAAAGATTTTATTTTGTGCCAAGTAAATTTAAAAAAAAAACAAGAATGTTTGAGATAAAATTTTAAATTAAATTCACATCTAAACGCTCATCTATAGTGTTAATGTTAGAAATGAAAAAGAAAAAAAAAACAAAGCCATGTTTTGTAATAGTTTTTGGGTTGGTATTGAAACGACTTCATCTTTTGGTATTTAGTCGTTTACTTGTGATGTCGTTATTTAGTCTGGAACGATACTGCCTTCAACGTTGAGACTGTAGGTCATGCCGTCACGTGGCCTTGAACCCATGGTGCTGGTGATTTGAGCTCTCTTGTGTCCCAGCTTAAAGTCAATGGTGGAGCCACAGTGGCAAAAATCACTCTATGAAACAATATGGTTAAATGTTATTAAGAGAAGTTATTAGCAGTTCATACGACAGCTACAAGATAAATCTAGTTCTCAACACAAACAACCAGCTACAGTTAAACAACTTACTCAGCTATAGCTAGACAGCTCACCAAGCTACAGCTAAATAACTCACCAAGCTACAGCTAGACAACACACCCAGCTATAGCTAGACAACTCGCCCAACAACAGCTAGACAACACACCCAGCTATAGCTAGACAACAAACCCAGCTACAGCTAAACAACACACCCAGCTACAGCTAAACAACACACCCAGCTACAGCTAGACAACACACCCAGCTACAGTTAAACAACACACCCAGCTACAGCTAAACAACACACCCAGCTACAGCTAGACAACACACCCAGCTAAACAACACACCCAGCTACAGCTAAACAACACACCCAGCTACAGCTAGACAACACACTCAGCTACAGCTAGACAACACACCCAGCTAGACAGCACACCCAGCTAGACAACACACCCAGCTACAGCTAGACAACACTCCCAGCTAGATAACTCACCCAGCTATAGCTAGACAACTCACCCAGCTATAGCTAGACAACTCACCCAGCTAGATAACTCACCCAGCTACAGCTAGACAACACTCCCAGCTACAGCTGGACAACTCACCCAGCTAGACAGCACACCCAGCTAGACAACACACCCAGCTACAGCTAGACAACACTCCCAGCTAGACAACTCACCCAGCTACAGCTAGACAACACACCCAGCTAGACAACACACCCAGCTACAGCTAGACAACAATCCCAGCTAGACAACTCACCCAGATACAGCTAGACAACACACCCAGCTAGACAACACACCCAGCTAGACAACACACCCAGCTATAGCTAGACAACACACCCAGCTAGACAACACACCCAGCTACAGCTACATAAGTCACCCAGCTATAGCTAGACAACCTACCGTGGAGTCGACGATATCACCGTTCCATGCTACTTGTAGTGTGTCTCGATCTATCATGAAAAAAAACCTTATGTACAACACAATTAGTCAATTAGCATTTTGGGATATGCCTACGTGTAAGATTGAATGTCTCGTCCAACGAAAATAATATATCATAACAGTTCATTTATGGATGATTCAGTCAGTTAACACCGTAACATTTTTTGTTAAGGTCGGCATTAGGGAAACCAACGGTCATTCATCTCTCCGCCCTCCCCTCACCCTCTGCCCCTTCCAGACCGAATTAGAAAATTATAGGCCTATAAAAATATATATAATTTATCTAAAAATTATATACTGGGGTCATCCATAAATGACGTCACGCTTTTTTGGACGATTTTTCCCTCCTCCCTCCCCTCCGTCACAGATCGTCACAAAATGCCAGACCCTCCCCCCTAAAATGACGTCACACCTCAGCCTACAACCCCCCTCAAAATTGCAGTACTTTTTTTCAAAACATCGATATTTTCCAAAATCTTGTCTGAACTCTGTCAAAATAGAGTATTTTAATCAATTCCTAATACAATTTATTAAAACAGTTTTCTAAAACACGAAATAACGTCTAAGATTCGTTTTCTAACATAGCTTTTTTATAATGCAAAAGTGTGACGTCGCACCATTTAAACCCTCCCCCCTCATCACACATCGTCACAAAATTACGGACCCCCCCTCCCCCCTACGAGTGTGCCGTCATTTATGGACGACCCCACTTTAACCAGTGAAACAATAATGTGGTGACAATTCCTTTTTTTAATTGTATCCAGAGTTTCTTCCAGGCATCTCTTCGGGGGGGGGGGGGGGGGGGGGGGAGAGGGGGGGAACCCTAACTCCTAACCCTAATAATAACTCGACCCTAGCACAGAAAACCAGTTTATGTGTCCTTGCGATGTAGATGACGCGATTCGATGGATTACCCAGAGATCCATCACAAAGGACTCTATTAAGGGACATCATAGATAGATCTTTACTTACGTAGCACTACACTGGTTGGCTCGCCATTCATCAAGAATGTCCAGATTTTTACCCGGTTCTCGTCCTCTAACTCATTGATTCCAAGCTTTTCGTTTAGGGCTGATTTGGCAGCGTCTCTCTTCTGTTGCCTGTGAAGTTACAGAAATAAAACATGTATACAAACCTTTTTATTAACACGCTTTTTAATTTTGTTACAAGATTTAATATAATAGTCATAAAGTATTATAAGTGTAGTAGTCAAAGCATTGGTCGCTAAAAAGAATTGTAAAGAGTTCTTATGAACTGTGGGACTACAGTGGGACTACTCCACCTCTCTTCAGTCACAGGGCCCAAATTAGTACGGAAGAAAAATACAAAACATGAAGCAATTTTAAAAACTGAAAGCATACATTATTTATAACCTAGGCCTACCTATAATGTAAATATTAGGTTAAATTTTAGGATTTTATTTTTATTTTTAAAATGGCTTTCCGCCAACGATAAGTCCTGGACATAATTATTAATTGTGATCTCCCCTTTTAAAGTACTTCGTGATTTCAATGAAGGATTTCAACAAGGACCGTACGATGAGAAACTGTCATAACACATCAACACGCATGTGCTTAATTTAGCTACAAAACAAAAAGTAATTTTAAAATTAAAGGTAACAGGTACTTTTAATTACGCAAAATGTTGTAATGCATAATTCTAAAATTTGAGTTCACTGGTACTTTTTAGTACACAAAAGTGTTGTAATGCATAATTCTAAAATCTGAGTTCACTGGTACTTTTAAGTACACAAAATGTTGTAATGCATAATTCTAAAATTTGAGGTAACCGGGACTTTTGAGTACACAAAAATCGTTGCAGCTATGCCCTTCGTTTCACTAGACATTGTATGTTACCCGGAACTTGGTCAGTACAGGTAAACTCAAGAGCTGATAACTCATACAGCTGTGTTGTGCAAACAATCAATCGCCATAACGAAAAAGTTGGACATAAATTGATGTATCGATTTTAAAACGTTGAAAGTTTGCTTCGGATAAATTTATGGACTAATAATTATGGGGAGTTGGATAGATCGGGGTGTCCTTGTATTATTGTAGTGTGTAGTAATAAGTCTTTTTGTTCTTGGTTTCGATTATGTAGCTTAAAGACATAACCAATACCTGTTTTATGATCTTGGATGTAATTTAGTTTTAATGCTCTTGTTTCGAATAGCAAAAGTTGGTTAAAAAATAAAGACATGACCTGATGAATTTAATCGCACAACGAATGATGAATACCATTGATCCTTTTGATGCTTTGTTTCCAAATATTGAATTATACATTTATTGATTTTCATATTCATTGATCTTTAAATGGATCGATCTTTACGTTTATTGATTTTTATTTTCATTGATCTTTAGATTCATCGATTTTTACAGTCTTACCTCATATACGATCTAGTACATATGTTCAAATATTTAAAACAAGATGGCTTGTGATAAGGCATGAAACAAAATATAGGTGTGAAAAGATTTTCTACACACCTATTGACTGAGGTCAAGCTGACTTACTACAGGTTTACTAAATGAAGTCCAGTTTTTTTTTTACACAAGTAATTACTGAAGTCAAGTTGAATATTTATTCCGAAGATATGATGAATAAAAAAACATGACGATGAATCACAAGTTCCAAGCATGGGTATGTAGGAGTTGAGGACTAATTTTTACTTTCTTCCCACGTTTTCTTTAACTTGCTTTCGCGTCTGTTTGTTTTTCCAATCAAATCTTGCGATCGAAATTTCGGGCACTTCCCAGATAGCTAGCGCGCTGAAATTTTCAGGGAAGCTTTGTTTCCGATGACAATACAATGTTCAATTATTATTATTACTAAATTGATCCATGAAAAGTTTTTATTGATCATTTTAGACCCTTATATATTTGTACAAAAAAGGGACATAGCCTAGTAATTGTAATTTGATAAAACAAGGTTCGGTACTTTCCCTCTTTTGCCTTACTGAAGGAGTGAGCACGCGATTGGCTGAGTAGTGGTCACGCGGTGTTTGTGTACAAAGGAAGTAGAATGGTGATGGTCGAATGGTTTGCACGCGAGGGCAAAATGGTGAAAGAAACGGCAACACAGAAGAAACGTCGATTGGAAAAGGCACGTGTTTTTTACGAGTTGTCTTCGTTTACCCAAAAAAAAGTGAATGCGAGAAGATAAAATCGATAGCAAGATTTGAATGCAAACAAACAGACAAATACTAAAAAGTAGAAAATAGTTATCATTAAAAAAGTTTTTAAAAACTCACGTTTTCTGATTGAACTAAATTGTAGAAAATAAATGCTATACATCACAATAATGCAAGCGATCACTCTACTATAAGCGATGAAAAACGTGGGGCGCCGTGATTTTCTTACAGTTTCTAATACTGTTGACTCTCTACAAGCTCCCTAATAAAACTCAATAGTATTATCTAATCAATAGTAATATAACTTTTACATTTTATAATAACAATGACCGATAAAAAACTTTTACTTCGGCGCCCCACGTTTTTCATCGCTTATAGTAGAGTGATCGCTTGCATTATTGTGATGTATAGCATTTATTTTCTACTTTTTAGTTCAATCAGAAAACGTGGGTTTTTAAAAACTTTTTAAATGATAATTATCATATACGAAGTATTGTAATCGTTTAAAAAATCAACATTTTTGCAAATCTCGACGTTTTACACCTCCCTGAGTCTACATAATTGTTACAGTTAACATATTTTAAAAAGTCCGTTACAAAATTCGTTTTCATCTCGCCATAAGAGAAGTGTCTTTCACCGGAGTTTAGGGTTCATAGACAACTTCCTGTCCCAATGTATGCTGGGTACCCAATACAGCTGAGTGGGTACAGTCAAGTCCGGTGATTATTTCAAGATCTTGGTTCAACCAGCACTCTCACCAGTTTTCCTTCCATGGGGGGGGGGGGGCACTGGTAAAAGTATATATTTTCTATATAAATTCCCACAAACACACAACTGAACGACACACGTTTTTTTCAAAGTTGTAGGCCTGATACTTGGATTGAAACTGAAGCTGTCGTCGCTTTGCTGATACTGTATGGTGGATTACGAGCCACAGACAGGCAAACATCAGCATGGCTCAATGTATAGCGCTGATTTAAATAATCGTTTATCAAGTTGGGGTCAGCTCATGGATGTCTTCTCTGGACCATACAAGCAGGAGAGACATAAAATTATGCTAACACTTCATTACAAAACAAAACTAAAAATACCAACATTTCTAAGCATTAACCAACCGAACCTTCAAACGCCTTTAGCAGCATTAAAGAGTCGTTAACACTGGTGTTTTCTTGTTAAAAACACACAACAAATTATTATCGCAATCGTGATTAATCTAAGCAAAACACGTTGCAATATTAGTATTACAGCATATTGATTTTTAAAAAAAAATTAATGAGTAACAAAAGGAGACAATTATAATGGAAGCACATTCGCAATGAATCAAATCAAAGTACCCGGGATCTATTACAGAAAATCGATTTGATCAAATTAGCGTTCGAGAACTTCGGATTCTAGACACACTTCCAGCCAAGTGGTCAGTGCTTTGTCCGAGATCGTTCAAGCAGAAAATACCATCTTTCCCCCATCCCTCACTGTCTAGCCTGCTACTAATGAAACCAACAGGGTTCAGGCACGCCAATCAATACAACTAGCGTCCACTCCACGCCCGATTAAAGCGGCCACCACAGCTAATCTAGAACTACTTCAAAGAAAGCGTGAAAATCTACGAGCAATCTGGGTCTATTTTTAGAGTGTGAATCCATTTTGTAATGACCGTTCTCGAACCTTGAATGTGAACAGAATGCGAATCGTGGCATTAGCCATATTGGCGCGTGTAAGGAAACAATATTTTTTTCAAGGTGCGATTTCTGAATGGACTACTTTATGGGGATAAGATTTGTCAAGAGACTGCACTTTTTTTTAAAGACCCACTTTTATGGTATAAGTGACTACTCTTAATAAGACAGCTTTATTTTTATGGGATTTGACTTTTATTTCAGGTTCTGCATTTTTTTTTTGGGTGTTTGTAAAAAGGCCGATTTCCAAAAGGCCGACTGGGCATAAGCCCGACAGACTATGAGGTAGAAAACAAAATATGGGTAATCACTACATGAAATTAGCCCAGCTCTGATAGCGAGGGGAGAGAACCATAAAAGAACAAAGAATAGCGGACTATCAAGAAGTTATAACCAGAAACAGAGTACCATGTTTTTTATGATTTTATTGTTTATGCCAACACAAAGGCTTAGTGAGGTCCCACTCGACCAGGCCCATTTATAAAAACTGGTTTCAGTGAATGACATCAGCAATACAACGTGTCAGACGTTTTAATTAAAATGTATTGATTATTGGTTGATGGTTTTTTTTTCCAGAACTATTGACTGGATTATTTATTATTTTTTATTGATATTTATCAATTTCCCATACCAAAATATTTGTCT
Source organism: Physella acuta (assembly GCF_028476545.2). Classification (NCBI taxonomy): domain Eukaryota; kingdom Metazoa; phylum Mollusca; class Gastropoda; family Physidae; genus Physella; species Physella acuta. Next base: position 14,349 of record NW_026732074.1, on the reverse strand, counting down.
CTCTTTCATGTCGGTGACAAAATTACATCCTTAAACGTTTATTTGCACGATATCCTTAGCTTAACCCTAATGCGAAAGTAATGGTATGGATTAGTTAATATATTATTTAATAACTTAGTTAATATATTATTTAATAACTTAGTTAATAAATTAGTTAAAAAATACATTTTCAAATTAAAAAACTATGTTATGTGTTATTGTTGGCCAATAAAAGTATGTACGACAACCAGAGGCGTAGAGACCCTTCCCGGCGCCCGGGGACAAACTTTCGATTTGCACCCCCCCCCCCCTCAAACTTTCAATTTGTTTTTCCAACCCATTTTGGCGCCCCCTAAGGTCGGCGCCCGGGGACATATCTCCCCCCCCCCCCGCTACGCCTCTAACGACAAGCGATCTTTATCCCCAGAAGTTGATTAACAGCCCCCCCCCCCCCCCCAACAGCCGTACATGGGCCGAGTTTTTTCGGAAGTTGATTTCGAGAAAAACAGTTCCACAACATCAGAGCGAATGTATTAGCACATCAATTAATTACACGCGCCAATCGATATTGCGAACGTTAGTTGCTAATTGCCCAGGTTACCAGGTTTCAAATAGAATAATTTGAATGAACTAATCCAAGACTAAAGAACTAAGGCACCAAACGCGCGAATTTGTAGAGCAAGTTTTTTGCACTATTTTCTCCAGTAGCGCATGAATACTTATAATACAACCCTATATAGGCTTACAAACTGATGATAATAGCAACGTGTAGCAATTTAAGCGTACTATTTTAATTACTAATAACAATATTTATTTAGGTACAATTGACATATATGATTTAATACAGTAAAGATGTTAACAACTTCATCAACAACTTTTAACACTACCCGGCACTGCTTCGTTACTTTTGAACATAACCATTCAATGCAACACATAATGTATAGATATGTTTTTTTTTTCTTCAGTCGCTTTTAACTATTCGTTGGTGTATTCTCTATCTATAATAATAGTTTCGCTGTCTGTCTATCTATCTATCTATCTATCTATCTATCTATCTATCTATCTATCTATCTATCTATCTATCTATCTATCTATCTATCTATCTATCTATCTATCTATCTATCTATCTATCTATCTATCTATCTATCTATCTATCTATCTATCTATCTATCTATCTATCTATCTATCTATCTATCTATCTATCTATCTATCTATCTATCTATCTATCTATCTATCTATCTATCTATCTATCTATCTATCTATCTATCTATCTATCTATCTATCTATCTATCTATCTATCTATCTATCTATCTATCTATCTATCTATCTATCTATCTATCTATCTATCTATCTATCTATCTATCTATCTATCTATCTATCTATCTATCTATCTATCTATCTATCTATCTATCTATCTATCTATCTATCTATCTATCTATCTATCTATCTATCTATCTATCTATCTATCTATCTATCTATCTATCTATCTATCTATCTATCTATCTATCTATCTATCTATCTATCTATCTATCTATCTATCTATCTATCTATCTATCTATCTATCTATCTATCTATCTATCTATCTATCTATCTATCTATCTATCTATCTATCTATCTATCTATCTATCTATCTATCTATCTATCTATCTATCTATCTATCTATCTATCTATCTATCTATCTATCTATCTATCTATCTATCTATCTATCTATCTATCTATCTATCTATCTATCTATCTATCTATCTATCTATCTATCTATCTATCTATCTATCTATCTATCTGTCTGACAAGAACGCTCTAGAGAAAACACAAGCAATTTAAAAACTCTCACAGTGAAACGAAAGACGAAGTATGACGTCGACACATTTCGCATAGAGTTGAAAATAATCTCAAGGCGGAAAGTGCACACAGTAATATAATGACGTCATTGATTATCGCGTAAACATTGAATAAAAAGGAAATGTTGTCTAATCTAAATGGTTTGCGTGAAGAGTTTCTTTCATACAATTCTTCGGGTAGGGGCGAAGACCCACCCCCGCGTAAGAACGTCTGAGCCCCCCCCCCCCTCCCTAACTCAAAAGAAATTTCTTTATCGATACTCTATAATAAAATTACCGCCTAATTAATATGTCTAATCTAAAAAGTGGTTTTCTTGCAATTTCTTTAATGCAATTCTTCGGGTAGTGGCTAAGCGCGACACCAGTGTTTCTTTCAGACTTTTTCCTCCCCGGAGAGGGGTGGGGGTACTTGAAATTTTCGGGGGCGGGGGTAGAATTTTCTGGGAGGGGGCGGACACTGGAAAAAGTATATAATTATATTTCGTTGAATGGGACGGTAGACATGTTTTTTTTTGGGGTGGGAGGGGTGGGGGGGGGGGGTGGGGGGGGGTGGGGGTGGTGTGTGGGGGTGGGGGGTGGTGTGTGGGGGTGGGGGGTGGTGTGTGGGGGGTGGGTTGGTTTTAGTTTAGAGAAAAGAGACAGCACTATCAGCCTAGCGCCCGTTGTACCCTTCCTCAACGGGCCATTTTTCTCGTTGTAATAATAGGTGTATAGGATATATAGTTTTACACTTCTTTTTAATGAAGAAAATTCTAAAGCATACTTGTTGGGCCTACTATCTTAGAATTAGCTTGAGTCCATTAATTACTAGCTGAGAACCTTTCGTGTATACTAAAGACGTCGGAATTACAGTAATGATATGAGTAGAAATTAATATGCCAACATTCAAAGCCAGAAGAAAATACAGTTTCGTTTAATTTTCGCTAAAATGCATTTGTAATCATGAAATTTCCTTATTTTAATAAATTCAACGGGTTTGAATTTCATCATAAATAATATCGGACGCGAATTTGTATTCGGTATTATTTGAACGAATATTTCTTTTCTTACTTTACATTCGAATGAACATTTCTTTTGTTTCTTTACTTAAGACGGAATATTTCTTCAAATTTATGTTTGTCTGCAAATTTCTTTGCTTCTGTTTTACTTGGTGCAAAGGAATCGATTACTTCTTAAAAGAAAATTGATTATTTTCTTTCATGTTTAAATTATGAACGTATCGACCCGCCATCATTGTTTGTAGTCGAGACTTTTCTTTGCACCGTGTCGGAACAAAACTAATGCCATCAATATGCAAGTGCCGTACATTCATTGGGCACGGTGGTATATTGGCGAGTTCCCGGGCACATTTGTATGGCAACATTGGGCACAGTTCTAGATTGGTGAATTTTAGGGCACATTTGTATGGCAACATTGGGCACAGTTCTAGATTGGCGAGTTCCCGGGCACATTTGTATGGCAACATTGGGCACAGTTCTAGATTGGCGAGTTCCCGGGCACATTTGTATGGCAACATTGGGCACGATGCTATATTGGCGAGTTCCCGGGCATATTTGTATAGCAACAGGTTCTTCAAAAACGAAGCGTTATTTAGGGTTAGGGTTAATTTCCCTGTAACCCACCGAAAATATGACCCTTAAATAATTTCTGTAAAAAAAAATTATGAATAAAAGTGAACCTTTCACAAAATATTGTTTTTTTTTAATGGATTCAATAATTAAGACAAAACTTTTTTATGACGTTGGAAACAAAACTGGATTTCCAAATGTATTGGAAAAGCCAAAGTTGGTTGTTTGGGGTAGTTGGAAATTAATTGGATATCAAGATGTTTTTGTCTAATAAATTTTACTCATTAAATACATGTCTAGATGTGGTTTGATGCTAATATTCATTTTTGGGCTTTAAAAGATAACGGTTTTTAGATCAAACGGTTTGGCTAATTGACCTAACACACCACAACAGTTTAGCTAATTGACGAACTAAAAAAAAAAAACTACAACACCAAAACGCGTAACGGCCAAGAGTAAACCCATTAATCAAACAAGCATATGTCGCCATAGCGTTTAGCTCTTTAGACCCACTCGCGTACGCACACATTGGCGCACACACACACACTCACACAAACGAACAACGGCTTTTAACGGTCGAGTCAAGGGGTGGTTATATAACTGTGCTGAGGTCAAGGTTGATCAATTAATGTTTATTCCTTTCCAATTCCCCCCCCCCCCCCCCCCACAACGTGTATAATGTTTTCTACAACTCCAATCGCCAAGTCGTTTTGTCAAAGAATGAATGTTGAAACGATAAATAAGTAAACAATGAATGAACTCAATGGTGTGACGTCAAACTCCCGCCCACTTCTCGGTTAACGTGCCAGCCTTCGCTTCCTCATGACGTCATTTATTGACGTCACCCCGCCCCTCTAACCACGTCTCTTAAAATAATATACCGGCGCAACAGAGCGTCTTTCACCTGTATGTAAGAGCTGACCTGTGAGTTTACACCTGTAAAACAGGTAGACAGAATACCCCCCCCCCCCTCCCACGGACATGACTCTCCTCATGAAACATTTGACCCTGTGTCCCGTGCAGGGAATGTGCACGGAGGGAGATGTTTCGTTGTGTGCTGGTCTTTCTATGGAGAGTCGCCATCTAGATAACACAGGTCCTCTAGTAGGACACATCCACAATTAGGGTCCTCAAGAGGACATCGCATCCATACTCTAAGGTTGTGTCTCTTGTTTGTTAACCTCTATGTGTGTCCATGTGTTATGTGACTTTGTGTTACCTTCACTGTGTTCATGTTACCGTCACTGTGTCCGTGTTGCGGTCACTGTGTCCATGTTACCGTCACTGTGTCTATGTTACCGTCACTGTGTCCATGTTAGCATCACTGTCTCCATGTTACCGTCACTGTGTCCATGTTGCGGTCACTGTGTCCATGTTACCGTCACTGTGTCCATGTTACCGTCACTGTGTCCATGTTACCGTCACTGTGTCCATGTTGCGGTCACTGTGTCCATGTTACCGTCACTGTGTCCATGTTACCGTCACTATGTCCATGTTACCGTCACTGTGTCCATGTTACCGTCACTGTGTCCATGTTACCGTCACTGTGTCCATGTTGCGGTCACTGTGTCCATGTTTCCGTCACTGTCCATGTTACCATTACTGTGTCCATATTACGGTCACTGTGTTCATGTTGCGACACTGTCCATGTTACCGTCACTTTGTCCGTGTTGCGGTCACTGTGTCCATGTTTCCGTCACTTATCAAGACGTATTTGTGACTTTGTTAATCTCACTGTGTAGATACGAATATTTTCAGATCTATTTGGTCCCACCAAATGGTTGATGGTAGGCTTAGTGCCAATCCTGTCTTTTCCGCGCGTTGAGATCTATGTAAGGAGGTATGTTGGTTCCGCGGATAGTGAAAAATTAATATTTTCGTTCAGATAAAAATAATATTGAGAAAATTACTAATTATAAAAATTGTCAATCTAAACGTTTATATACCTATAAATTATTTAACTTCGCTAAAGGTTTTTTCGTTTAAAATGTCTATTAATAATTCTAAAACAAATAAATTAGAAAAATTAGAAAAACATTCTTGAAAGAAAATATTCATATTTTGTATGATGATAAATAATTATCTACATTTTTACTTTAGATATTATTGACTTTTGAGTATTTCTAACGAGCTTTGGGAACATTGTTTTAAGTTGCTTTCCTTGTCTGTGTAAAATTTATAAATGGGAAGTAACTGTTACAAACTATTCTTTAAATGTAAGCTTAAAAACAGTTGTAACCATAATATCAACCCGATAAGTTAAAAGCAAAATATACGTATCAATAACAAAGTTTTTCGTGTATAAAGACAGAAAGTATGTTGTTTTATTTCTGTTTTTAAATTTTCATTGTGATTTTTAAATCGGTAGGCCCTATTTGTTTTATTGTAATTTTGTTTAAAAAATAAAATAAAACATATATATATATATATATATATATATATATATATATATATATATATATATATATATATATATATATATATATATATATATATATATATATATATATATATATATTGCGTACATTTAAGAAGTCGACTGTAAATACATGTTAAAACCAGTAGTTTGCGATCTTAACTCTGAAAGGCAATGTAGACTTTCTCACCGCCACCCCAAAAAGTATATGCCCAGACTACCTGTAAGTGTGTAAGCCGATTTAAATCAACAGACCATGAAGTGAATTTGGTACACCCTGCTCTTGCAATAGTCAGCCCACATGACATGAGCTTAGATATGAACAGCGCCTAAGTGTGAGTATTAACTACAATTTTACGCCAATGCATTTTGTATCGTCTGAGGATTAGCCGACTTGTCGAACACTTGATGGGAAACATGGCTTCTCAACTAAGACGAGATTAATTCAAGCTTTGCCTACTAGTTTCCGCTCTCTGGGTCACTTACACATTATGTAGCATTAGAAAAACTATACGTATAAAATATTTTGTTTTTCAGTCTGTCACGCGAGTGGATTATTTGTGATTAAACAGATATCGCACCAATTCAAATACAGACGGGCAAAGACAGAAGACCAAGAAATACAGACGGGCAAAGACAGCAGACCAACAAAGACATCAGACCAACAAAGACAGCAGACCAACAAAGACAGCAGACCAACAAATACAGACGGGCAAAGACAGCAGACCAACAAAGACAGAAGACCAAGAAATACAGACGGGCAAAGACAGCAGACCAACAAAGACATCAGACCAACAAAGACAGCAGACTAACAAAGACAGCAGACCAACAAATACAGACGGGCAAAGGCAGCAGACCAACAAATACAGGCGGGCAAAGACATCAGACCAACAAAGACAGCAGATCAACAAAGACAGCAGACCAACAAAGACAGCAGTTCAACAAAGACAGCAGACCAACAAAGACAGCAGACCAACAAATACAGACGGGCAAAGACAGCAGACCAACAAAGACAGCAGACCAACAAATACAGACAGGCAAAGACAGCAGACGAACAAAGACAGCAGATGAACAAATAAGGAAATCAGCAGACGGACAAGGCCAGTCAGTGTCAGCTTCCGGAATATTAAAACGATTTATTTCTGTCAGTGATGTTAAGGACGGGATGGGGTGGGGTGGAGTTGGAAGGAGCAAGTATCTGGGTCAGAGTGTCATTCTATGTTGTGGTGTCAGTCTACACTGTGATGTCATCATACACTGTGGTGTCAGTCTACACTGTGGTGTCAGTCTACACTGTGGTGTCAGTCTACACTGTGGTGTCAGTCTACACTGTGGTGTCAGTCTACACTGTGGTGTCAGTCTACACTGTGGTGTCAGTCTACACTGTGGTATCAGTCTACACTGTGGTGTCATCATACACTGTAGTGTCAGTCTACACTGTAGTGTCATCATACACTGTGGTGTCAGTCTACACTAATGTGTCAGTCTACACTATGGTGTCGGTCTAAACTGTGGTGTCATACTTCACCATAGTGTCAGTCTATACTATGGTGTCAGTCTACACATTAGTGTCATCATTCACTATGGTGTCGGTCTATACTATTGTGTCAGTCTACACTATGGTGTCAGTCTACACATTAGTGTCATCATTCACTATGGTGTCGGTCTATACTATTGTGTCTGTCTACACTATGGTGTCAGTCTACACATTAGTGTCATCATTCACTATGGTGTCGGTCTATACTATGGTGTCAGTCTACACATTAGTGTCATCATTCACTATGGTGTCAGCCTGCACTATGGTGTCGGTCTACACTATGGTGTCAGCCCGCACTACGGTCCTAAATGTGCGCTGGCAAATCTCTGACGAATTATTCAAACATCTTTTCCCCGTGTAGCCCTCCGTGTCCGCCTACCTGAACTAACCAGTAACCCTAGGCAACAACAGCATCATATATCTCATTAAAATCACGTCATTTCCGCTTCAGCGACTGCAGCTTCCACCAGCAGACGATGGGTGCAGTTTGTTTGTTTAAAGACCGCCCGCCGCCATCAATAACATCCAAGGTATTTTCTTCTCCGATGAGAGTATGAATATTTTAATAATTTTAGCCGGAAACAAAAGCAAGGTAATTTAGAGGAATTATCGAACACTAAATTATCGATCTTTTAATACAATTTGTACCCCAGCACTTCAAAGCGGGATACATTAAAACAAATTACAAACTCCACATGACAAAATATTTACGCGAAGAATAATGGCTGACCCGAATAAATATCCAATCAAACTTCGCATTTTAAAATTATTGTGGCAGTAATATAACAAAAGTAACATGACGGATGTTCTAATATAAACAGAATTATATGTTGCAACCTTAAAGTACACAAGTAGAATCAAGATCTTTACAGTACCAAATCCTATTTTTTCATCTTTGATTTTTATGTAAAAAAAAAAAAAAAAAAAAAAAAAAAAAAAAAAAAAAACCACGTAAAATTCTAATAGAAAATTGTTACAAAAACACGTTTGAAGTCAATATATCCAGCATGGATAGTCTTTCCCGTAAAACCTTTTCAGGCGCTATGATTTTATTATTAATGTTGTCATATGTTGTTTCGACTCACGTTGTTGAAGGCAATTACATTAATTACAAGAACTTGAATGACACGGGAATTTATCGGAATAAAACTAGGACTGAATTTTTTTTTAAACGGACGAGTTCACTATAAAACAATATAAAGGTCAACTTTTCATTTGGAGTAAGTAAAAAAGGAAGTGTTTAGGTGTATTTAGGTAACTCGACGTGCGAGTTACCTACAATGGTAAATTGTATGTGAGAGAACAGAGGGTTTAATGGATGGACGAGGTTTAAATGGACGGGTGATGGTGAATAGAGGCGTAACGAGGGGGGGGGGGGGTGGGGCGCCGACCTTAGGGGGCGCCAAAATGGGTTGGAAAAATAAATTGAAAGCTTGAAAGGGGGTGCAAATCGAAAGTTTAAGGGGGGGGGGGGGTGCAAATCGAAAGTTTGTCCCCGGGCGCCGGGAAGGGTCGCTACGCCTCTGATGGTGAGTGCTGTGCGCATTTAAGCAGAAAAATGTACGAAAGATATAATGGTGCTGTACATTGATATACGCGTAACTTGTGTAATTCGTGGATGGTGTAATTTATATCACTTGTGTAACTTGAGCATTTTATAATTTTTATCACTGGTGTAAATGTTTGATCATTTTTATCATTTGTGTAAATGGTGTATGTTGTTTTTATACCACTTGTGTGAATGATAAGGAGGTGTCATTAAGGTCAGCCAAAAGGTAAAACGTTACTTTTTCTCCGCCTTCTTCTTCAAAGCTTTCTCGATGGCCTTCTGTCTGGAGTTCTTACATGCGGTCAATATGACGGACATGGTGTCTGGATGGACTGACCTGAAAGAAAAAATATTAATTTTAAAAAAAATAACATCAGAAACAGACTGAAAACTTAGATTTTTTTATACTAACTTCACGCCAATATATATTTTTTGTTGACTGTCTTAGCTAATTTTTTTTAAAGCAGCCTTTGTTTTTTCCACCTTTGATACAATAATTGAGCTTGAACATTATAAAGATATGTTACCCTAGTTCGTCGGCTGTTAGGGTCGTGATATAAGTGTTTGACCATTTCGATTTATCTTAGGCAAGTATTTATTGTAGTTTATAGCACATGACCCCCCCCCCCCGGGGGGGGGGGAGGGGGGTAACATGATCCCTTGGATGAGGGATAACGTGTGTCCCTGGGTTGGGGATAGCATGGACCCAGGGGTGGGAGATAATTACCCCAGGGGTTGGGGATATCATGGACCCAGGGGTGGGGGATAACATGAACCCAGAAGTGGGACATCACGTGAACCCATGAATGGTTGATTAGTCTAACATTTTACCTTGACCAAGTCATATAATTTTACTGCTCCTTTTCCTTCTTTTTTTTTTTGTTTTTTGTTTTTTTGAACAAAGATTCTAAAACTTACGAAAACGTTATAAAAACTGACAATAATAACTGACAATTTTGTATATCTTTAAAAAAGTCAGCTTATTTCCCAGCGCAGAGTATTACTACAAAAATAGAATATCCTTAAAGTTAAAACTTCCCAGTAAAAGAACCAACTTAGTGTAATACACCCCCACCCCCACCCCCACCCCCGCCCAACATACGTGGTTTCAATCCACAACACTAAAGACGTTAGTTCTCACATACGTTGATTGGTTCATGGGTCAACTAGAAATAGCTCATTTTACCCGCCATCACGTTTCCTTTCAAATCTAACACGTACATAACAGACATGGTGGATGAATAGTAACTAAGTCGACAGCTTTAAATCAATAGTGGTAATCAATTTTTGACAAGGTATCAAAATGTTGATTTTCTTGTAAACAAACACTTCAATAGAACATTGTTGAACTAAGGCCGCCATCACGATTGACCTATCTGTACGGGTAAGAGAAGTGGTTTAATTAGAAGAGGTTGGATTAGTTAGGAGAGGTGGTTTAGTTTAGTTAGTAGAGGTGGTTCAGTTTAGTTAGCAGAGGTGGTTTAGTTTAGTAAGGAGTGGTGTTTTAGTTAGGAGAGTAGATGTCTTATGTACAAACACTCAGATGAAGCGGCAATGTTGCGGCAATGTTGGGGCACTGTATTCGATAAACTGTGAGTAGTGTGCAGAGTTTCTTTCAGGCATCTTTTCGCCCCCCCCCCCCCCCCTAAGAAAGCCTACCGCCCACCGAACTAAATGGAATTTATATAGATAATATATACTGTTAACAGTGTCCGCCCCAACAGGCGTGGTTGGATACTACAGCTTACGACTGCTAGCCCGCAGGTCTCAAGTTCGGATCCCGGGTTCAAGTGTGTAGGACATCCCTGAGTCCACCCAGAAACCAACGGCGTCTGGACCACACTATCTCCCTATATGAAGAAATCATTGAAACAGGGGAACTCTACTTCATCTTGAGACACAAACGGGAAAAAGATGAAGCAAGCTCTAAGAATTTTGCCTCAGCACGTCATTAGAATCAAACACCTGCAATTAGCAGTCTTGAATTTAATATTTTTTAACATGTACGCATGTTGTAATTAACATAATTAAAGCAGCTGTTTTGATAAACTTTACTTGTAAGGGGTCGTCCATAAGTGACGCAAACTCGTATGGGGGGGGGGGGTCCGTAATTTTGTTACAGAGTGTGAGAAGGGTTCAGATGGTGTGATGTGACATTTTTGCATTATAAAATAAACCGGGAGTGATCTCCCCTAAACTTTCTCGAATATTCTTATATAAAACAACAGGGGATGGGAACTCCATTTTAAATAGGCCTACTTAAAGTTTTTAAAATAGAATAAACTCTGGTAGAAAAAAGAATTGCACACCAAGTGAACGCCAAATGAAATGTGCATAATAGTGCGCAATATTATTAGTACTTTATAAATTTACATGCGTTTTTTGAGAAATCGGAAATAGCGTAAATTAGTACTTCCGGTCAACGGAAATTACTCAAAATTTGAAAGAAGGTAGACAATTAGATCTTTTACTTACATGTGAAATTTCATGTATCTATCTGAAATAATACTCAAGTTATAGGTTTTTGAAAAACTCAAAGTAGAAAAAGTACCACTTTCGGTTATCAGAAATCGCCCAAAAGTTGATACGGATCTACGATTTTGATAAAATACTTATATATGAAATTTCATCCACCTAGCTGTAATGGTACTCAAGTTATCGTGTTCACACACAGACACACGGACATACGGACAAGATTGCAAAGTTATGTTTTTCCGTATCAGTGAGGTGTAAAACGTCGAGATTACTAAAAATCTTGATTTTTTTTTTTTGCACGGTTACAAGACTTTCAAATTAACCAATTAGCCAACTAGATATACCTGTGTACTTTATCATCTATGTAGGGTAAACGGAAAAAAAGTCACAGGAAAAAAAAACACAGAAAAAAAGTCACAGTTTTTGCTAGGAAAAAAAGTCACAGAAAAAAAGTCACAGTGGAAAAATGTTATCGGAAAAAAAGTCACAGAAATAAAGTCACAGAAAAAAAGTCACAAAAAATCTTTTTAGAAATATTTTTATTAATTTGTTAAGAATTGTAAAATTTTGTATGTTTATTGTTATGGGTTGTATTTTTTGATAGCATAAATTATTTATAGACGTTAAAAGCATTATGATTTATAACAATTGTAAGTAAAAATACTCTAAGATAATTTACACAACAATCTCAACTTGTTACGTATTTATTTAAATACGCGGTAGAAAAGTTAATTATAAAAGAAATTTAGGCAAATTTTGCCGTAGGCTATTCTCTGGTCGGCCTCTCCTCAGTAGGCATAGTCCGAACATATTTTGTGTTGTTGACGTTACGCGTCAATGACAGCCTTTGAACCTTGTCGGCTTTCTGCTTTGATCCTAAGTTTTGTTATGTAATGAGCGTGATAAATGTGGGCAGTAAAGGTGGTTGAACTAAACATAACTATTGTTGCCATGAGTTGAGGGCAGCAAGTCAGATGAACTTACCATTTCACGGTAATTTAATATTGGTATTTAAAAAAAAAACACGATGAAAACCGTGGACTTTGGAGCATTCTATTAAATGCTACTAATCTTAAGTTTAAAATAATTACAATCTACATACTTCATAATAAATATTTTAAGATGAATTATAAAAACTCCTATACGTATACAGCCTACACACATTACATTACATTAATTAATCCTAAGTTAATTTGCACTCTCTAAATATTTAATACATAAAAGTATTAACAAATATCATGCAAATATATATTTGTGACTTTTTTTCCTGTGACTTTTTTTCCTGTGACTTTTTTTCCTGTGACTTTTTTTCTGTGTTTTTTTTTCCTGTGTTTTTTTTTTCCTGTGACTTTTTTTCCTACAATCCTATGTAGCACGGGCATCAATACTTACAAGACTTACACACACACAGGGAATAGATAACTTAACGCTAAAAACATTAATTCACGACAGAATACTTTAACACTTTAATATACCTACAGACAAACAAGAATACTTACACTTACAGTGTTGAGCTTGATGTAACAGAATAGTGTCCAGCTTTTAAAAATTGTGTCACACTCGCTAAATCAAAACAATGGTCACCTGAGAAACTGTTGAGTTCTGCCTCGGTCCGTCTGATATTCAACACTAGCGGTAGCAGACGTGTTGCCGTCCTCACGCGGGTGTCTGGGCTGGATTAGCCTCGCGCCTGCACGCGCTAGACGGGCGAGGTCGCGTTTGGACATGACGCGGAGTGGTATCGATACTGAGCTCGGGTAGATATATTGTATCGATACTCAGCTCGGGTGGAGGCGTGGTTTTAATAATATTAATAAGGACGGGTAAATGTGGTATCGATGCACGCTATATGCATAGCGTCGATAATGAAGTGGGGAGTACCATCATGGTGGGGAAGGGTGGGGGTGGAACTGCCCACATCGTGTTTCCAACTCAAAAGGTAGTGTCGGGTGTTGCTAACGATGTTGTTCACAGCTGCAGGTACATTAGGTAATCAAGTCGTCCATATCTGGCTACGTTCTATTAAACTTAAATTGAAACTCGACCCGGTTTTTTAATAATGTAGAAAATTTGTTATTACTGGGAACAAAAGCAACATTCCCTTTAGGAATGTATTCATATATCAATGTACAACCTCTTTCTTTTTAATAATGTAAAACATTTGTTATTAGTGGAAACAAAAGCAACATTCCCATTAGGAATGTAGTCATATATTAATGTACAACCTCTTTCTTTATATAACTCTCGTCTATGGGTGGGATATTGGGTTTGGGTTCGAATCTTGAAACTATTAATTTTTATTACCGTCTTTGAAAAAATTAAGTTGATGAATTCAGTATAACCAGCATATTTTTCTCAGCAAATGAACGTGTCTTTGAGATCTACACGTGGCTGAAGCTGCTGATCCTATAACCTCGGACAAAGGTGGCACCGAAGGAGAGAGTGAAGTAACCTTTTGTATGTTGGGATTTTTCATATTAAAAATATGTAACAAAAACAATTGGGGTGGTATTTTACATACACGAACGGACGTGACGTCATATGCAAGGACTCTATTTAGTTGTTTACAAAACGCATTCTCAAAGTTAGCTTTTTTTCGAATATATCTGTTGTCGTAACTCTTTATATAAATGATTCTTAAAATATTATTTTTCTGAATTTTTATTCAGATTTGATTTGATGTTGCTATGGTGCCAAAAAAACTGTCCCAGATCCATGTAAATAATAAAAAAGGAAGCGTCTTGTCAACAGAGGCGTAGCGACCCTTCCCGGCGCCCGGGGCGAACTTTCAGTTTGGCGCCCCCCATATATATATATATATATATATATATATATATATATATATATATATATATATATATATATATATATATATATATATATATATATATATATATATATATATATATATATATATATATATATATATATATATATATATATATATATATATATATATATATATATATATATATATATATATATAT